>NC_053445.1:5995688-6353343 GCF_007990345.1 Gossypium hirsutum | reverse complement strand
AAAGTCTCTCTCACTCTCACCGTTGCCGCCGACATCGTAATGATTTTTCGAGGCGATCTTCTCAGTACTTAACTGTATCTACTCTATCGCTTTGTGATTAATATTTGGCTCTCATTTCCAATTTTGAGTAGAGCTCTCTTTGCTTTTTGTTAGCTTCGTCTTATTGAAAATCATCTCTAAAAAAGTACAAATCGATCTATCGTTTGCCACTTTCCTTTTCTTTTAGTGATTGATTCAACAACCACTGCAATCAGGATTTCATCTGACATTTACATTGTTCATAACGACATTTTCTTGGAATGATTTAGTTCTTAATCCGTTTTTATTCTCATTTTCTAGGTTTCATCTGTTTGATTTCTTCAATTTTGTTATTTACTGAAGCTAATAGTGTTCGCGTTTCTCTTTTGACAATTTATTCTTTTTTCTCTGTTTCTCTTTTGACAATTTTAAACTAAGACTGTCTAAGAAGGGGAAACTTCTGTTGTCACTGTATCAAAATTTAATGTTCTAGGTTTGTAATTCAGTATTAGGTTTCAGTTGTTCTTCCATCCAATTTTTTGCATTTTGTATTGTGCTGTTTTGGGTTTCATGATCATACTGGAGATTGTCATGATTCGTGTATGCATAGATGTTTTCTTTTTCATACTACTAGGTGTTTGCATTCATCTGTAAGGATTGGGTAGATATTCTTTAAAATAGTTTTGAATGGAGCTCATCGATGAAATTAGTTGGGATTGTTTGTGTGCTGGTGGGTATTATTTGCAAATGGACTTTGATAGAAAATTTCAAGTAGACCCAAGGTATCACTATATATCATCTGAATGGGAAGTTTTTGTGTGATTACTGATTTATTCATCTGTGTTACCTAGGCTTATAGCATGTTTACATGAAGGGAAATTGAGTTGTAATCTTTTAAGTGAACAGGTTCTAGGTTTTGGCTATTTCAACGTTTTAGGTTGATTTGTTGTTCTACTATTCTCTCTTGTTTGAAAAGCTATGTTGGTTTCTGCTTTCAGTTGCATTATTTGCTTTTAAGTTGCTTCTCTTGTTTTTAGCCTGTAGTTATAAAATCTATTTTATATATATGCTTGGCCTTAACAGTGAATGAGAAAGAAAGCACTAAGAAGAAGAAGAAGCTATGGGAAGCACAAGTATTGCTACTTTCAACTGGTTGATGTGATAATGTTGTTTTATAATTGGTGGTTGTGAGGTCCAGTTTTTTAGATATATCATAGTAAAAGATTTGGCCAACTGATGAAGGCTTTTAAAGTTGTTCAAAATGTTCTCCAAGGCTCAAAGTATTGTGATATTAACCTAAATGGTGCTCTGCATTTTAATGCAATGTTATATCACTGTACAAGTGACTCCGACAAAGAGGTCTTACCTCATGAATGGTACGAAAAGGCATTTCCAAAGTTGACAAGATTGGCCCACTTGTTAAAAGATGTGGATTCAGTTGATGGGCGGCTTGTGAATGCAAACGACAATTCGATCATCATCAGTGATCGAATTGAACATAGAATGAATGCTTTCAAGTCACTTGTGAGAGTCTTTATTGGGTCCCCATCAGTTCAACAAATGCTAAAGAAAAAAATATCTTCATTTGACTGTTTTGGTAAACCTAGTGAAAGGGAGCCCATGATTGTGAATTCATTAACCTTAGTGAGCAATGTTTTGAATGTTACAGCTCAACAGAGGAAGTTGGTGCGTCTAACAATATGTCCTCAGGTTACACAACACAGTATATGGATGGGTGCCCTTGAGAAAATATTGAATGAACTGAAATTGGAGATTGATTTATTGAATTTCCAATTTCCAAGTAAAGGAACTAAGATGGGTAAGCAGATAGTTTATAGCTGCCTTAAGTTCTTGGACGAGTCTGCTGTTTCTTATGACTTTGATTCTGCTTCATGGATTCGACTTTCACCTGCAAAAGTTGTTGACTCTCCTCGCAAATGGGAGGATGTTCTTGAGATGTTTACTGATCTCATTAATTGCTTGAAGAGTGAGAAGGATTGGCTTTGTCATTTGAAAACGATTGAGGTGATGAAAGAAGGTGTGTCTCAGATTAGGGATGTGTTAGTTGATAACAGTATTGGGTATAAGGATTCTAGGCACCAAGAAAGCCTTGTACAAAGGAAGCTATCTAAGACATTGGGACACTCGTCACGGTGCTTGTTCACACTTTTATTGTATTACCTCTACGGGCAGGTTAGAGATCTTGAAGTGGATTTGTGTGGAGCAATGTATGGGAACGGTATTGAGAATAGGCTTACCTTGTGCATGGGAAGAGTTCTGACTTCAAATGAGGAGAAGATGGTTTGGAGTGGGGTTAAGCAGTTGGATAGGGCTCTGGGGTTATTCAAGTTTGTATGGGAAACAGCAGGTATGAAAGGGAATCTGGAGTTGCAAGGTCACTTATGGTTTGTAGGGCCTGAGGAGAGATTTTTCACATATCGAGGAAATGCCTTCTTTCTACATGGGATCAGTCTTGGACCTAAGATTATCTCGTCAAAAGCTCTATGATGTTTTAAGGTTATATTTTGGCATTCCTGATTAGCAATTACATCATGTTATTCAAGTCTTGACAATGTTTTTTAAATTTAGTTTTATTTTATTTACCATTCTTGCGAAATATGTTGCAGTATTTTAAAAAATGTTTCAAGACTTGAATAACCCTATTTAAAAATATAAAAAAATATTTAAATTTTATTAAAAATTAGAAAAATAATTGTAAAATTTCTTAAAAATTATAAAATGCATCAAAAAGGCGTTTTATATATTTTTTAATTTATAATTGTAAATTATTGATTTTTATTTTTTATATTTTAGGATTTTATAATTTTGTTTCTAATTTTTAATAAATTTTAGATGTTTCTAATTTACACCTTGATTCCAACTATATTTCCAATTCCATCCCCTCATCTCTATGCCATTTGACCAATTTGCAGTCGTTGCAGCTTGAGAGAAATCTTTTACATGGTTCCATCCCTTCATCTCTACTTCATTTACCTAATTTATTGTATCTATCCATGGCTTCGAATCTTCTGGAAGGTCCCATACCCCTTGATATTGAGAGTTTGAATGCCCTGCAATACTTAGATCTCTCAGACAACAAATTGAGTGGGAGGATTACCCTGCAAATTGGTGGCTTATCTCTATACCAGCTTGATCTAAGCCATAACATTCTCCAAGGAGTGAAACCTTCCCAGTTTGAGAGTTTAACTCAATTAAACATTTTAAATCTCAGTCGGAATAAATAACCAATACAAAGTAATTCCCTGAAGGGTCCAATTCCAGATGGGTTGTTGCATTTTGCACTAGAGGCATTTACAGCAACAAGGATTTATGTGGTTCCATTCAAGGCTTCCTTCCTTGCCCTTCATCCCCATCTGTAAATCAAGAAAGAAATAGCAAAGTCAAGCACAATCTGCTTGTCTTTATTCTGGTTCCAACTCTGTTATTTTTTGTCACAACTTTTGCATTGGTGATATTCATCCTTTGCCGAAAGTACAGAGCTAAAGCTTTGAAACATGATCCAAGTCCAACCAAAAATGGGGATTGATTCTCTATTTGCAATTTTGATGGAAAGATTGCATTTGAAGACATCATCAAAGCAACAGAGGAATTTGATATCAAATATTGCATTGAACGGGTGGTTATGGCAGTGTTTACAGAGTAGTCTTACCGAGTGGTAAAGTTGTTGCTTTAAAAAAACTCCACCGATTGGAAGCTAAGCAGCCACATTAAGATACAAGTTTCCGAAATGGGATAAAGTTTTTAACAGAAATACGACATAAAAACATCGTCACGCTCCATGGATTTTGTCTCCACAATCGGTGCATGTTGGTCTATGAATATATGGAAAAGGGAAACTTGTTTTATGCCTTAGCATTGATGATGAAGTTGTGGAAATGGATTGGATCAAAAGAGTGAATATTGTCAAAGGTGTCGCACATGCTCTATCTTACATGCATCATGATTACAACCCTCCAATTGTTCATCGAGACATCTCAAGCAATAACATTTTGTTGAACTCTGAATTGGAAGCTTTTATTGTTGATTTTGGGACTGCAAGATTTCTTACTCCTGATTCATCTAATCAAACTGTAATTGTTGGAACATATGGATATATTGCCCCAGGTTCTTCACCTTCACTTTCTTTTTTTCCTTTTTATTTAGTTTCATCCATTATTACCTTGTATTGGTTATTTATTTTGAATTACATATTGAAATAATATGATAGAAACAAATAGGAAAAGCAAAATTAAGAAAGATCAAATATAAAAAAAAAAATTCGAGATTAGAAAATTCAAATGCAATTATACATGCAACCACATTTGAATACAAAATATAAATTAACATCTAATTAAGTCGTTTTTTTGTTTTAATTACAGAATTTATTTTTTCGTTGGTCGTGACCGAAAAATGTGATGTTATGGCTTTGGAGTGTTGGCATCGAAAAAATTGATGTGATGGGAAAGCATCTTGTTGAATTGTTGTCATTACTATCATTATCATCGTCTCGTGTCTAGAATTTCATGCTAAATGAAACTTTGGACCCTCGATTATCACCCTTGACAAGTTGAAAAATGGTAGGAGACATCGTTTTTATTGTTGTCATTGCTTTTGCATGCTTACGAGCTAGACCCAAAGCTCGACCAACAATAAAATTAGTGTCTCAAGAATTCCTACACGTCAAGTATCCAATTGCAATGCCTCTTCATAAAATATCATTGATTAAGCTTAAGAATCACGAGATATTTATGAGAGATGAAAGTCACAATAAATGACATTTTTAAAGAGGATATGAATACCATATTCATCTAAATATCTCCTTAGGCTAGATTTTGGCTATTGAATTTGATTTAATTTTAGAAATTACCTTGTTGATCTAATTATAAATTTTGAAGTTGATTTAATAATTTAGTACCAACGGAAAGTGACAAGTGGAATCAATCTTCACTAGGGCATGATACTGCTATTTATAGTTGTTTTCTTGTTTTCCTACAATTTTTTCATTCATTATCATCAATGCAGTTAAGCTTACGCTGTAAAGTGACGATGACAACCACTGAGCATCTTAAAGTTCTGAAATTTGCAGTTGTAATTCATCTCAACGCAGCTCTCATTGCAATAAAACCACAACTTGGGGAGAAATTTTATACTTATTCGAAGGCAGAATAAAACTCAAATACGATATAATTAATCCAATTCGAAATGAGAGTTTGATATACTTCAAATCAATTACCTGCATATTGAAACTCATGCTTCATGCTCATTTTCGAAATGATATAGTAAATTCCCCATACCAGAAAACATGTAATAAAATGGAGAAGAGAAGGGAATGGGGACATAGTCATTGTAAAGGTCAGCATGCCTTGGGTTTTGGCGATCGGTGAAGATAAATATTATGATATGGAGAGACATGCGGACCATTTGGAGGGTAGAGGCTTCTTGTTGAAGATGGCCAGCAATGCAGCAGCAAGGATGTTTTGGTGCTTAACCATGCAGCTGTTTTTGTTTTTTTCTTTCAAACTAGTCTAGTTTATTTTGTAATCAGTCTTGTTGATGTACAAAGACTAGTTAGCTTATTTTTTTATGTTTAGGTGATGATTTAACCGATAAATCAGCTTGTTTATGTGTGCAAGTTATGTTTTGTAAGGGAGTTGTTATGTATTAGGTAATTGTTTGTAACAAAAGTGAACAATGCCTTAATGAAAAACACATCAGCTAAGAGTTTTTGCTGATCATCTTTCATTCTTCAGTTTCTTTTCTTTCATGTTTTTCTGTTTTCTGTTGCAAAAACCTCAACACTTCTAAGAGGTTGTCCACACATTAACGCCAACCCAGCCTGCACTCTATTGCTAGTTCTAGATTTTAAGTTGGATCCGGTGCGCTCTAATTGTATAGCCTAGAAATGGGAAGAAGTAAAAGCTATATATCCTTGAGATTTGGCAGGGCTTTAAGGATTCAATGATAAGTGTGTAATTTATCAATTATTTGTGATATTTCTCCCTTGAATTATGTTATTTATGTTTTTAACTATATTATTTATATTTATATTTTATTTATTGTGTATTTAGAGAATAATTAAAAAAATGAAGTTAAAGTTTATTTTTAAAAATTTTTTGCGCTTTGAATTTTTAACATAGTGCAACTTCAGTATTTTGATTGAAAGATTGCATTTGAAGACATCTGAAAGCAACAGAGGATTTTGATATCAAATATTGCTTTGGAACATTTGATTATGGCAGTGTCTACAGAGTAGTCTTACCATGTGGTAAAGTTGTTGCTTTAGAAAAACTATCCGCCAGTGATTTACATATGTGTACGCCACTTGGTCTATCTGTCATGTTCTATTCACCAATCTTGATTAGTTCGCCATTCCTGGAGAGTTCGACAAATTTAGAGAGTACACCAAATTTAGGGAGTTCGCCGGTCGTGCATGTTACATGAATGATCATCTTACAACAAATATGGCACCTTATCTATTTTCATTTCTACTAGTGGAAATGGTCAATTATTAGTTGTTAAATAATTTTTTTAGAGTAATTTTCAAGGCATCAATTGTAAATAATTAAGGGATATAGTCGTACTTGTGTGTATATATAGGTTATACATATCATTTCAGGCTTCTTTAATTGTAAATAAGTAATAGATATGTGATAAATGCCAAGAGTAACATTTTTAGCCTCATTTTAATGCATTTTTGCATGATTATTCGATTTAAAATGGTGAATTTTATGCTCTTAATCTTTTAAATTCATGTTTCTATACTTAGTGTCGAAACCATTTTTGAAAAAAACAAAAAAAGTTTAGTTGTCGACTTGAAAATAAAAATTGGAGTCGCCACCGATCTTTTATAGAGGTGTGATCGGATCACCTTGAAAATAATTTTAGGTCTGTAAGTTTTGAGAAAACAGGTTCAGGAGTCGGTTACGGACGAGGAAGGGTTAGCACCCTCGTGACGCCCAAAATTGGTACCGAATTGATTGTTTAATGTCTTAATGTCGAAATTTTGAAAAGATTTTAAAATACAATCCTTGATGAGAAAACTTGAACAAACTAGATTGAATGATAAGACGCATTTACTTCGAAGAAATAAATTGTCACACTCAGTAAGTTAGGGTGTTACAATTTAATCTTCGAAATCAAATGTATTCTTTTTTAAGAAAATCATAAGTTTAAAGAAGGTTATTTGATTGTTTGAGTCAGTCGAGAAATCAGAATCCAGTAAGCTAGGATTCAATTTCTTGAAATTCTTAAACCTCAAATATTGCCTTTATTTTAAAATTGAGACGACAAAATGCCACATCTAGTAAGTTAGGATCCGACATTTTGTAATCCTTAAAACTTTATTACAACAATTGAATGGTTTTAGTAAAATGAACACTTGATGATACGAATTCGTCGATAAGAATTGAAGCCCAGTAAGTTAGGGCACAATTCTCTCGATGACTTATAAACACCAAGCCCTTTTTAGGAATTTTGAAGTAAAACGATTCTAATGCCTTGATGAAATGCAATTCTTACAAACAATATAATTGGATAGCAATATATAAAGCGGATGATGAATAACAAAACAAATTTACAATATGGAACAACCAAACATATAATACATCAACGTAAATAATTAAGTATCTAATAGATCAATAATCAGTCTCCTAAGATATCTTGGATATAAAGAAATGGACATTTAGAAATAATTTAATAATAAATATTTGAACTAAAGTAAGCAAATGAATAACCCTTTTTAATAAATAAAATACTTATGTATGAAAAGCATATACAATTTTATAAGTTGAAATCTATTATACTTTATATTTATTTATATACACCAAAAAAGGTTCCTTATAAATTATACATATAGATATAATAGTCATGAAACATCATGGTGAAAATAAAATTTGGAACTATATTCTAAAATAGATTATTGAGAAATATGAAGTAACATATCAATTTTTTAAAATAAATTAAGTGTGATAAAATGAATAATAATATATCGAATTGGAAAAATAAAAGTATATAAAAAAATTAAAAATGATGTCAATGAATTTAAAACATATTGATAATAATTTGAAAGACTAAAGTATTATATTTTAGAAATCATATTAATGATAAATTTGAAAAAATATTAAGTCAATGTCAAAATAATGTTGAAACAATGAATTAATATAAGAATTGATTTATTAAAAACTTTGAAAATCAAAATTAAATATGAAAAGCATTTTTGAAATTGAGAACAATAATCGACAACCTTTAAATCAAAGTTTAAATAAAATTAAAATAATAAGAGGAAACAAAATTAAATAAAATACGATAAGCTTAAAGTATTAATGTATAATGAATTTAAAATATAAAATACAGACTAAAATAATAATTTATCACATTTTAAACTATAATAATAATAAATTTAAACATTATTAAATTAAATACTATAAGTAATATTAAAATCTATAATATGTAAAAAAGTATTATTGAAATAAAAAAAATGAATTTGTATTAAATCAAAATTTATTTCAAAACTGAGGGACTGATCCAGCAATTAAGCGCAAACACTAAAATAATTACAATCAACCACATAAAACGGTACCGTTTCAATTTGGATCTGAATGAAAACAGAACAAAATATGAAGTACAAATTATAAACAGATAAAAAATGATCAATTGTAATCCCATTAGACGCAAAGGGACTTATTAGGCAAATAAACCAATCATCCATTGCACGCGGATCCTACCCCAGATCGGGTCACTGCTCGGATGTGGATCTTCAAACTACACCGTTTCGAAGTCATTATATTGACTCTGAACGTCCGCGTTTAATAACCGCTTTTAATGCCCTAAACCTAAAACATTTTAACCTTTCTAAAATCCTAAAGAGCAGCAGTTCACTTTGCGCCGTTCTGACGATTCATCACCTTTGAAGACCTCTGATCTTCGCCCCAACTCCGATGGTTGCGGAGACAGCAAAAATTCAGCCTCCAGGTACGCCCTCCCCTTTCTCTTTTTGTTTCTTTCCTTAAGAAAATACTAGCCAATGTAAAAGCGAAAAAAATGGGAATAGAGAAGCAATCTGCAAAATAAAAAAATGAAAGAAACCCAGAAAATCACCTTTCAATATTTTTTCTTTGTATTCTGAATGCGTAAGTCCCTAAAATTACAGCGATTTTTGGTTGTTATATCCTTATTCGACAAAGAACCGAGAAAATCGAATAAAAATGAAAAAAAATAAAGTAAAACCCTATTGGTTTTGCCCTCTGCTGCGTTGTTTTCATTCTATTTGCAGGTGTGGCATACGGCGGGGGACGTGGCGTGTGCGGAGGCGAAGGCGCGCGCGTACGGAGGCTCGTCACGTGTGGAGGGAGAGCGAAGAGGTGCTACTACTGCGGCGCTGAGAACCTTTGCTGCTAGGGTTTCTAACTTCTGGTTTTAGCGTTGGGCCGCTTCGTGATTTGGCTAGGGTCTTAGGCAAATTGGGTTTAAATTTTAATGGGCCTTAGTGAGTTAGCATTTAGGCTTTTGGGCCACTGTACTAGGTCTGGATGTAAATGGACAATGGACTATTGGATTTTTAATTTTAACTTTTTTTATTTGGCTTATTTTATTTTATTTATTTTGTTATTTTTTTTGTGGGCCGGGCATAAATTGGGTATTATACTTAGGAGAGCATTTGGGAGCAAAAGGGTCAAAAATCGGAAAATCAGAGCAAGTTTCAAAAGCCATACGGGCTGCCACATGGCCATGTGCCAGACTATGTGGAAATTGCGAATCGCACTCCAAACCTATAGAAAATCACATTTTTTAGGTTTTTTAGGCATTTTAAAAGCTATATATGACAAAGATAAGAAGAGGAGAGAGAGTTGTCATAGAATATTCAAGAAAACAACTCAGAAAATTCCATTGAAGCCGACTCTGAAGCAGATTTCCATCAAGATTGAAGATCTCCTTTTGATTTCTTTGAAGTTTATCATGAGTTTCTTTATTTCTTATGATTATACCATCTTTGGGATGTTTTTATTTGCTATCATGAACTGATTTTCTAAATACCTACGGGAGATGAACCCTATGATGGATTCTGTCATTTGATTTTTATTTTACACGATAAATAGTTAGATCTTGTTCTCAATTATGTGTGCTTAATTCTTGGTTTGATATTTATAAATTATTGATCCATGTTTGATGTGCTTAAATCAGAGGAGGAATAGACTCTGTTTAGAAGTAGATCTAGCATAATTGAGTGGATTTGAAAATAAGATGATATAAATCTACTAAATTAGAGTCAAATCTAATAGGGGAATTCATAGACCGAGTTAATGTGATAATAGGGATTTTAATTAGAAAGAAATTTCAATTAATCAACCTAGAGTCAGTTGCTCTTAGTCTTGAAGAAAGATATTAACATAATTTATGGATTTCTACAGATCAAGATACTAAGTGAAGAAATTGTATAATATGGATTGATAATGACAGATGAAGTTTAGGTGAATTCTTTCCTGGATATTGTCTCGCTTCTTAGTTGTTAATCATTTATTCCTGATTTGTTCTTTATTGTGTTCGTTAGTTAATTAATTTAGTTAATTTTAGTTATCAATCAATTGCTCCAATTATTTAGTTAAATAATAGAAAGACGTTAATTACTAGTACTTTTAGTTCTCGTGGGAACAATATTTATGCTCATCGTAGCTATACTATTAATTCATAGGTGTACTTGCCTTCGTCAATTTTTAGTTGATTTACGATTGCAATCAATATGGCATCCTGGAAACAACTTACAATCTAAATAAAAGATTGCAGGTTTCTTTGCAGATTTATGTGCTATCAAATTGGCATTGATGCTTTGGTGTTCTAATGGGAAGGAATTTTGAAGTTATTAAAGTCCAACTCTTTGTTTGGAAATTGTTTGGAAATGCATGATGCATAAGGAATTTTGATATCATGGTTTATTTAGGCTTGATTTAAAGAATTGGGCAAATAGGGGTATCTCCTTCACCATGGGTATTATATGAGGACATCCTCACAAAAATTGACAAACTTGGTTTTGATGATTGCAAATGTTAATTTTTATCATATGTTAAGGGGAATCAATGTTGTACATGGAAATGTAATGTTTTTTTACTTCTTGGTGTTGGGGTTTGTTATGTTTTAAGCACCTTGCATGGGTGATTATATCTATTTTCTCATTACCTTATTACTAAAAGCTTTTACCTTGGCAAAATAGTAATAGTATGAGAAAATATATTAATATGTGTCTCGTAAGTAAGATCGAAAATCACAAACATGTACTATTACAAAAACTTACAAAATAAACTCAGAGATGATATTACCTATTTGTTTCACTACCCTTTTTCTTTCTTACATTTCGATTGCAATCATGGTCGCCATTGTTCAAACTTTGGCCACACCATCCTCGCTAGAGATGAAAGCAAAAACGCTCATCCATACTGGTTGGAGGAGTTCAAGTGACTATGACACTTCAGAACCTTACACATGGCCAGGTGTATCATGCAATAAAGCTGGTGTTGCGAAGTGGCCATCTATGTAATGGCGAACACAGATCACACATCTACAAGCTCACCCAAAGATGCAAGCTCACCAAAGCTGCGATGTCAACAAAGGTGTAAGCTCTGTTAGGTGAGCTTATACATGCGAGCCCTTTCTTTGCAAGTTGCCAACTTGCTCTAATATGATAAATTTTCTTGACAAGATGCTATGGCTGCTGATTAGACTAAAATCAATCAATAGAGAGGCAAGTTGTACTGTACAAGTTCCAAGATTTACCAAGTAGTAATTATTTAATATTATTTTTAGCTTATTTAAACATTGTTGTACATGTAAACTATAAGCCAAGTAATGAAACTGAATATCAAAACTTGATTGCTTCATTTTTATCTATTTTTGTTTCTGTCTCAATCCATTTTTCATCAAATATTCAATAGCTGAAAGCATCATCTGCATTGAGCTCTGTGTTGCAAGTGTACCAGGTATGTTTGATGAACTAAAAAAATTGAAATTCTCCTGCTTTCCAAACCTTTTTTTATCTTGATATAGTTTGGATTGGATTAATGGAAGCATCCTGTCTCAAATAAATACTTTATCCTCAATGGAGAACCTCAATCTTTCAAACAACCATCTAATTGGTAAATTACCTAAGTTTCTTGGAAAACTTACTCAATTGAAAGAGCTCAACCTTTCTGGTAACTCTTGTGAAGGTTCTATCCCCTTGGATTGGGGAAGTTTAAATAGTTTGATCTCTATGCAAATGGTTAGTTGCAACATTTGTGGTCCTATCTCTTATACTTTGGGTAATTTAACCAATTTGAACCTGTTGGTATTTTATCAGAAAAGAAAACTGAACTAATGAAGGAAATTGAACTAATGAATATTATTCAATAAGGTTCACAATTTATACTAAGCGAAAACAACAACCCACTAACAATATGTTCCTAAAATTAAGCATCAAATATAAATTCAAATAAAAAAAACCTAAAAATAGCAAACATTAAAAATAGCAGTCCTAAACACATCAACTAACACTCCTTGCTTTAGGAGCTGCAAACACCAAGTGTTGTTCTCAAAGCTTTAAATTCGCTTACTAGGAGTGACTTGGTGAAGATATTTGCAACCTTCTCCTTTGTTTTGCAATGAATCAGTATAACATTACCTTCTTTTTGTACTTCCCTAAAAAATAAAAGCTTAATATTGAAATTCTTAGTCTTCCCATGAAATATTGGCTTGTGAGAATTGTAATGGCATCTTGATTATCAATGAAAATCATTGTGCTTTCCTTCTGTTCAAGGTTAAGATCACTTAAAAATTTTCTCAACCACAGAACTTGATAAACAACGGCCGTAGTAGTAACAAATTCTGCTTCAGTGGATTGAGCCACAGTTTCTTGCTTCTTCGAGCTCCATGAGAAGACACCAGATCCAAAAGTAAAACAATAGCTTGATGTACTCCTCATGTGATCAATGGAACCTCCCCAATCACTACCAGAGAAGCCAACAAGCTTGAACTCCTTGCTTCTTGTGAATTTAACACCAAAATTACTCGAGGCATTGATATAATGAACTACTCTCTTGGCAGTCCTGAGATGCAATTCATTGGTACAATGCATAAATTGTGACAAAATACTTACAACATTTAAAATATCAGGACGTGTTGCTGTAAGATACATTAAGCAACCAATCAAACTTCTAAAATATCCCTCATCAACTTTATCAGCTCCATCTTCTTTACACAACTTCTCATTTTGATTCATAGGAGTACTCACTTCCTTGCATTCTTTAAGTTTGAATTTCTTTAAGATATCCTTGGCATACTTCTTCTGACAGAGGAATACTTCATGGTCAGCCTGTTTAATTTATATTCCAAGAAAAAAGGAGATCAATCCGAGATTTTTCATATAAAAAACCTTCACCATCTCCTACTTGAATTCCTCAAGCAACCGTGCATCATTTCCCATCAGCAAGAGATCATCAACATAAAGAGAGATTATCAAAATATCATTATTCTGACGTTTGACATAAATAATGGGCTCGAACAGATTTTTTTCAAAACCCAAGCTCAGTAAATGATCACCTACCTTACTGTACCAAGCTCTCTGAGCTTGTTTCAACCCATAAAGAGCCTTATTGAGAAGAAACACATTGTTTGCCTCACATTTCTTTATAAAACCTTGAAGCTGCTCAACATAAATTTCTTCTTGCAAAGTGCCATTTAAAAAAGCTGATTTTACATCAAACTAATACACTCTTCAATTCATTTGAGTTGATACAGTAAGTAAAAGTCTTATGGTGTCCAAATGAGACCACAAGTCTTACTTTGTGCTTCTTGATTGAGCCATCAACATTAAGCTTAGTTCTGTACACCCACTTGACTCCAATCACCTTTCTATCATAGGGTCGATCAACCAACTCCCATGTTTTATTTTTCTCAATCATGAACAACTCCTCCTTCATTGCAGCCACCCACTTTATGTCCTTTATTGCTGTGAAAAAATCTGTAGGTTCACATACAACTATATTACATCTTGTATAAATGTCAATGAGCAACCTAGTACCCCTTGTTGGAGCATCATCCAACAACTCATTTAGCCAATTTTTATCTTTATTTATGGTTGAAACAGGAAATTTAAGCTTCAGATCTGCTATGCTTTTGCCACTTTTCTCACCCCAGTTCCACTCTTCATCTTCCATGAAATGAACATCTTTGCTCGTAACAATTTTCCCAAACTACGATTGGAAAATTTTTATAAGTTTTTGCAACAGTGCTATAGTCGATAAAGACTCTTGGAAGTGCCTTTTTGTCTAACTTGTCTCTCTTGATCTGTGGAACGTGAGTGAAGCACAAACAACCAAATATTTTGAGAAAATTTAAAGATGATTTATGACCTTACCAAGCCTCATAGGGTGTTTGATCCTTGACCGTTTTTGTGGGCAGTCTATTCTGCAGGAAAATCGTAGTATGAGCTGTTTCTGCCCAAAACTTTTTGGGTAAAATTTTCTCATGCAACATACATCTAGTCATGTCTAAGATGTATTTGTTTCACCTTTCATTAACTCCATTCTGTTGTGGAGTATAGGGAGCTATTAACTAATGTTCAATGCCAGCTTCTTCACAAAATGCATTGAAATTTTCTAATGTATAGTCCTTGCCATTATCAGACCTCAATATTGGAATGTGGTTGCCACTTTGATTTTCCATAGTCTTCTTGAATTTCTAGAAAACTCCAACCACTTCTAACTTGAGATATAAGAAGAAAATCCAACACATTCTTGTAAAATCATCAATAAAAGTAGCATAATACCGACTACCTACTAATGAAGGAGTTCTTTGAGGTCTAGAAATGTCTATGTGAATCAATTGCAACTTAGAAGTGGCTCTCCGTGTTGTCTTAGAAAATGGCTTTCTATTTTGTTTTCCAAATTGACAAGCTTTACATGTCAGTATGTGATTAACAAGTTTCGGAAGATCAAATGCCATCCTTTTGGACTTCATCTGTAGTATCCCCTGATGGTGATAGTGTCCAAACCTTTTATGCCACAACATTGTGAGGTTTTCTTTGACTAGAAAAGCTGATTGCTCCTCTTACATTGGATTGAGGGAAAAACTTATTCTTGCCATCTTAACTTTGAACATCTTCTGTCCTGTAGCATCCTCTATCACATATGCCTTTTTCATGAACTTCACTTTGAATCCCTTCTCTACTAATTGACCAACACTAATCAGGTTTTGATCAATATCAGGTACATAGAAAACATCAGTAATGAACTTGGTACCTGAACAACTTGTAATAGCTATAGTACCCTTTCCTTTGACTTTAACGTAGTCATCGTTCCAAACTCTAACCTTCTTGGACTTGGTACTCTTCAGTTCTTTGAATAACTCTTTGTCATGTGTCATATGATTAGTGCAACCATTGTCAATGAGGCAACTTTCACAAGTTGTAACAAAAAGCTAATCTTCTTCTTCTTGATCTGCCACTTGTGCTTCATCTCCTTGTTGTTGATTTTTGTACTTACAAATAACAGCTTCATGTCCCATTTGGTTACACTTGCTGCACTTTGCATCTGGTCTTCTCCAGCACTTGAAAGAAGGGTGACCTTTCTTATCGTAATGTTAACATGGAGGATAATCCTTATTTATTCCTGACCTTCTATTTCCAATTTTAATTTTGTTCTTAAATGCAGAGCTTTCTCCACTCACAGAGTGAATATTTTTGTTCTTTGGTCTCTTGTTCTTTCCCTCATCTTGATGTTTAACTGGTAGAGCACCTTCGACGGCCCCTTCTTACATCATTACACGCCTTTGCTCTTGTGCTTGTAAAGCACTTAAGAGTTTCGCCAAAATAATCTTTGAGATATCCTTCATGTTCTATGAGGTGGTGATGGTAGCCTTAAACCTTTCAAGTAATGTTACAAGGATTTTCTCCACAATCCTTGAATCTGCTAGAGATAAACCTAGCAGCTTGACCTTATTGGCTATGTTAAGAAGCATTTCAGAATACTCATTGACTATCTCAGTCTCCTTCATCTTAAGCAGCTCAAAATCATGTAAAAGATTCAACACTTACATCCCACGAATTCTCTCATCTCCCTCGTACTCAGTCTTGAGATAATCCCATATCTTCTTTGCTGACTTTAGAGACATAATTCACGTGAAAATAGTTGATGAAACTGTAGCAAACAAACAGGCTTTTGCGTTTGATTTCCTTGTCTTTTTTTCTTTTTGTGTTTTGATTTGTGTCACAGTGGGGTTGGTAGGCAATGTAGGAATCTCGTAGTCTTCTTCCACTACTTCCCAAAGATCTATAGCCTTTAGGTAAGTCTCCATTCACATTTCCTAAATCTGATAATTATCTCCATAAAAAATAGGTGGCACAATCAAAGAGAAATTAATTTTAGCTTCTATAATGCAGCAAACACTAACATATGACCCTTAAGAAAAAAGCTCTGATTACCAATTGTTGGTATTTTATCAGAAAAGAAAATTGAACTGATTAATTTTATTCAGCAAGGTTCACAATTTATACTAAGTAAAAAGAACAACTCACTAACAATATGTTCCTAAACTTAAACATCAAACATAAATTCAAATAACAAAACACCTAAAAAAAACCATTAAAAATAACAAACACTACAAATTGCAGTCTTGAACGCATAAACTAACAGAAACAGTTAGACCTCCACGATAACCAAATTACTGGTCCTATCCCTTTTACCCTTGGCAATTTAATTAATTTAAAACAATTGGACTTATATTTTAATCAAATAATTGGGGCAATTCCTCCAACTTTGGGTCACTTAAGTAATTTGGAAATTTTATATTTTACTTCAAACCAAATTAGCGGTTTTGTTCCATCAGAATTAGGGAACATGAAGAATTTGGCTGTACTAAATTTCTGTAACAACAAGCTTAAAGGCTCGATCCCTCCATCACTATCCACCTTATCCAATTTCAGCTACTTGTGCTTAGATTCGAATATTCTACAAGGTCCAATTCCTGGTGAAGTTAGAAACTTGGAGAATTTGTTTGAATTGAATCTATGTAAAAACAAGCTCAATGGTATGATGCCTGATGCGGTCGTTGAAAGCACCAAAAATATCCTATCCCTAATAAATAATGAAAAGAATAGTAAAAGAGAAGTAGGGTCAAATCCTCAGGGACTGGACTTGCAAAATATCTTGTTTCGTGATATCCCAGGCAGAGTCTTGCCCAAGACAACCTGCGTTCCTAAAAAAATAAAAACAATAGAAGAATTAAATTGTTGGATCTAGAAACGAAAAATAAAATAAAAACAGAATTAAGAATATTGAATTGAAAATTAGAAAAAAATAAAAAATAGAGTTGAGAGAAAGAAAATTCTTATGGGAGATTCCAGCCTCCAGTTGTCTCGTTCCGCCTTGGGTTAAATCCTCGGCTTTTAGATGATCCTTCCCAAACCGAATAAGCCAGTTATAGTGGAAGAGGACGCCTACGACCACCAGCTCCAATGATTTAGACTTATAATTTGGTGGAACCTGACTCTAGCCAACAATCGCTTCTGTGGGATCGTCTTATGCTAGATCAACGCTTCTCAATGGCGAATCCCACGCCATTTTGTCTCTTGGGCTCGCCAACCTCTGACGCAGTAAGCTAACGAACCGACTGTGCAACCTTCCTAAAACATACAAAGCGGTCGCCTTTGCATACGTTGAAAAGCTTACTTCTTAAGGGACATGGACGGAAGCGTCAGCCCCGTAGTGCGGAGAAACGATGAATACTCGTTGAGAAGGCTAAGTACGGATTCTAAGCCTCAATAACCCTTTTGGGGATTTTTGACAACCTTCGGCTAGATGGGTTTAGTGGCTCATGGTTGTGGTAGAAAAGAAAATAAATAAAATAAAAATAAAGATTTTATTTAAAAGAAATATGAAAAGAACAAAAGCCTAGACTTTTGGGGAGAGAGTGTTTACAGAAAAAGAAAAGATGGGCTCCCCTTTTGAGTCACTTCACCCCCTATTTATAGTGCTAGGGGAGATATTCTAATTCTACTTAAATTCCTAAAAGATAAATACATTTAATTGAAGATAAATAAAGATAAAATAAAATCCTAAAAATAATCCTTAATAATTATCTCAATATTAATTATCCTAATATAATTAAAATAGAGTTTAATAAAATAAAATCTCTTCTTTTTGCATTTCAACCCTTGTGTCCTCCATGCTTGCACTTTTGGCACCAACTTTTCCTTGTGTCGCACATTGGCCCATTTTATCTCTAAATTCACGCTTTTGGCCCTTAATTTTGCTTTTGCTTCAAATTTAGTCCCTATGAGATAAAAGATCATAAATAGCTCAAATTAGCAGGATCATACTCAGAATAAATACATAATTAATACATAAAAATACGTTATTCTAGAGTGTTATCAATGCCTTTGTCAATATTTAAGTTATCCAGATTGAGCTTTTTATACCTTGATTCGAATCTTTCAGAAGGTCCCTTACTAAAAGGAATGAGGAATTTGAAAGCTTTAAGACGCCTTGACCTCTCCAATAACATATTGATTGGACCTATTCCATCTTAATTTGGAGATTGCACAATTTTGGAAGAACTATATTTGAGTAACAATTATATAACTGGAAGCCTTCCCCCTGATGTTTTTAGTTGTCCTTATCAAAATCTAAATCTTAGTCATAACTTCATCGAGGGAGAAATACCATACCAATTTGATAAAATGGTGTACTTCAGCATTTTGGATCTTAGCCACAAAAATCTAACAGGCATGATTCCTCATTTTTTGACGTCGTTGGAAAAGATCAAATTGTCCTATAATTCTCTAGAGGGTCCTACTCCAAAGCAATTGAGTTTTGCGTTTTCACCTGAGTCGTTTTGAGTCAATAAGCATTTAAGTGGAAGTTTTTGTTATTACAAAACTCTGGTAAGGAAAATCTCGAACACACGATCGGAACTCGAAAAGAAAAAGAAGAAATAGGACAGGGCTCCAAGGCGTGTATCAAGCCACTATCTTTAAGGTTATATTCGCCCCCACTTATCTTCAGTGTGCAAATGAGTTCCAAATAAATTAACCTCGAGGATACAATGAAGCCAATGACTATTTGCGTTTTGCACTGACGAGAATAGTCCACCATGCACTGAGTAATGTGTAACAAAAACTCAATTTCTACAAAGGATTTCTGCAGTAATACTTTATAGAATAATCTAATAATATTAGAAAATGAAGGAAGAGAAGAAATAATATTAGAATTTGTTGATATATTTCCAAATGAAAACCCACTCCTATTTATAGGAATTTTCTTGTCTCTTCATAGAGACATCTTTCAATAGGTGTCTTTATGAATAAATATATAATAATAATTATTCATTTAATTTTGTAACTATTCAGATAATATTTTTTGAATAATTATAATTATTTTTTAAAAAATCAAATGATATAACTTTTGACCAATGACCAAAAGATTTATCTTTTGATTAATTACACCCATTCATTTATAGTTATTGGGATACTATAAATATTTGAAAATGTTCCAACAGTTTTAGAGGCTTCTCCCATTTCATAACGCATCTTACCCAACCCGATAGTTGGATCACAGTATGATGTGCCACAATCTAAACTTAAATGAAGTTAACAGAAGTGTTTGAAATTCAGTTTAAAAAAAATCATGATATTGGCGTAGTCTTTAACACGTCCATGACAAAACACTCAATTCATTTATACGCCAATAATGTAACACTTTTAAACAAACCATTTTGTGAAAGCCTCGTTGGCAGTTAAAAACTATGTTCACACCTAAAATATTATATCATAAACCATAACTTGAATGAAAACACTTACAAATATATATTACTGGAGTTAACAAAGATTTCAAATAACATAGTATATTAAAGCTGTAAGTCATTACAATATTTTTACAACACATTTCTATACGTTAATTTGCCCATGATATGCATGATACAGAACTTAATAGAAGGCTCACAATCAATAGTGCTTTGGAGTAGTCCCTTGACAGATTTTCCTCCTTCAATCCACTCTCCTGAGAAGGAAGAAAATAACAGAGCAAGTTATAACGAATTTAGTGAACGGTGGATGTCATGACGAGAAGAAAACCCTCATCCTAACGATGCGATCCTTCTTCGTCCCGACGACCAAATGCCACGTCGCGACGTGGCGACATGCTCCCCAAGTTTCTCGATTTTTTTTCTCTTAGCTAAATTCTGTTTTTGTTTCTTACTTAAACTCTGATTAATCTAGGGATATTCTAGTCATAAATGCTACGAATTTTAGGCTATAAATAGGCCTTAATTACTCTAGCTTTTACACAACAAAAAATATTAAGATTAAGAGGATTCTGCTCTTTGAGTTTATAGGATTTTTCTTTTGGGGTTTCAGGTTTCTTTTGCTGCTCTCCATCTCTTGTACTCTTTTCTTATTTAGTGAAATATCCCTTTACTCGTGGTATTTTTCTTCTTTAAAAAAGTTTTTTACGTAATTTTGTGTGTTCAATTTTTTCGATTTTCTACTTTATTTACTTGTTCGTTGTATACATAGGTTAATTCCCTACACTTGTTAATCAATAGTCTTACAAAAGTTCATCGGAGACTACAAACCATGTTAACCTTGACTAATGGTTTTACCATAAGCAGATAAAAGTTTTAAAAAAATTAAAATGGATCATGTTTTGCAAATCCCTAATAGTCAGCCCTGTATA
This sequence comes from Gossypium hirsutum, assembly GCF_007990345.1. NCBI lineage: Eukaryota > Viridiplantae > Streptophyta > Magnoliopsida > Malvales > Malvaceae > Gossypium > Gossypium hirsutum. The sequence goes on along the minus strand of NC_053445.1, from coordinate 6,332,632 downwards.
AGCATTTACTATTTTCACATCATATATATTTTTCTCCATTTGAACTATTAATTCAACATCAAGAAATTTCTTTCTTTGCATTGCTCCGAATCTAATAAATCTTAAAAAAAAATGTATCCACATTGTTTCTGCAAGTTGCTGAGTAATAGAATAATATTATTTTGTAGTAACAGGGTAACAAAATACTTTTTTATGTTTTTCTTTCTCAATCAAACTTTATTAATAAATGTCCCTATTACAATATATGATCAAACAAAAGCAACCTAGATACTGTTTTAGTGTATAGCATGTAGCACTGAGATTGTTTTCACCAAAAGTACTTATTTCACCATAAAAAATTACTAGAAATTGGGAAAAAAACGAAGATGAGTAAGAGTGAGTGTTTGATCGAATTGAACTGAAACGAATAGAGTGAAAATTTTCGAGTTAGTTGAGTTGACGAGTTCTATTTTGTCATTCTAATTCGATTTTTTTTTTCTGAATCAAGCAAAGTTAAACGAAATTTAAGTTTGAATCGAATCAAATAAATTTATTTGAGTTAAATTTTTAAAGACTTAACTAGATCAAATTAAAATCTTTTTGACAATATGATTAAATTCCAATTTAGAGCACATACATTTGAGCTAATATATATTTGAAAACTCTTTTAAAGAAAAATAGGAGAAATTAAAGATAATTTAGTATGATAAACTTAATTTGGTAATTTGCTTGTTTAAAGCTCCAAAATTATTATTTTGAAGGTTTTTTAAAAACTATATAGGCATTTTTATATAATTTTAAAGAAATTTTTTAAAATTTAAAATTTCTACACTTTTTCTTTATAAAATTTTGTAATTTTTTTTATAAATATTCTAGAGATTATTTTTGTTTGATGTAACACCAGTTTACTCATTTAGAAATTGATAGGGACTAAAAAGTCCTTTAGAGCGTCCAGTTTACTCTCAAAACACAAATACATGTCATGACTCAAAGCACCTATTGCTTTTCTTCATCAGAAACTTCAACCAAGAAAAACACAACTTTTGTTTGGCAATGACTGAAGACTTAAAAGGTATAACATTTTACCTAATAAAATTAAATTAGTTTTGTACGTTTATATTCCTAAATACATCTATTAGCTCATTAAGATAGTAACTGAATACGAAATTATAAAAACGTGATTTTTTATTATTATTTTGTACTAGTCCAAATAAACCTCTCAGGTCTTTATATATATGTATACGTCTTTAAAATTAGGTAGAGAATTGGGAGTAAAGCTTCAATCCTGATCTTAATAGCTATGGCATTCTCTTTTTACACTTGTATTGCTATTTTACTTTTTTTACTCTCTATATCAGTGAGCAGCAGTGAGATTACTAGAGCAACAAATAAGGATTCAGAATCTCTTGTAGCTGAGGAAAAGGTATTGATGGAAACTGGGTGGTGGAGTAACTACAGCAACATAGGTGTTCACCATTGTACATGGCCTGGTGTCAGATGTAGTGCTGCTGGAAGTGTCATCGAGATTGATCTTAGTGGCCATGGTCTGAATGGGGGCATAACACCTCAAATAGGTGCCCTTTCAAAGCTCAAATACCTCAACCTGTCCTGGAATGGTCTTAGAGGTGAGTTACCTTCTTCACTTGGAAACCTCACTCAATTGGCAGTGCTTGACGTTTCTTATAATGAAATTGTTTCCATTCCCTTGGAAATTGAGAAGATGGAGAATCTTGTTACTCTAAATTTGACGAGGAACCTCATTGTTCATATGCCTTCAGCAATAGGTCTTTTGACCAATCTCACCCACTTGATTATGACCTCTAATCCATTGCAAAGCATCATCCCTCCCCATATATGGAACCTGAAAAAGCTGATGACTCTCCATCTCGGAAACTGCCAGCTCAATGGTTCCATTCCACCAAATATTGGAAAGCTGAAGAGTTTGGTTAATCTCCATCTCTCAAGAAACATGCTTGTTGGTCCAATCCCATCTTCTATTACCAACCTAACTAATCTACAGTTGTTGGATCTATCTTCTAATATGCTTGTTGGTCCAATCCCATCTTCTGTCAACAACTTAACCAATCTTGTATCGTTGCTACTTGATGACAACCAACTTAATGGATCCATTCCACAAGAAATTGGGAGGCTAACGAATTTGGTTACGTTGGATCTATCCTCCAATATTCTTTTGGGTCCCATCCCTCCCTCTTTGGGTCAATTAAAGAATCTCAGTTCTCTTCATTTGAGTTTCAACAAAATTTTTGGTCCACTCCCACCAAATTTGGGTAATTTATCCAGACTGGAATCGTTCACTCTTTATCAAAATAAAATAAATGGTTCCATCCCATTAGAAATGAGAAATCTTAAGAGGTTGACTAACTTGGATCTTGGTGCCAATAACTTGAGTGGTCAAATCCCTTCATTTCTAGGTCTTTTGCCCAACATGAGTCTTTTGTGGCTTGACTCAAATCTTTTTGAAGGTTTCATCCCATCAGATATTGGAAAATTAAAGAATCTGAATGTTCTGTATCTCTCTAATAACAAACTCACTGGCTCAATCCCTTCATCTCTGTGTCATTTGACCAATTTGTTTTCGTTGTACCTTGACAGAAATCTTTTACATGGCTCCATCCCTTTTGAAATTGGAAATATGAAGAATCTAATGATGTTAAAACTTGATTCCAATCATCTTTCCAATTCCATCCCTTCATCTCTATTTCATTTACCCAATTTACGGTCTCTATCCATGGCTTCGAATCTTTTGGAAGGTCCTATACCCCAAGAAATTGAGAGCTTGATGTCCCTGCGAGACTTTGATCTCTCACACAATAAATTGAGTGGACCTATTCCAACTCAGATTGGTAATTTGTCAGACTTAATATCCTTAATTTTGGCAAACAATAACTTGAGTGGAAGAATTCCCCTGCAAATTTGTGACTTATCACTAGGCAACCTTGATCTAAGTCATAATTTCATCACTGGAGACATACCGTCTGAACTCCTTAACCTTTCTTATTCCATAAAAATTGATCTAAGCCATAACCTTCTCCAAGGAGCGATACCTTCCCAATTTGGGAGTTTAACACATTTAAGCATTTTAGATCTCAGTTGGAATAATCTAACGGGCATGATTCCCGAATTTCCATTTTCTGTGGAGAACCTCAATTTATCAATTAATTCCCTGAGGGGTCCAATTCCAGATGGATTGTTGCATTTTGCACCCGAGACATTTGCAGGCAACAAGGATTTATGTGGCTCCATTCAAGGTTTCCTCCCTTGCCCTTCATCCCCAACTGTAAACCAAGAAAGAAATAGCAAAGTGAGGCATGATCTACATGTCATTATTATGGTTCCAAGTTTGTTATTTTTTGTCTCAACTTCTGCATTGGTAATATTCATCCTTTTCCGACAATATAGAGCTCAAGCTTTGAAATCTGATCCAAGTCCAACCAAAAATGGAGATTTATTCTCTATTTGGAACTTTGATGGAAAGATTGCGTTTGAAGACATCATCAAAGCCACAGGGGATTTTGATATGAAATATTGCATTGGAACTGGGGGTTATGGCAGTGTCTACAGAGCAGTCTTACCAAGTGGCAAAATTGTCGCTTTAAAAAAACTCCACCGATTGGAAGCTGAGCAGCCGACTTACGATACAAGTTTTCGAAATGAGATCCAGTTTTTAACAGAAATAAGGCATAAGAACATCGTCAAGCTCCACGGATTTTGTCTCCACAATCGTTGCATGTTCTTGATTTATGAATATATGGAAAACGGAAGCCTGTTTTATGCCTTGAGCATTGATGAGGAATCTATGGAATTGGATTGGACCAAAAGAGTGAACATTGTCAAAGGTGTCGCACATGCTCTATCTTATATGCATCATGATTGCAACCCTCCAATTGTTCATCGAGACATCTCAAGTAGTAACGTTTTGTTGAACTGGAAATGGGAAGCTTTTATTTCTGATTTTGGGACTGCAAGACTTCTTGATCCTGATTCATCAAATCGAACTGTAATTGTTGGAACATATGGATATATTGCCCCAGGTGCTGTACCTTCAGTCTCTTTTTCTCTTTTTATTTAACATCATCCATTTTTAGTTTGTACTGATCATTTGTTCTGAATTACATATTAAAATAATATGAGGAAACAAATGGGAAAAGCAAAATTAACATAGATCAAGTATAAATAATTTTTTTTTGTTTTAACTTGAGATTAGAGAATTAAAATGCAACTATACATGCACCTACAATTGAATGCACGATATAAATTAACATGTATTTTCAACTCTTTTTTTTTTCCTTTTGTTTTAAATACAGAACATTCTTATTCATTGGTTGTGACTGAAAAATGTGACGTATATAGCTTTGGAGTGTTGACATTGGAAATATTGATGGGAAAGCATCCTGGTGAATTGTTGTCAACACTATCATCATCATCTCCATCTAGTGTCCAAAATGTCATGCTAAATGAAATTTTGGATCCTCGATTATCACCCCCAAGAAGTCGGAAAATGGCAGGAGACATCGCTTTCGTTGCTGTCATTGCTTTCACATGCTTACGGGCCAAACCCAAAGCTCGACCAACAATGAAGTTAGTGTCTCAAGAATTCCTACATATCAAGTCTCCAATTTCAATGCCTCTTCATGAAATGTCTCTGATTGAGCTTAAGAATCATAAGATGTTTATGTGCGATGAAAGTCACAGATAAATAAATTGTAGATGATCTAGAGCTGCATTTTTATAGCAGGATATTAATATCATATTCTCCTAAATATCTACTCAGGGCAAGGGTGAAGTCAGAAATTTTTTTTACAATGGGTCAAAATTAAATTTTAATTTTCAATAGGCTATATCTTTATAATTTTTAAAGGATTAAAATAAATTTTTATTATTTTTAGGGGACACCAAAGTGCAATTTTACCTTTATTAATTTAAAATTTTAAAATTTCTAGAGGACCTAAATAGACAATTTTCCATTTTAGAGAGATAGGCGCTGCCACCCCTTAGATACACCAGTAACTCAGGCTAAATTTCAAGATTGAACTTGATTTATTTTAACAAATTACCTTATAGATTTTGACCTTGTTTTGGTAAATAATTATCTACCAATGGGAAGTGATAGAGTGAAATTAATCTTCACTTGGGCACAACACTATTATTCATAGTTGCTTTCCAGTTTTTCTACAATTATTTCATTCATTATCATCAATACAGTTAAATTTGCATTGTAAATTGACAAAGGGCAACCATTGAGGACTTTAAAGTTCTAAAAATTGCAGCAGTAATTCATCAAAATGCAACTCTCACTGCAATAAAACTAGGACTTGGGGGAGAAAGTTTATACCCTTCGAATTCAGAAAAAAAATCAAATGCAGTATAATTAATCAGATTCAGAATGAGAGTTTGATATACTTCAAATCAATTACCGTCACGTTGAATAACAATTCCAGCTCATGCATGATGTTCATTTTCAAAATGATATACTTAAATCCCAAAACCAAAAACACTTAATGAAATGGAGAAGAGAAGGGAATGGGCACATTATCAAACATAACTAGTACAACTCGAACCTAGGCCATACCTAAGACGATGAACACTCTAACTATCAAACCATCATATGGAGCCCATTGTATCTTTTTTTTTATTGATTACTAAGAATTTTTTTAGCCAAATAAAAAAAAAATCAATAAGGGGAAATTCCAGCACCAAATATGAAAAAGTCTTAAATCCATTGTGTGATTTGATTATTTTTTGATCAATTAAAGAAAGGATTAGTATTTCGTACACCTCCAGTATACTTTTTGGTTCTACAAACAGTTTTAAAGAACCATCATGTGTCTTTTTCTTTTTGATATATTTATTTTTATTATTTTACTATACTCTTATAGGATACTTGTCATCATCATGACCTTGCTTACTGAGTCTAAAATCTCCATTAGTGATGTACAATATTTTCCCTTAAATAAATACTAGTTATGTTTATTGAAACATTTAAGATTTAGCTTACAAACAAGTATAATTGAATAAAAAGATTTTTCCTAAGTATGGACATGATATGCTTAGTAATCGTAGATTAATTAAGCTTGAGCCTTCGAATTTCGTATTTGACTTCTTCGACTCAATTACTATAGGTAAGAATTTTTTAAAATCCTCCATTTTTCGGGGTATTTCCGCAATCATTTATTTTATTTACCATCAATGTAGTTACAATGATTCTGATGTAGGGGTTAAATGTGCTTTAATGAAAGAAAATGTGTATTTTTAATTTCAATGATTAAAATTAACTGCACTAGAAAATGAAACGAAGCGGCTGAGTGGTTGGAATGGAAAACTATTGTCGATGGCAGGGGATAATAACTCTAGCAAAATCAGTGATTATATTCATCCCTAATTATTTTATGCAATCGGCCCTTTTGCCGAAGGCTATTTGCGAAACTATGGAGACAATGGTTTGAAATTTTATACCGGTTCGTCGATAGATGAACGCAAACCTCATTTAGTTCGATGGAGTGATGTTTGCCAATCACTAAACCATGGAAGCCTGGGCATGCAACAGATTAATACTCAAAACAAATCCTTTATCCTTAAGCTTGGCGTTGAATTATTACAAAACTGAATTCTTTTTGGGTTCGGATCGTTTGAGGGAAGTATAAGATCTCTGAAGATATTCCTAATCAGCTTTGTCGATCTAGGAGCTCTTATGTTTGGAAATCATTGACAAGTTTGGGATGATTTGATAAGAAAACGTTTGTTGGGTTGTGGCGAATGGGAAAATGGTGAAATTCTGGATGGATTCATGGATCTCTGAGTTGGGGTCGCTTGTGAATTTTAGTCAAATACATATTGTGGATATAGGGGCAATTATTACCGGTATGGCGAATATCAATGGCAATTATGGCGTAAATTTTCGAGGAATTTAAGCAATGAGAGCTTAATGAATGTGGGTAATAATACTCTAAAATGAAATAATTTTATGTGTTAATTATATATATATTTTGACTATGATTCTAATAATTTGAAATTTTTATGGTTTTTTATCTTGTAAGAACTCAATTGAAGGTAAAAGAAAATTTGGGGGCAAAAAGCGTGAATTTAAAGACAAAATGGGTTAACATACGAAATAGGAAAGAAGTGGGACCGAAAATATAAAGTGTGAAAGACTTGGGGCAAAAATTCAAAGAATTGATTTATGAACATAAGACTTTATTTAAATTCGAATATTATTTTTAGGATTATTATTACGATTATTATGATATTATTTAGATTTAATTTTAAATTATATTTTTATTTACTTTTTAGAGTTTAAAAAAGGACAAATTAAATTTTCTATATACCATAAATAGAAGATGGAGTGACATGAATATTTACTCATCACTTCTGTAAAACACTCCTTCCCCTAAGGCTCTAGCCTTAAAAGGTATACATTTTACCTAATAAAATTAAATTAGTTTTGTACGGTTATATTCCTAAATACATCTATTAGCTCATTAAGATAGTAATTGTATACGAAATTATAAAAAACGTGATTTTTTTTTTTAATTTTATACTGGTCCAAATAAACATCTCAGGTCTTTATATATATGTATACGTCTTTAAAATTAGGTAGAGAATTGGGAGTAAAGCTTCAATCCTGATCTTAATAACTATGGCATTCTCTTTTTACACTTGTATTGCTATTTTACTTTTTTTACTCTCTTTATCAGTAAGCAGCAGTGAGATTATTAGAGCAACAAATAATGATTCAGAATCTCTTGTAGCTGAGGAAAAAGTATTAGTCCAATCCCATCTTATGTCAACAACTTAACCAATCTTGTATCGTTGCTACTTGATGACAACCAACTTAATGGATCCATTCCACAAGAAATTGGGAGGCTAACGAATTTGGTTACATTGGATCTATCCTCCAATATTCTTTTGGGTCCCATCCCTCCCTCTTTGGGTCAATTAAAGAATCTCAGTTCTCTTCATTTGAGTTTCAACAAAATTTTTGGTCCACTCCCACCAAATTTGGGTAATTTATCCAGACTAGAATCATTCTCTCTTTATCAAAATAAAATAAATGATTCCATTCCTTCAGCAATAACAAAGCTTAAGAGATTGAGTAATCGAGGTGGGGTGCATGGGTTGTCACCCCTCTTTGCGTCAGAAGGGCCAATACATTCTTAAGAAAGAAACGAAGAAAAAAAAGAATTGTATTTGGGGATGAAAGGTGGATCGAATAGGGTGTCTTGGTAAGTTTAGTAAATTACCTAATTTTCAAGAAATAATCCAAGTCGATTTAATTTTTGTGTGTTTAAGTTAGAGTACTTCTTCGGTTTTACCTAAAGCAAGCTAAAGGTTCACTTTATTTTCATATGCATTATGCCTAATTTTTATAAAACTTTAGAGTGATACTTCTTTCATGGTAAAATCTAAATTACACAGAGGGATAGGAACCATATTTGAGGTCAAACATGGGCTAAGTAGGGGGAAATATGATAATACTCTAAAATGACATACTTTTATGTGTTAATTACATATATATTGAGTATAATCCTACTAATTTGGGATTTTTATGGTTTTTTTCTTGTAGGGACTTAATTGAAGGAAAAAGGAAATTTGGGGGCAGAAAGCATAAATTTAAAGATAAAATGGGTCAGCACGCGAAATAGGAAAGAAGTGGTGCTAAAAATACAAAGTGTGAAAGACCTGGGGAAAAATTTGAAGAAGAGATTTATGAACATAAGACTTTATTTAAATTCAAATTTTATTTTTAGGATTATTGTTAGGATTATTATGGTATTATTTAGATTTTATTTCAAATTATATCTTTATTTATCTTTTAGAGTTTAAATAGGAATAAACTAGGTTTTCTATGTACTATAAATAAGGGATTGAGTGACATGAATATTCACTCATCACTTCTGTAAAAAGCTCCTTCCCCCTAAGGCTCTAGCCTTTTTGTTTCTTTTTCTTTCCAATAAAATTTCATTCCATGACACTGATTTTTTTCCCCCGAAAGCATGAGCCATTAAACTCATCTAGCCAAAGGTTAACAAGAGTCCTCCAAAAGAGTTCATGAGGCTTAGAACCCACACTTAACCATTCTTAACGAATATTCATCATTTATTTGCATTACTAGACTGACGCTTCTGTCCATGTCCTTCCAAAATTAATCTTTTCATCTTATGAAAAGGTGGCCGCTTTGTATATTTTGGGAAGGTTGCATAGTCGGTTCGTTAACTTATTACGTCAGAGATTGTCGAACCTAAGAGACAAAATGGCATGGCATTCGCCATTGAGAAATGGTGATCTAGTGTAAGATAGTCCCACAAAAGCAACAGTTGGCTAGAGTCAGGTTCCTCTAAATCGTAAGGTTAAAACCTAAGTGGAACTGGTAGTTGTAGGCGTCCTCTTCCACTATAATTGGCTTTTTGGGTAATGAGAAGGCTCGCCTAAAAGCTTATGATTGAACCAAAGGAGGATCGAGATAATCAGAGGTTGGAATCCCGCAAATCGAAGAATCCATTCCCTCAACTCTACTTCTTTTTACAATCGCAATTTCAATTTATTCAATTTTAAGTCGTCCATATTTTTAATTCTATTCTTTTATTTTTTTCCCAGGTCAGACGTCTTTCTTGGGTATGACTACGCCTAAGATTTCGTGGAACAAGAAGTTGTAGCAATCCAGTCCCTGAGGATTTGGCCTTACTTCCCTTATATTATTCTTTTCGTTATTTCTTAAGGATAGGTTATTTTTTGTGTTTCCAACTACACAACAGTGGTAGTGGTTCCAGCACCAAATTCAAAAGCTGGGTATGACAGAGTTGTTTGGAAATGGACCAAACATGGCAGATTTTTAGTCATGGACATTGATGTTTGTTGGGGATATCAGCCAAAGCTAGAAAAAAATGAAGTGAAGAGAAACGAATGAAAATGATCAAAAACTAAATTTCATTATTGATTTCATTAAGTCAAATATATGAGTTACAAAGTAGTTACCTAATGTATAACTACTCCCACTAATTACATTAAAAAATACATAACTTATCTCACACACAAAGTAAAGCTGACTTATCAGCCAAAACATCACCTAAACATCATTCAAATTAGCAAACTAGTCTTAGTGTTTCAAATGTACAAATTACAAAATGAACTAAGCTAGTTACATGTTAAACAAAAGATAGCTGTTGCACAAGTTGAGCTTCAAAACATCTCTGATGTTGCATTGCAAGCTAAAGTTCAACACTCGTTCTTGGACTATATGCAACAAAAACCAATATTTCTTTTTAAATTATCCAACTTTGAAGTACTAAGAGGCTTAGTCAAGATATCAACAAATTGATTTTCAAAGCTGCAATGGATCAAATTAACTTCTTTTGATTGTTCAGACTCTCTAACAAAATGATATTTAATCTTACAGTGCTTTGTTTTGCCATGAAACACAAGGTTTTTTGCTATGGAAATAGCTGGCTAATTGTTAACATTAATTTCAGTAGCTTCTTCTTGGCTCTCATTTAAATCACATTAGAGCTTTCTTAGCCAAATAACTTGATTGACAGCAACAACTACTGCAATGTACTTTGTTTTTGCTATTGATTGAGCCACAATTTGTTATTTTATTGAACTCCAACAGAAGACCCTTGAGCCTAGAGTGAAAAAGCAGCCCAATATGCTCTTCATATCATCAATGGACCCTGCCCAGTCACTATCAAAGTAGCCTATCATCTTGAGCTCTTCTGTTTTCTCAAAATTTACCCTATAGTCCAAGGTTCCTTTCACATATCTTAAGACTCTTTTAGTTGCCTTAAAGTGAACAACATTGCAACAATGTATGAACTATAGGAGGCTAATAACAAGCATGATATCATGCATTGTAGCTGTCAAATAGAGTAGGCAACGTACAAGACTTCTATACCCTTTCTCATAAACTTTTTCATGGTTGCCATTATTGGCTAGCTTTTCACCTTGAGTCACTGGTGTGCTAACATTTTTGCAGTTTGTCATGCAAAATTTTCTTAAAATTTTCAAAGCAAATGCTTGATGATTTATAAAGATAGCGTGATCAAACTGCTTTACTTCTATGCCAAGAAAGTAAGTTATCTCCCCTAAGTTAATCATTTCGAACACATCTTGCATCTGCCTTTCGAACTCTTCAACCAACTTCCTTTTACTACCAGTCGTTAGCAGATCATCTACATATAATGACACAATCTATAGGGTTTCATTCTATGATTTCTTCATATAGAGAGTAGACTTGCTGATGCTCTTCTCGAACCCAACTCTAGACAGATAGGCATTGATTTTGTCATATTAGGCCCTTAGTGCCTGCTTTAGACCATACAAGGCTTTCTTGAGCCTGTAAACTTTATGCTATTCACCAAAAACCTTGAACCCATCTGGTTGTTAAATGAAGATTTCTTTCTTGAGAAAATCATTCAGAAAAGTAGACTTGACTTCCAATTGGTGCACTCTCCATTGCTTTGGTATAGCCAAGGCAAACAAAAGCCTTATAGTATCTAACCTTGCAACTGGAGCAAAGGTCTCTGAGAAGTTAATACCATACTGTTGGTTGTATCCCTTCACTACGAGTCTTGCCTTGTGCTTGTTTAAAGACCCATTAGTATTGTACTTGACCCTAAACACCCACTTCACACTGATGATTCTTTTCTAGATTGGCCTATCAACCAGTTCCTATCTGTTGTTCTTATGTGTCATCTCTATTTCAGCTTCCATTGCTTTTTTCTAACAATATTCTTTAGTAGCCTCATCAAAGTTTGAAGGATCCAATATTGCCACATCACATCTTTGATAGATGTTAGTGATGATTCTTGCACCTCTAACATGTATATCATCGAATCCATCATCAATATGTTCTTCTTCTTCAACTAGTTGGGGATTATTGTCTTATTAACCTTGTCCACACAAGCTTGTATCTATGCCATTCCAGTTCCATACATTTCTTTCATCAAACTTCACATTCTTACTTACCAGAACCTTTTTTATAGAAGGATCGAAGACTTTGTACCCTTTCTTTGTGCTACTATAACCAACAAAGATCTTTGGTACAGACCTTCTTTCCACTTTTGTTATCTTCTCAACTAGAATAAGTGTATAGCAGACACAACCAAACATTTTTAGGTGAGAAATAGTTGGCTTGTGTCCAAACCAAGCTTCAAAAGGAGTTTTATCTTTGACTATATTTGTTGGTAGTCTGTTGAGTAAGTACACTAAGGTGTTTACAGCCTCAACCCAAAAATTGCTTGGCAATTTGCTTTCAAACAGCAGACATCTAACCATGTCAGTATTGTTCCATTATTCTCTTAACAAACACCATTCTGCTGAGGTGTATAGATTGTTGTCAGCTGATGCTGAATTCCAACTTGCTTACATAATTTCTAAAACTTTTCTGACAAATACTCACTTCTATTGTCTGATCTCAAGGCCTTTAGCTTGCAACTTACTTAATTCTCTACTAAGGCTTTGAACTTGCTAAATACTTCAAGTATTTTTTATTTTTGTTTCAAAAAATTCACCCAGCAGAACCTTATGCCATCATCTATAAACAGCACGAAGTACTTTTTGTCATTTAGATAAGAGGTCTTCATTGGTCCACAAATGTTAGTATGGACCAATTGAAGCTTGTTTTGAGCTCTCCATGCCCTGCTAACTGGAAATGGCAGTCTCATTTGCTTCCCAAGTTGACAAACCTCATAAACTCTATCATTGACTTTAACCTTGGACATATCTTCAACCAGATCCAACTTTTTTAGCAAACCAAGTGACTTATAGTTAACATGGCCTAACCTTTTGTGCCATAAACAAGCCACATAAGCCAAACTAGCATAAGCCTTCATTCCTAACTGATTCACATCCAACATAAAACATCTCTCAGTCATAGCTACTGTCACTAATTTTTGACCAAAGAGTCCTTAATCACATAAGACTTATCATTAAAAGTAAAAGAGTAACCTTTCTCTATTAACTGACCAATACTAAGCAAATTTTGGTCTATATCAGGTATAAAAAAGGACATTTGAAATTATTTTGTTGCTTGAGTGTGTACTAATTACAACATTGTCTCTGCCTTTGGCCTCGATGAAGTTTCCATTCCCTATTTTTACTTTAGAGACAAAATAAGATCTCTGAATGACCTTTCATCAGATGCCATATGATAAGTACAACCACTATTTATCAACCAGTCCCTTTTAACCTTACTTGAGGTTGCAAAATAAGATGTAGTGAAAAAATGCTCCTTCTAAGCTTAAATGTCCCTAGTAGCTTGGGCTTGGATTTGTTGTTGCAGTTGTCCCCTTCCTTTTTTTAACAAACATTTTCAATGTGACTAAACTACTTGCAACTGCTACACTAAATGTTAGGTCTGTACTAGCAGTACCTCTCTAAGCGTGTGGACTTCTTGTGTTGAATGCATGTGGGAAACTTTTCTTCTCAGTATCCCTCTTTGGTTTCTCCTTTTTATCAAGCCAAGGTTTCTTTCCCTTATAGTTCGAGCCTGAGGTTTCTTTGTTTCTTGCTTAGAAGGCTCTTTCAGGATACTCCTCCAGCCTGTTGACCCTGCTTTGCTCTGGTGCATAAAGATAATTTATCAACTCTGACAGTGAAATAGTTGATAAATCTCTCGAGTCCTCCAATGAGGAGATCTTTGACTCATATTTTTTAGGAAGGGTTGTGATGACCTTCTCAACAATTCTCCTGCCACTAAAATCATCTCCAAGGAGTCAGAAGTTGTTAATTGTGGCCATTATTTTTTCATAGTAATTCTTAATTTTTTTAGACTCTCTCATCTTTAAACTTTCAAAATCCCTTCTCAGGTTGATCAATTACTGCTGCCTAGTTTTATCAGACCCCAGAAACTCTTCCTTCAGCCTCTCTCAGGCCTGTTTTAGAGTGTTACATGTCATTATCCAAGTGAAGATCACATCAGAAACTTTAATCTGCAAACATGACATTAGTTTTTGTTTCTTAGCACAGTCTTCACTGTGTTGTCTGATTTGTGCTATAGTGGGGTTTGGCTTTCAATGGAGGTGGTTCTGTGTTAGTTTCCACCATATTCCATAGGTCGTGAGCTTGCAGGTAAGTCTTCATTTTCACTACGCATATGTGGTAGTTTTCACCAGCAAAGATAGGTGGTGGTAATGGTGAAAAACTCATGTTGCAGCAACAAAAATAACTTCTGTTTCTTCCTTTTCAAAACACTAAACAAAAGCAAACAACCAACAATAGAGGCCCTCAAAGATGGCAGGCTCTCGATACTATTTGTTTTGGATATCAGCCAAAGCAAGAAAGAAAATGAAGCAAAGAGAAACAGATGCAAAAGTGATCAAAAACTAAATTTCATTACTAATTTCATTGAGTCAAGTATATGAGTTACAAAGTAGTTACCTAATGTATAACTACTCCCGCTAATTACATTGAGAAAATACATAACTTATCTTGCACATAAAGTAAACCTAACTTATTAGCCAAAACATCACTTAAACATCATTCAGATAAGCAAACTAGTCTTAATGTTTCAAATGTCCAAATTACAAAATGAACTAAGCTAGTTACATGTTAAAAAAAACATAGTTGCTGCACTGGTTGAGCTTTAAAACTTCTCTATTGTTGTATTGTAGGAAAAAGTTCAACAATGCTTCACTTTCGGGGTCTATTTTGGGACCGAAAGAAGGTAAATGAGAATGTATTTGGAAGTTAAAAGTTCCTCAATGTGTTAAAAACTTTATTTGGTTGGTTCTTAAGGACCGCGAATCATGAAAGGACGAGGTTTGAGCAACTGCTGATGTTGGTTGTGGTATTTGTAGGTTACAAATTGAGTCGTAGCTACATGCCTGAGGGGTTGTGGTTGTGAAAGTTGTTTGGAATTTGGTAATGCCCTAATATCTCAAGATTCGATTCTTTTATTTCCCTTTAGAGCAATGAGTTCTATTAAATGTGTTGACCAATTTTGTTTAAAGACTGATTTGGCAGAGTGGGTAGTATGTTTAGTATAATATGTTGGAAGTTGTGTGAAAAATGTAAAGTGGATGAGCTAGTAAGACAATGTTGGGCATGGACTAAACATATCAAAAAAGGTTGGGAAAAAACATCTATAAAACAAACAACAAACTTTGGAGAATGATAAATGGATGGCGCATCCAAGCAAATGAAATTATTTGTTAGAACATTTAAACATTGATGATAATTAAAACATATTAACTCCATTTCAATAATATGGAATACCCAAATACTTTATACTTCACGTAAACAATAGAAAAGATATGGTGTAAATAAAGATACATATTCACAACCTTTGATATATAAAATAAAATTTGTTAATATATTATCAAATATTAAATAAATTTGTTGGTGTTAAAAATTGGCCAACCATGCTACTGTGATATTTTTGGTTGAAGTGCATTCAACTTGTAAATATGTTGCAACATATATGCTTGTTGTAGCAGCAAGGTTTTTGTTTAATTACATTGTAATTAAACTTAGTTGAAAATGAACAAGCTGATGACAACTTGATACATTTAGGTGTTGAATGACTTAGTTACATTATGTTTTCTATCAGTCTGCTTTCGAGATTTATGCATTGAAGAGGGTTCTCAGGTATGTTAAAGGAACCCTAAGTTATGGAGTTGAATATGTGAAAGAAAAGGAGCTGAAGTTGACTTGTTTCACAAACAGTGATTGGGTTGGTTCTGTTGAAGATATAAAGAGCAATTTAGGGTACTTCTTCACTTTGGGATAAAGTGTATTCAGTAGGAGCTCAAGGAAGTAAGGAACTATTGCATAATTAACCGCTGAAGCTAATTACATCGCAGCAGTTGTAGCAGTAAGCCAAGCACTTTGGCTAAGAAAGTTGATGTCTGATTTAAATCTTGAGCAAGTGGAAGCAACAGAGATATATTGTAACAATCAATCTGTTGTTGCAATTGCAAAGAACCCTGTCTTCTATGGCAAGACAAAACACTTCAAGTTAAAATACCACTTGTTAGAGATGTCGAGCGATCAAATGAAGTGAAGCTAGTTAATTGTAGTTCAGATGTTCAACTTGCTAGTATTCTCACAAAACCTCTTAAAATGTTGAGGTTCGAGAGGCTAAGGCATGAAATTGGAGTTCGCAGCATTATGGTTAAGGAGGGGTGTTGTGAAATGGCCATTCATGCAGTGGCAAACTCAACCTGCAAAGCCACGAGCTCACTTAAAGTTGTGAGTTCAAACAATTCTATGAGCTCTACACTTGCAAGCTCATTTAAAGTTGGAAACTCATTGAAAGTTGCCAGCTCAACTCATGTTTGATGTTTTTAGGTACTAATTTACCTCATCAGTTTGTGTTGTAAGTTTTAACTTTGCATTTTCAAGGTGGTTTAGTGGGATTTGTTGAGTATTTGTAACCACTTCACCTACATGTATTGTAATTCATATGAAATGAAAGATGATGAGAATTTGATAGCAAGTCAAAAAATCTACTAAGTATTTCCTTTGTTTTTCTCTCTATTTTTATGTTCTCTCAACTTTTCAAAACACTAATAATTGGTAGAAGATCTCGATTGTAGGAAAACGTCCATAGTAGTTTGTAAAGGGGTGGCATTTATTTAAAGACATCTCGAAATGAGAGAAAAAATTTGTAAGTTAAATTAAATATCTAAATTTTATAGTGTGGTGGATAAAAAAATAGCTTAGAAGTGTGTAGATTGAATAAGAAGTTTGTGTAAAGCAATGAAGATGAAGATTCAACTACAGAATGATCAATTGTTTTCTAAAATTTTCAATGGATACCTTTGGTTTGAAGATTTCTAGAGCAGATGGTTTGATGAAGATAAATTTGTAACCATTCATTAACAAAATGTGGTTTTCTATAATAAAATAGAATAGCTTGGAAAAAGTTCAGTACATTTAATGTGCATAGCAATAAAATATTTATCATGCAAGCTAAGGAGATTTTATATTAAAAATTATAAAATTGGAAATTTTAGTTTATAATAACATATCTCGGTCTAAATTTTACCCTAAGTAATCCCTATCTATATCATTATAATCCCATACACACATCTATCCCCACTAATCCCAAAACTTTTTTCTTTCAAATGCCCCATCTCTTCAAAAACCAAAGCTCTAAAAACCCAAAAAATTCTCATTTCGTCCTTAAAATTTTGATTAAAAACAATAGTATCAATTAAATTCTTATTATGTTCTAACATGTTAACTCTTCAGTCCTCAGTCAACCATAGAGACAAACCACCACTTATACCATTCGTCCTTAAATCTTAGTCTCTTCCTAACTCCTTAAGAACACGAATTGTCAAGATAGAGCCCAATCCCTTAGGTCTGTAGACCAAGTTTTTAGAGATTTTTAAGTTCAATGTTTGTGGCATGATTTTAGGAGTAAGTTTAACAGGTTTATGTTATTTTTTTGCCTATATAATCTGAACAATACAACATATTATAATGCGCTTTCAATATATCTTTCTTTCACATTTTCTATGTTTCATTTTTTTTGTTAAAATACCAACAATTGGCATCAGAGCTCTTATCTTAAGGGATCTGTGGGTTGAGAAAAACATATAAATTTTAGACATGGAAGCTGACACAATGTTGTTTTCTCATATTGTTCCATCAATTTTTTATGGTGATAACTATCAAGCTTAGGCTATTTGAATGACAACCTATCTTGATGCGATGGATCTTTGGGAAGTAGTAGAAGAAGACTACGATGTTCTATCATTGCCAGCAAATCCAACAATGAACCAACTATAGACTCACAAAGAGAAGACAAGGAAATCCAAATCTAAAGCATGTATTTTCCCTATTGTTTGAAGCTAAATATTTACAAGAATTATGAATTCAGGATCAATAAAAGAAATTTGGAACTACCTCGAGAAAGAATACTAGGGAAATGAAAGAAGAAAAAAATATGTTGGTACTTAATTTGATTACAAAGTTTGAAATGCAGAAAATGAAAGAAATAGAAATCACTAAAGACTATTCTGACAAGTTGGAGAGAATAATAAACAAGGTAAGATTGTTGGTTAAGGATTTTTCTTGTGATTGAATAGTGCGAAAAATTCTTGTCATTTTGCCTGAAAAATACGAGTCTAAAATTTCTTCATTAAAAGAATCTGAGGATTTGTCAAGTATATCCTTGGCAGAATTAGTGAATGCATTGCAGGCTCCAGAACAAAGGAGAAAGATGAGAAAAGAAGCATTAGTAGAGGGTGTTTTTCGGGTAAAGTTTGAAAATTCAGGAGGCAAAAACAAGAAAATTGAATATAAGACCAACAACAATAACAACTGCGAGACATATCCTCCATGTCTACACTGTAAGAAGACAAATCACTTGCCAAAGAAGTGTTGTTGGAGGCCTGATATCAATTGTAGAAAATGTGGTAGCATTGGGCACATAGAGTGGGTTTATAAGTCTCAACAACATGAAGAGGCAAAAGCATCTATTGAGCAATAAGAAGATAAGTTCCTTTTTGTGGTGACATGTTTCTTTAGTGATTCTTTGTTGATCGATAGCGGCTGCACAAATCACATGACCAATGACCCAACAATTTTTAAAGAACTTGATAAAATAATCATTTCCAAAATAAAAGTTTAAAATTGTGAGTTTAATCCAATTAAGAGAAAAGGAACAGTGGCTATTAAAAGTTTAACAGGTTTGAAACACATAACTGATGTTCTATATGTGTCTAACATTGACCAAAATCTTCTTAGTCTTAGGCAATTGATTGAAAAAGGTTTCAATGTCATATTTGAAGATAATGGTGCTTGATCAAAGACTCAAAAGGTAGAGATGTACTCAAAGTAAAAATGAAAGCAAAAAGCTTTGCTCTAAAGCTAAAGGAGGAGAAACCAACAATGAAGCAATTGCTAGAGACTCCTCAGTACTTTGATGACAACATAGATGATTTTCCTATTTGTGACACTAGATCCTCATCTAAAATTTTTGAAAGGTGCAATATTGATGTATTTGAGTTTGCTAAGTTTAAAGAAGCTAAGAAGGATGACAAGCGGATTGAAGCAATGAGAGAAAAGCAGCCCGAGGCATTCAAATCAAGGGACAGAAGGAGAAAGTTTGCATGTTGAACAAGGCCTCATATAGTCTTAAACAAACTTCTAGGGCTTGGTACAGTAGGATTGATGAATATCATTTAGAAGAACAGAAGATTGGTGAAATCAAGTTTGTTTTTTGCAAGATTGAAGATCAAATAGCAGATATGTTAACCAAGGCTCTTCCAAAATTTAGATTTAAAGTATTAAAAAATAAATTAGGCTTTTGCAATTACTAAGGCAAGGAGGAATGTTGAGAACGTGCCTTAGACTTGATTAATAATAGGTCTGTAGATCAAATCTTTAAGGATTTTTAATTTTTAATTTTTTGTCACATGATTTAAGGAGTAAGTTTAACAAGTTTCTCTTATTTTTTTGCCTATATAATCTGAACAAAACAACAGTGCCCAATTTTTGACAATTCCATGTTGATGCCCTCATGGCTGCTTAGGAAGATATCAAGACCTAGGTATAATCCAAAGCAAAATTGAAAAAAAAAAAAAGAAGAAGCCTAATCCTAATCAGATCTAGACTCGAAGAAAACCTAAACTGAGATCAAACTCGGACAAAACTCACGAAGAGGCCTAACCCCCAAGTTGAGAGAAAAACTCTACTATTGAGAGCGACTAGACTGTCTCCCAACATCTTTAAATTAGCTGAATTTTTTAGAATTGGCCATAAAGCTTCAATCGTCTACATATATAATAGCTATGGCTTCCAATGTTTATACTATCATCGCTTAAAATTATTTTCAGATCTATAGTTGTATCTTCTCCACCAACATTATTGCAATGCAAAAGCAATATGAGAAAATGTATGAATACGTGTCCCTTAAGACTAAGCCAAAAAGTAGTTGGACTAGAGACAACGATGTTCTGAGTTAATATTTCATGGAAAAACTGGAAGACAATAGACTTTTCCAATCCCCTGTTTCAAGTTACATGATAATGATGTTTTTTTTGTCACTAAGAAAAAAGATAGCTACTTTTATGTAAGAATTTCTACTAAGACTATTTCATTAATTTTACTATATAGTAATACAAATCATTAAATAAAAGTATATAGAAATAATTAAAAGGAACTAATGTTTTTTTAAAAGGGATCAATTTTGATTTTTTTAGGATTGATTCTTTCAAACAATAATCTATCTTTACTGAGATAGATGGAAATATTATTTAAATGTTTTGCATGATCTAGAAGTAGCTAAATTTGATCAATAAATAAAATTTCTACCTTCACCCTTACTTGCAGCTATATATTTATGAAAAAATGTTTCATTTGAATCGCCAATATATTTTTTTAATGTTACAAAATAAATAATTTTTATAGGATTACCTCATAGAGGTATACATACATATATATATATATATATGTTCAGCCCCTATCTTAAACCTTAGCAAACATATGTGAAATCAATGATCTGAAGTTATAATAGTTTGGCTACAATTTCCACAGAAAAACGAACTTTATGAGAGCACATTTTCAAATATAAGTGATTACAGAAAAGAAGACTAACATTCTCATATATAGACAATCAATTGCACTGCATTTTCTACATTTAAATATAAAAAGTAACCTATCTGCTTTACTTCAAGGTTTGGTTAGTCGAATTCAGTATTACATTCCGAAATAATATTATTGTATTTAAATTTTTAATAATTTGATATTTTCATAGTTTTACATTCTTAAATAATATCAAGGTATCGTAATATAATATATAATTTCATTATAATTCATTTCTTATATTATATTATATTACATTGTAATCTTAAATTTTAAACCAATTTATCTTTTATTTTTATTATTTTAATCAATTTAAGTTTTTTTCCTCAAATAAAATTTAAGAAGAATTAAAAATAATAATACAATTTTTCTTAACAGGAAAATAATAGATGTCACACATCAAAATGATAATTATTATATTTACTTTAATAATTTATTTATTAGTATATTAATTAAGGTTGATTATTAGTATAAATTACCTTATGTTTGAGAGTAAAGACTTAATAGCTATGACATTCTATGTTTACATTTATATCCCTATAATATTCTATAATATTCTTTTTACCCTATATGATTTCCAGGACCATTGAAATTACTGGAGCAGCAAATAATGATTTAGGATCTCTTGTAGATGAGTAAAAAGCATTGATAGAAACTGGGTAGTGGAGTAACTATAGCAAGAGAGCTGTCAACCATGGTAGATGTTACATTAATGTATTTTTCTTAGTTCATTTGATGTTGATATGATATTATTTGTCTTATATATTATATCAATAAATATTTTAAAGATTATTAAAATATTAAAGAAATAAAATATCAAAATTAAATAAATTATAAAAGATTGATAATTTTTTTTAAAAAATAGCATGAAGTACATATAGGTTGCCATACAAGTTGTTATGTTTAAAATTTTAATATTTTAGTTGGTATTTTCATTAAAAAATCAATTAGACTCGTTTTGAAATATTGATAGTTAAAAAATTGAAGGTTAAATTTAGTTAAAAAAACATAATGACCAAACTGATAAAATATATAAATGTTAAGAGCTAAATTTGTCATTATGCCTTATTTAAAATTTTTTACAGGTCTATACATACTCAATTATATACTACCTAGACTTAGGAATGTCTTTATCTTTATCATCTCCACAATAAAAAAAAAACCTAAGATATCAGACAGAGATTTGAGGAAGGAATAATTACACATACAACATAAAAAAAGTTTCTAGTTTAAATAGAAGTGGATCATTTGAAAATTGAAAATGAAATTTGATATTCACATCTGCAGTGAATTTAGTCTAAGGGTTATAATGTATGTATATATATTCCTCAGAAAAGGAAAACTATGTTCTGTCTACAACCGAGAATAACAAAATCCAATGGACCCCTGCAATTGCAAATACACAAAAGTAACAACCTGCAAACCTCAAGAACAGACACAAAAGCTCAAAACCAGAAAAGGTTACAAAATGACTTACGTAAATGATTACGAAAGTTTCCATGGAGTTGAATAAGTAAATAGAAAAACATCAGTTTTTCATCATAGTCACATTGTTTGAAGCTTCAAAGAAGAATTCCTTTAGAACGTCCATGTTGAAAGTTGTGAACAATGCAGCAGCAAGCAAATATCCATTGTGTATTTTGGTTATTAAGAAACTTTTGTAAATGTGACTTTTGTTAGTTTGATTGTTTTTTTTTTTTTTTTGCTAAGGATTAGTCAAGTACTTCGTTGATTTAGTAGCTTCTTAGGTTATAATTAAGCTGATTTTACAGCTTGGATACTAGCATAAGTTATGATTGTTTTCTTCCAATGTAATAGACTTATGTACATGTAATGTTGCTTATTCAAGTAATGATTTTTGTCAACTCTTTTCTCTCAACCAACATCCATTTTTGCTTCTGTTTTTCATCTTTCAAACACAAGTTTTGTTGTTTTTGATCTTTGGATGCTTATTTAACTCAGCAAATGGTATCAAGAGCCTGTCATCTTTGAGGGCCATTTGCTGTGTGTTGTTCCTCGAGTGATTCGTGCTTGAAAGAAAAGAAACAGAAGCCTTTTTTGTTGGTTTGTTTAGTTGCTGCAAAAGAATGAGTTTCTCACCACCACCACCACCACCTGTTTTTGCTGGTGAAAACTACAACATATGGGCTGTGAAAATGAAAACATATCTACAAGCGCATGATTTGTGGAGTATTGTTCAAGTTGACACAGAGCCACCACCTTTGAGAGCTAATCCAACCATAGCTCAAATTAGGCAGCACAATGAGGATTGTGCCAAAAAGTATTTCAAAATGGAGTTTCAGATGTGATCTTTATAAGGATAATGGCTTATGACACTCCAAAGTAGGCTTGGGACAAACTCAAGAAAGAGTTTCAAGGGTCAGACAAAACCAGGCAACAACAGTTGATCAACCTAAGGAGGGACTTCAAGAATCTGAAGATGAAGGAGTCTAAATCCATCAAGTAGTATTCTAACAGGATTATGACTACAATCAACAACATCAGGCTTCTTGGGGATGATTTCAGTGACAAAAGAATAGTTGAAAAAGTCATTACAACTCTTCCAGAGAAGTATGAGTAAAACATTTCTTCCTTGGAGGACTCTGGGGACCTATGAGCTATATCCTTGACAGAGTTGATAAATGCTCTCTATGCACAAGAGTAGAGAAGAGCAAACAGGACGGATGAGCATTCTGAAGGAGCCTTTCAAGCCAGAAGCAAAGAAAGCTCAAGCTCAAGCTCAAGCTACAAGGGCAAGAAGCCTTGGTCAGAAAAGAAAGAAAAAGGAAAGAATGATGCTACTAAAAGAAGTTTCCACCATGCACTCATTGCAAGAAGTCCACTCATTAAGAAAATTATTACTGGTACAAGCCTGACATTCAATGTAGAAACTGCAAGCAACTTGGCCACATGGAAAAAGTTTGCAAAAACAAGGCAAAAAAACAACCATAGCAGCAGAATCAAGCTTAAGCTCTGAGGATGTTCAAGCTTAGGAGGAGCATGTTTTTACTACTTCTTGTTTTGCAAGTTTGAGCAAATTCAGAAAGAATTGGTTGATTGAAAGTGGCTACACTCATCACATGGCATCAGATAAAGGCATGTTTAGGGTGTTAGACACCAGTTTTGTGTCTAAAGTTAGAATTGGGAATGTTGAGTTTATTGAGGCCAAGGGCAAAGGCAAGGCTGTGATCTGCACTCAATCTGGTAACAAAACAAGTTTAGAAGTTCTTGTTGTTAGAGTATGCCCAAAGATCAATCATGAGATGGTTGTAATAACATACTTGATTTATCATGTTTATTAATATAAGACATTACCATTATTATTTTAGTTTTTTTTCTGTATGTATAAATAAACTATTTTATAATAATGTCCTGAGAATAATATGATTATTCTTAAAAGCTCCTTAGTCAAGTATTATTGTTGGATAGGACAATGATAATGCATTAAGACTAACATGTAGTTGATTGATGATAAAGAGTTGTCATTGATATGGAGTGTCAGAATCGATGCATGAATATGTGTGTTAGAGAACAACATATTGGACTGACCCATTATGAGTATGTTTCTTGGATTATTATGTAATTGTCACGACATTACTCATAGTGATTAATATGTATATGATCCTCAGACTTGAGATCATCATAATCCTAACATCATGAGTTTTATATTTTGATACAGTCAAACGTACACCGTAATTGGTAGTTCTATAAAGGCTGATGTTGGATATACCACAATCTATGTAGAGGGATATGGTTGATCGATATAGGATAAATCCCTCCTACATAATGGGAATAATATCTTAGGCCACTTGATTGAGTGAGACTAGAAATGCATGGCCATGCTCAAATAAGCTGATATGAGATGTCATACTTATTTGTATATCATAGTCTACTTAAGATATTAAGGAACATGGAATGGACTATACAAGTGTGACTATTCCATGACTTAAGATATCAAGGAACATAGTCTACTTAAGGATTAGTGCATGAAAAGATTAATCATAAAAAGTTTATGTCGAATCATGATTTCTTCTGACTTAGGTAGCAATGATGCATTGCTAGGTGCCACTCATTGTTTGTAACATTGGAATCGTTCTAACATTACTGCTAACGTTACAAGAACCTACAGGGTCACACCCTATAGTTGAAATGAACGGAATAAAACATAATTGGTATTGTTTTTGGTTGTCGCATGAATTAAATTAATTATAGAATTAATTTAATTGGGTAATCAAACATCGAACACATTATATGTAGAAGGTTGTTGTACACATAATGAGAATATGATTTTGGTTCGTATATAAATAAATATAGTTTACCGAAATTTTTTATAATTAATGTAATTATAATTTTTGGGTTTTTAAACATTATTATATTTATTTAATTTTGAGAAACCCTAAAAAAATAATAAAATATAAAATCACATTTTTCTTTGCTTGGTGGGTCTAGCAGCCGTAAGCAAAGTCTTCTCCAAAACTGTTTGGGGATTCCTTCCATTCATAGTCAACTGGGTGGATTACGTAGAGGTCGGAGTCATCAAAGATTGCGGCTTGATTCGATAGTAGATCAGATTACTTATTGCCGAGGCGTCGCTGTCTACTCAGAATCACTATTCGATAATTTTGAAACCCTTTTTCACCCCGATTCGTTCCTCACACATGGATCCATGGTTAGGATCGCCGGGTGTTTTATTTTTCCACTTCGCCGTAGGGGTGCTGGCGTTCCAACACTTGTTGTCCTTAATATTGACCAAAATTTACTTAGTGTTGGTCAGTTGTTAGAGAAGGGTTACTCCCTTATTTTTGAAGAAAAAGCTTGTGTGATTAAGGATCTTTTTGCTTAAGAGCTAATGACAGTAGCTATGCATGACAGATCATTCACTTTAGATGTGAATCAGTTAGAAGTAAAAGCACATACTGCTCTGACTGATAAATCATGTTTGTGGCA
Source organism: Gossypium hirsutum (assembly GCF_007990345.1). Lineage (NCBI taxonomy): Eukaryota > Viridiplantae > Streptophyta > Magnoliopsida > Malvales > Malvaceae > Gossypium > Gossypium hirsutum. The sequence continues at coordinate 6,307,156 of NC_053445.1, read as the reverse complement.
CAAGAGGCTAGGGCATGTGAACTATAAGTCACTTAGTTTACTCCATAAGATAAGCCTAGTTGAAGACATGTCCAAGATTGAGCCTAAAACTGATGTATGTGAAGTCTGTCAGCTTGGCAAGTAGACCAGATTACCTTTTCCTGTTAACAAAGCTTGGAGAGCTCAAGAGAGGCTCCAACTAGTCCATACTAATATTTGTGGATTGATGATTGCACCAGATTCTGTTGGGTGAGTTTTTTGAAACAAAAGTCAGATGTGGTTGATTTCTTCTGCAAGTTTAAGGTCTTAGCTGAGAATCAAGCAAGTTGCAAGTTGAAGGTATTGAGGTTAGATAATGGGACTGAATATGTGTCTCAAAAGTTTCAGAAGGTCTGTGATGAAGCTGGAATTCAGCATCAATTAACTACCATCTACACACCGCAGTAGAATGGTGTTTGTGAGAGAAAGAATAGAATTGTTCTCAATATGGCCAAATGTTTTCTGTTTGAAGGGAAAATGTTTTCATCTCATGAGATGAAAACATTTTCCCTTCAAACAGAAAACATTTGGCCATATTAAAGTTTTAAGAATGAGACAAAAATATTATCAAAAATACAACACAAGAACATAGTGAAGCTTCATGGATTTTGTCTCCATAAACGATGGAGCTTATTTTGTGTCTTCTTACTAAACACTAAAGCAATGGAGTTGGATTGGATTGAAAGAGTAAATATAATCAAAGATATAGCATGTGTTTTTATCTTATCTGCAACATGATTGCCACCCTCCAATTGTTGATTGAGACATATCAAACAATAACATTTTATTAACCTCCAATCTCGAGGCTTGAATCTCGGATTTTGGCACAGCTACACTCACTGATCCTAATTTATCCAATCAAACAATGCTTATTGGAACCTACGGATATATTGCGCCAGATCAAGTTTCCCAACTTTGTGTTTGTATTCGTTTGGTTATTCTACTATTTTATCTTCTTTGGGTTGTAAGTATGCCTTAAAGGTATTGAAAATTAGACCCCGATTCTTAAACCATAATGGTTAAAGATTAGCAAGAGTTTAAGGATATTTTGTCATGATTATCAAGTACTAAAGTTCTTTTGTTATTTTAACAACTATATATTAATTGCGTTTCTTATTTGTTAAATTCAGAACTTGCTTATACTATGGTTGTAACTGAAAAATGTGATGTTTATAGCTTTGAAGTATTGGCACTTGAAACGCTAATGGGAAAGCATCCTTGTGAACTCTTGGTATCACTATCGGTATTGTCTTCCAAGAATATAATGTTAAGTGATATTTTAGATCCACGCTTATCGCTTCCAAGCGATCGAAGAATTGCAAAGGATATTGTTTTTGCTGCAACAATAGCCTCTGCTTGCTTAAGGTCGAACCCAAAGTTCCGATCAACAATGAAGTGTGTGTCTCAAGAGTTTCTTTTCCGAAAAATATCAGTAGTGGATCGTCTCCAAGCTATGTCTCTGCTGCAACTCAACGACCGTGATCTGTAGATGGATGATGAAGCCAAAATTCAATCTCAAAATTCAGGTGAAATTGTTGAACTCCATGCCAGTTTTTCAACTTGATTTTCTTGTCTAGCATTATTTAAACAATGCATGGCATCTTTGTGTTATTTGATCTCTTCACTTTCTAATAATTCTATCATTATAATTTTGAATACTGCCCTTTGTGTTTGGTTTTTGCAGATCTATTATTATCAATAATCCTAGTGATTTAGAAACCATGTCTTTTTAATCAGTACTCTTACAAAAGTTCATCGGGGAATACCAACCATGCGCTGATATAAAAACAATTTTAATTTAGTATTTTTTTTAACCTTTGATTAAATAGAAAAATCATAATTTTAGAAATTTAGAAAAATTAATAATTTAATTTAATTTAAATATTTTTAATACAATTTTTTTTTAATTTTAGTCCTTCAAATTTTATAACCTTATCTCGACCCGTTAAACAAAATTTCTGGCTTAACTCTTACTTGCTTGATATATTTATGTAAAAAAAATATGTTTTAATTCGCCAATCTTTTATTTTCTTAATGGAACAAAATAAATAATTTCTATAGGATTACCTCATAGAGATACACATACATATGTCTTAAACCTTATCAAATATATGTGAAATCACTGATCAGAAGTTATAATAGTTTGGCTACAATTTCCACGGAGAAAAACAAACTTTATGAGAGCACATTTTCAAATATAAGTGATTCCTGAAGAGAAGACTATAACATTTTCATATTTAAACAACCAATCGCACTTCATTTTCTACATTTAAATATAAAAAGTAACCTAGCACGCCTGCTTTACTTTAAGGTAGGTTTGGTTAGTCAAATGTTATATTTTAAAATAATAATATTTTATTAAATTCTCATCATCGTCATCATTTCGTAATTATACATTCTCAAGTAATGTTAAGATATTGTAATATAGTGTATAATTCTCAAGTAAAAGACCATTAGATACTAAGTAGAAAATGTGTGAGAATGATGAACTACAAAATAATATTTTACATTCATTCTTTCTTCACTCTGATTGAATACATTGACTATGTTTATATACTGATACAAGAAGTAACTGTTCTTAACCAACTGCATATCAAACTGATTACCAGATTTCATAACAAACTAACAACCATAACAGACTTTATATTACTATTAACATTCACCTAGCTTCTCAAGAGGTAAGACTTGAAGCAAACTTCGAAACTGAGCAAATAACAAGAGAAATAAAGGTTTAGTGAAAATATCTGCAACTTGGTCACATGCTGGTACCTCACCGACAACAAGAGATCCATCAGCCACTTTCTCGCGAACAAAAAGTAGACCAAGTTCAACATGTTTGAATTTAGAGTGTAATACTGGATTAGCTGTAGCAGCTACTGCACTTGAATTGTCACACCAAACTGTTGGAGGATCAGTAGAACTAATTTGTAACTTTGTTAGCAGAGACACTAACCATGTAATATCACTAGAAGCTGCAGCTAGACTTCGATATTCAACCTCTGCTATAAATCGTGACACAATTTGTTTCTTAAAACACCATGAAACAGGTGTACGACCAAAGTAGACACAAAACCCTGTAGTAGATCGACGATCATCAAAATCAAGTCCCCAATTGGCATCAGCATACTCAACCAAAGATAGTCTGTCAAATCGAAGAAAAACTAGCCCATGAGTAATGGTACCATGTAAATATCTCAAGATACATTTTAAGATAAGTTTGATTAGTCAAATGTTATATTTTAAAATAATATTATTTTATTAAATTTTCATCATCGTGATCATCTGTAATCATACATTCTTAAATAAAGTTACGATATCATAATATAGAGTACAATTTTATCATTGTGTTCATTCCGATAAAACTGATGTTAGAAAAATTGGGGTTTAACAGTATCATTATTGCTTTATTAGAAGAATAATACAACATTGAGCTGCTTAGTTTCTAAAATCAATTTTGGTCTTTATTTCCTACCAATGAAACGTTGAACACATTGTTCATGTACGCGGCCAATAATTTTCATAATAACTTTACAAAAAGGTAATTGTTTTTAGTAGGCATAATAATTTTTTAGGCCATTCAACTTTATAAAAAAATCATTTTAGTACTCTATTTATTTTTTTTGTCTCTTTTAACTTTTGGATTTGTATTTTTTTTGTCAAATCACTTCAAACTGGCTGAAAAAGTTAACATTTGTTAACGTGGCATACACATAGATTGCCACGTGGATGACATACCACCATTTCATTAATTTTTTAAGATTTAAAAAATATTAATTTTTTTATAGTTTTATACTCTTTAAATAATTTTAATGATTTCTAATTTTTTTAAAAATTAATTAAATGTTGATGTATTATTCATGTTATCATAATTAAAAAATGTTAACTTTTTTATCTATTTTAGGGTGATTTAATTAAAAAACACAAGTTTAAGGGTTAAAAAAGATAAAAAAAATTAAATGAAGAAATAAAATAATTTTTTTATAAAGTTGTATTGTGAAATAAATCATTACCTTTTTAATATTTATCTGAGCATACTTTCATACAAAACAGAATGGGAAAAATCATTATCATTATTCCAAGGAAGAATAATAGAACAGTGATAAAAAATCATTATCAAGTCTATATATATGTATATGTTTTTACCGGCTCTTTAAAATTAGCTAGAGAGTTGGGAGTAAAGCTTCAATCCTGATCTTAATAGCTATGGCATTCTCTTTTTACAGTTGTTTTGTTATTTTACTTTTTTCACTTTCTATAGCAGTGAGTAGCAGTGAGATTACGAGTGCAACAAATAATGATTCAGAATCTCTTTTAGCTGAGGAAAAAGCATTGATGGAAACTGGGTGGTGGAGTAACTACAGCAACATAGGTGTTCACCATTGTACATGGCCTGGTGTCAGATGTAATGCTGCTGGAAGTGTCATCGAGATTGATCTTAGTGGCCATGGTCTAAATGGGAGTATAACACCTCAAATAGGTGCACTTTCAAAACTCAAGTCCCTCAACCTGTCCTCAAATAATCTTAGAGGTGAGTTACCTTCTTCACTTGGAAACCTTACTCAATTGGCAGTGCTTGATGTTTCTTATAATGAAATTCATTCCATTCCCTTGGAAATTGACAAGATGCAGAATCTTGTTACTCTAAATTTGACGAGGAACCTCATCGTTCATCTGCCTTCAGCTATAGGTCTTTTGACCAATCTCACTAGCTTGATTATGAACTCTAATCCATTACGGAGCATCATCCCTCCCCATATATGGAACCTGAAAAAGCTAAGGACTCTCCACCTCCGAAACTGCCAGCTCAATAGTTCCATTCCTCCATATATAGGAAAGTTGAAGAGTTTGGTTAATCTTCATCTCTCAAGCAACATGCTTGTTGGTCCAATCCCATCTTCTATCACCAACCTGACTAATCTACAGTCGTTGCTCCTTCAAGGCAACCAACTTAATGGATCCATTCCACGAGAAATTGGGAGACTGACAAATTTGATTACATTCAATCTATCTTTTAATATGCTTGTTGGCCCAATCCCATCTTCTGTCAACAACTTAACCAATCTTGCATCGTTGGTTCTTTATGGAAACCAACTTAATGGATCCATTCCACAAGAAATTGGGAGACTGACAAATTTGATTACATTGGATCTATCTTTTAATATGCTTGTTGGTCCAATCCCATCTTCTGTCAACAATGTAACCAATCTGGGGTCGTTGTTCCTTCAGCATAACCAACTTAATGGATCTATTCCACAAGAAATTGGTAGGCTAACGAATTTGGTTACACTGGATCTATCCTTTAATATGCTTTTGGGCCCACTCCCTCCAAATTTGGGTAATTTATCCAGTCTGGAATATTTAGATCTTTATAAAAATAAAATAAATGGTTCCATCCCATTAGAAATAAGAAATCTTAAGAGGTTGACTAACTTGGATCTTGGTGCCAATAACTTGAGCGGTCAAATCCCTTCATTTCTAGGTCTTTTACCCAACATGAGTCTTTTGTGGCTTGACTCAAATCTTTTTGAAGGTTTCATCCCATTAGATATTGGAAAATCAAAGAATCTGACTCTATTGTTTCTCTCTGATAACAAACTCACTGGCTCAATCCCTTCGTCTCTGTGTTACTTGACCAATTTGCTGTGGTTGTTCCTTGACAGAAATCTTTTACATGGTCCCATCCCTTCTCAAATTGGAAATATGACCAATCTAAAAGAGTTACATCTTGATTCCAATCACATTTCCCATTCTATCCCTTCATCTCTACTTCATTTACCCAATTTAAGGTATCTATCCATGGCTTCGAATCTTTTGGAAGGTCCCATATCCCATGAAATTCAGAGTTTGAAGTTAAAGCACCTGGATCTCTCATACAACAAATTGAGTGGACCCATTCCAACTCAGATTGGTAATTTGTCAAATTTAACATACTTAAATTTGGCAAACAATAACTTCAGTGGAAGGATTCCCCAATTTGGGAATTTAACTCATTTAAGCATCTTCGATCTCAGTTGGAATAATCTAACGGGCATGATTCCCGAATTTCCAATTTATCCGGAGAGCCTCAATTTGTCAATGAATTCACTATGGGGTCCAATTCCAGATAGATTATTGCATTTTGCACCCGACACATTTACAGGCAACAAGTATTTATGTGGTTCCATTCAAGGCTTTCGTCCTTGCCCTTCATCTCCAACTGTAAACAAGGAAAGAAATAGCAAAGTAGTGAAGCACAATCTGCCTGTTGTTATTCTGGTTCCAACTTTATTATTTTTTGTCTCGACTTTTGTGTTGGTAATGTTCATCCTATTCCGACGATATAAAGCTAAAGCTTTGAAACCTGATCCAAGTCCAACCGAAAATGGAGATTTATTCTCTATTTGGAACTTTGATGGAAAGATTGCGTTTGAAGACATCATCAAAGCCACAGAGGATTTTGATATGAAATATTGCATTGGAACTGGGGGTTATGGCAGTGTCTACAGAGCAGTCTTACCAAGTGGCAGAGTTGTTGCTATAAAAAAACTCCACCGATTGGAAGCAGAGCAACCGACTTATGATACAAGTTTCCGAAATGAGATCAAGTTTTTAACAGAAATACGACACAAGAACATCGTCAAGCTCCACGGATTTTGTCTCCACAATCGTTGCATGTTCTTGATTTATGAATATATGGAAAACGGAAGCTTGTTTTATGCCTTGAGCATTGATGAGGAAGCTGTGGAATTGGATTGGATCAAAAGAGTCAATGTTGACACCATTTTTTTAATAAAAAACGGGGTCGACTTGGGTTTTGAAAAAAAATAAAAACAAAAATGGGAGTCGCCACCAATCCTTTTTTGATGAGGTGTGATCAGGTTACCTCGAAAAGTAGTTGCTTTTAATAAACGATTTAATTTTTATTAAAACAACGATTTTGGTTTACGAAATTCAGAAAATGGGTTCGGGAGTCGGTTACGCACGAGGAAGGATTAGCACCCTCGATACGCCCAAAATTGGTACCTAGTTGATTACTTAATGTCTTGATGTCGAAAATTAAAAAAAACTCGAAAAGAATTTAGAAATACGATCCTTCTTTATATTGTGTTATCTTAAAAAATTACTCGAATAAATCAAAATGAAAAATGCCTCCTTATCTCGAATTAACAAGATGTCATATTCAGTAAGTTAGGACACGACACCTCGTATTTTTGAGAGTAAGCTTGCCTTTTATTTTTTTTATTTAAACCTCATTCATTTCGATTTTAGAAGGATATTCGGTTATTTAGAATCAACGCAAGAAAAATCGAAGCTCAGTAAGTTAGGGCACGATTTATCGAATTTTCTAAATATAGAATATTGCCTTTATTTTTTGAAATTTTATGTGTTTGAAATTTAAAAGGATATTTTGTTATTTGGGTTTAATGAGAAAATCGAGACCCAGTAAGTTAGGGTACAATTTCTCAAATTTCCAAAATGCAAAATATTGCCTAATTTAGCAAAATTCATTTTGAATAATAGGGGGTAATCTATTTGAAGGTATGCATTTATCTCACTTAGAATAAAATAAAGCAATCTAAATTGGATAACTATGTCGGAGTTTAATTTACAATACAAGGACGTGAACTAATCAATACAATAATAAACATAGAGTAATGATACATGAATAAAATTATACCAATGGCACACACAATGAAAATAATCACTCAACACACATTATTTAAACATCATTATTAATCAAAAAAGGGATGAATAAATTAAATAACATATATAACAATTTCAAAATGAGTGGTATAGAGCAAATTAGAATAAATAAAATGTAGAGCAAATTTAAACTAATAATAAATGAATCTTGAACAAATAATAAAAAATAAAAATAAAAAACAACCACATGCGAAACAGTTTAAAAGTATTATATATGAGAAATTTTAAAATAAATAATAATATATGTATACGTACATAAAAAAAAATTTGAAAGATGTTCATACATGAGTTTATAAGAAATAATATATATACATATAAATAAATTTAATGTAGAACAACTTCAAATAAATAATAAATATAAAAACTTAAAATAAGTAACGATAAAAGAACATTTTCTACAAATAAATAAATTAAATAAACCAAGGATGAGGTTGAAATGGAATTAAAAATCGAGGCTTTAATTGCAAAATTATAAACAGTTCGCAAAGGGGTCTGAAATAAGATGCGCTGATGACATGAGGGACCTTTAGGGAGATATTCCCCATCCCAAAACGCAGTGAGAGTCTGCGCATAGTCCAAGGACCAGATTGAAACAGACGCCATATTTGCAGCCCAAATCTAAAAGAAATAAAGAGTTATATTGCACCTCAACACAAGATGGAGGGACTAAATGCATAAATTACCCATTAGGGCAAAGCTTTACTTTTCAGATTGCTAAAACGAAAACTGAAAGAGTCTCTCCTTTTTTCTAAACCCCTTTCTTTCAAACACCCAACCCTTGGGTTTCTTAACACTTGGAGCGCCACCGCCACAGCCACAAAGATTGACGGCCGACGATGAAGGAGAGACCCCCGGCGGCACGGTCACGACCAACTCCGGTGAGTTTCTCTTCCCCTTATTTTTTTGCCTTTGATTTTATAGTTATTTAAATAGATTTGCAAAGAAAGGAAAAAAAAGAATAAAACAAACAAATAAATAAAAGAAAAAAAGAAAAACGAAGAGTAAATAACAAGGATTTAACCCTTTAAAATTTCTATTCAGCTTTTGATTTCTGATGTGGGTTTTTTTACAAAGAAAATTGAAGAAGCTCTAAAAATGGCTATTCTTGTTTTTTATAGGCCATTACAAACTGTTTTTATTATTATTATTGATTGCTCTTTATTTCTTTGCCTTCATTTCTCTCTGCAGGTGGTCTGACACGCGTGGAGGGCCAACGGCAGCAGTGTCAGAGGCGTGGCTGGGGGTGGCAGACGAGGAGGCCACCCGAGGCATGCGGCTCCTAGGGTTTCTTTTACTCATTTCTGCTGAAAATGTTAATGTTGTTTGGGCTAGGTTTTTAATTTTTGGGCCCATTTGTGATTGGGTTATTATTTTTACTAGGCCAGCAAATTTGGGCTTCTACAGCTGCCCCTCTTTGCTCGTTTTCGTGTAACGAGAACAGAGCAAAGACTAAGAAGGACCAAATTTGTCTGGTCTCGCCGAGGCTTGGCTTATTTGGGTACTACTCCAATCCACTGCGTCTTATTACTTCGATCCTCTTTACGGCATCTTTAGAGAGATATGACTTCAATCTACTCTGCTACGACTCCATGGGGATGAGGTTTTTGTTTTTAGTCTGCTCCACTACTACTTAGGGAGATAAGACTGGATGTGATCTGCTTCACTACTGCTTAGGGAGATAAGATCTGTGCTCTTCACTCTATTCCACTGTTGCCCAGGGAGATAGAACTACCAGCTTCAATGTACTCCACCGTAATCAGGGAGGTAAAATCCGCCATCTTCGACCTGCTCCACTATTGCTTAGGGAGATAAGATCTGTAATCTTCACCCTATTCCACTGTTGCCTAGGGAGATAGAACTACTGGCTTTAATGTACTCCACCGTAATTAGTGAGGTAAAATCCGCCATCTTTGACCTGCTCCACTATTGCCTAGAGAGATAAGATCTGTAATCTTCACTCTATTCCATTGTTGCCCAGGGAGATAGAACTACTGGCTTTAATGTACTCCACCGTAATCGGGGAGGTAAAATCTGTCATCTTCGACCTGCTCCACTATTGCTTAGGGAGATAAGATCTGGTTTCTTTCGTCTGCTCCACTACTGCTTAGGGAGATAAGACTTGATGTGATCTGCTCCACTACTGCTTAGGGAGATAAGATCTGGTTTTCTTCACTCTATTCTACTGCCAAATACAGGGAGATAGAGTTATCGGCTTCAATGTACTCCACTGTAGTTAGGGAGGTAAAATCTACCATCTTTGATCTGCTTCGCTGCCAAATACAGGAAGGCAAGATCTGCAATCTTCAATCTATTCCACTGCCAAATACAGGGAGATAGAATTATCGGCTTCAATGTACTCCACTGTAGTCAAGGAGGTAAAATCCGCCATCTTCGACCTGCTCCACTATTGCTTAGGGAGATAAGATCTGTAATCTTCACTCTATTCCACTGTTGTCCAGGGAGATAGAACTACTGGCTTCAATGTACTCCACCGTAATCGGGGAGGTAAAATCTGCCATCTTCGACCTGCTCCACTATTGCTTAGGGAGATAAGATATGGTTTCTTTCGTCTGCTCCACTACTGCTTAGGGAGATAAGACTGAAATCTTCAATCTATTCCACTGTTGCCCAGGGAAGTAGAATTTCTGGCTTCAATGTGCTCCACTGTAATCTCAGGGAGGTAAAATCTGCCATATTCGATCTGCTCCACTACTGCTTAGGGAGATAAGATCTGAAATCTTCAATCTATTCCACTGTTGCCCAGGGAAGTAGAATTTCTGGCTTCAATGTACTCTACTGTATCCACAGGGAGGTAAAATCCGCCATCTTCGATCTTTTAAATTGCAATGTCAGGGAAGCAAGAATCGCCGTCGTAGCTTTAATCTGCTCCACTGCACCACCATGGAAGTAAGATTCATCGTTGCGGCTTCAATCTTTTTAATTGCAATATCAGGGAAGCAAGATTCGCCGTCGTAGCTTTAATCTGCTCCACTGTACTGCCAGAGAAGTGAGATTCGCCGTTATGGCTTTAATCTCTTTAATTGCAATGTCGGGGAACAAGATTCGCCGTCGTAGCTTTAATCTGCTCCACTGCACTGCCAGGGAAGGTAACTTCATTGATCTATTTTCTTCGATCTACTTCACCAGTGTGGGAAGACAATATCTACATCTTCGATCCACTTCCTACCAATATAGGAAGACAGGACCTGCTATCTTCGATCCACTTCACGCCAATACATGAAGACAAGATCTACTTTCTTCGATCTACTTCACCACCAGTATGGGAAGACAAGATCTGCGTCTTCGATCCACTTCCTACCAATGTAGGAAGACAAGACCGGCTATCTTCGATCTACTTCACGCCAATACATGAAGACAAGATCTGCCTTGGTGACTTCAATCCATCCTACTGCAACCTCAGGGGTATAGGATCTGTTTCTTTGATCTGTCCTCTGGGGAACATGACTTGTAAAATCTGTTTAATGGACCTATTTATGCCTAGTGTTTAGGATGACATGATCAGAATGAATCAAATACTCCTAACTAGATGTGTATGTATGATATTTTTAGAATGTCATGAGAATGATCCATTTTTAATGCTTAGGTTGTCATTCCTCATTGTTCATCTAGGTTCTATCACTGATGTTTTCTCGTTCAGCAAGTATCTTTGACAGAAGATTCAAAGAAATAGTCTCAATTTAGACTATCCTTTCTCAAATGTTTTCAACCCTCAGGTTTGGTCAGTTCTAAACAATAGTCCTGTTTCAGGTCCTCGTATTATTTAGAAACTTTCAGAGTAATATGCAGGACTCCTTCTGCATGAATATTGTCAGTCCATTAATCGTTATTTCAATGAAAATGCTTGAAAAAGATTATCAAAATGGACAAGATGAAATTTTGTTGAGAGCAAAGCTCTAAACAAATAAATCAATCAAGATAGCAAAATTTGCTGAGATACGAGATGTATAAGATGAAAAAGATTATCACAATGGATAAGATGGAAATTTGTTGAGAGCAAAGCTCTAAATGAACAAATTAATCAAGATAGCAAATTTTGCTAGAATGCAAAATGAGAATAAATTAACCAAGATGGCGTATTTTGTCAAAAATACAAAAATATGAATAAAATAGAAATAGGTGCCCCAGATATCATAGCATGAGCTTCTCTGCCCCAAACTTCTTGAGGTCCTTTTTGAACGTGATATGTGTCTAGAAGTCCTAGAAGACTTTGTTGATGCCTCAAGATGTACCAACTCTCCTTCTTATTAATTTAGAGAGGACAAGACTACCACATGCCCCGACTTCGATCAAAAAATTTGAATTGCCCATTCTTGGGTTTTCAATTCAAAACCCCTTTGGTCTCAAGGCACCCTTTGCGGGTTTTCACCTTGGCCTCTCCTTTTTCTATTTTGTTTTTCTTTTTTCTTTTCTTTTTTCATTTTTTCTATTTTATTTTCGTCTTTTTTTCAAGTGAAGTATTTATTGCTTGAATCAAAATTCTCGAGATTAGGCAGGTTCTTGCCATCCATCCTGGTCAATATCGACACTTTTTTAAATAAGGCCTGCCACATAAGGTCCTTTCCAGTTTGGCATCCATTTTCTTCTGAAGTCCTCTTTGTATGGGAAGGATTTTCTTCGATATCAGGTCCCCGTCATAGAATTCTCTGGGCGAACCTTTTCGTAGAGCTCGCATCATTCACTGTTGGATTCATAACGGATAGCTTTCAACCTTTTCTCTTCAATAAAATTTAACCGATCATATCGAGTTTGGATCCATTCTGCTTCATCCAACTTCAACTCTAACAAGACTCGAAGGGAAGAAATCTCACCTTCGATGGGTAAGACTGCCTATATTCCATATACTAATGAGAAATGAGGTGCCCCAGTAGAGTTTTTTTGTTTTTTTTTGTTTTGTTCTTTCTTTTTTGTTTTTGTGTTTTTGGTTTTTGGTTTTTTTTTGCCTCCACTGAACTGTTCATTTTGGGCGGCATAGTGTTAACCTTGAACAGACTGCAAACTTCTGATGTCGTGCCGTTGTTCAAATTCAATGTATTGTCTAATATGATCCCCTTTTGGTATTCCATACTGACATATGATTTTTCAAGAATTTGCTGACTGTCATCTTTGTGATATTAGCATATGAAGTAGCTTCCACCCACCTAGTGAAGTAATCGATAACCACAAAGATGAATCGAAGACCGTTAGAAGCTTTTGGCGAGGTCGTCCCAATGACATCCATGCCCTTCATAGAGAAAGTCTATGGAAAATTCATAACATGAAGAGATAAAGGAAACACATAAATCTTGTCTCCGTAAATTTGGCCATTGTGGCATTTCTTGGTATAACTGATGCAATCCCCTTCCATGGTGGACCAACAGTACCCATATTTCATGATTTACTTGGCCATTACAAGATCAATGCATGTGTTCCTCAAACACATTTTTTTTAGCCTCAACAGTGTCTGCACGTCTTAGTAGCTCAGGCATATCTTGGTATGATCATGTGAAAACATCATTGAATTCTTAAAGTAACTTAATGACGTCTCGCTTTGTCTTCGCGGTGATACAGGCTCTGATAATCACCTTTTTCTCTTCTCTTAAGCTCACAATTTTCACTGATTCTTTGTAAAACAAGATCTGTTTCTCGACTTGTTCTACCATCTTTAACAATCAGGAGATAAGCTACAGTCTCAATCATCTTCAAAGTTTTGAGGTACCTCTGGACACATATCTTGCTCAAAAGGAGATTCTGAATCAATAGCAGTGTCGTTCATATCATTGATATCTAGAGACCTGTTATAGGAACGAAAGAAGACTCAACAAACAAATGAATCCAAGGATAATTATCTGTGTAGTATGAGCATGAATGAAATGGAAGGAACAAAAGAATGTTTGCCAAAACAAGACACAAAGATGCATTTCGTTGAAATAAAGAATAATGGACACGTGCCTTTTTCACAAAAGGATTTTCTATTGCTCCCAGGCTTAGAGCAATAAGAGTGTTCTGAATATTACTCTGAAATGGTCCTAAAAATTACAAGAATCTCTTGCACGATCCCATTGTTTAGAACCCCTCAAGGGATGTAGAAACAAATTTCTGATAGATTTTTTCATTTTTTAGTTCTTCTTCAAAGGCACAAACATCTTCACCTTTCGAACCATCGATATATTCAAAGAATTCCAATCCATCTGGTTCTGTACTAGAGTTCTAAACTCGATGTACTTTTGGATTTTAAGAAATTTATTGTATGCAATGAAATGTAATGTTGATGCATGAATGCGTATTTTTAGATTTTAAGAAATTTATTGCATGCAATGAAACGTAATGTTGATGCATGAATGCATATTTTTGGATTTTAAGAAATTTATTGTATGCAATGAAATGTAATGTTGATGCATGAAAAGATACGTGCGATGAAATGTAATGCAGATGCATGAATGAAAAAAGAGACGTTGATTCTTGGTTCAATTCTATCAGAACAACTTTACTAGGAAACAAATCTCTTTACATAAAGCGGATATATACGGATTTGCCCTCATATACGAAGACATTCGATCCTCTTCTTCATTCGAGCGTTAAGATAAATCTCACGAACTTTTCAAAAGAGCGTCTCTTTTATCTCCTTTTTGCTTGATCCGGGCCGCAACTCGTTGCTCACTCAACCTCGTGGTGCTCGTTGGCTTCTCTTTTAAGAAAGTTCAGCAGCTCTCAAATAATCTTTGTCATCTTGAATTCTCAGGCAACGGAGCAATGGTTGTGTAGTCCTCCATTAAATTACCATCCTTCTCTTATCATGTTTTCTTGGACCTTATTCGGACAACCGTATTATTATCCACTTTATCAAGAAACTCATTTCCTTATGACAAGCTCTCTATTTTAACAACCGAATGTGAATCAACACCTCTTTTTATGATGAAAATGCAATGCAATCATAAAAAAAAAAGAAAACAAGTTAGTACAAAGCAAAAGCAAGCAAGAATAAATGGAACACCTATTCGAGTGAATACTAAGGGTTCGAAATGGTTTTACCTAGGGTGGGCTCCTAAGGTTCACTACATGTTGTTTGGTTCTAAAGCGATGGTACCCAAACCAGCAGATTCCTCGATCCTCACCCATTATAGGCTCATACGGACCAAGTTCAGTTCAGGGGAATACATTTCCCTATAGCTGCACGGAGATGAAAATCTCACGAAGACATAGGTACGGATGTATCCCGGAAGTGATTCACTATCTCATGCGGAGGTGAAAACCTCACGAAGGCGTAGTTTCTCACTCCCACTTAAAAGGTGTGACTCACGGTCATGCAATGCAATGCAGCAGTACACCAAGCTTAAACTACCACAGCAATCAAATCACAATGATAAAAACCAAAATAAAGATGAATGAAATGCAACGAAAGGATCGTATATTTAAATTAAATTCTCGATTTTCGACAAGAAGACAAAAATAATCAACACGTGGCTTGACTCTCTTTTTAAACGTCCCCAGCGGAGTCGCCAAGCTGTTGACACCATTTTTTGATAAAAAACGGGGTCGACTTGGGTTTTGAAAAAAAATAAAAACGAAAATGGGAGTCGCCACCAATCTTTTTTTGATGAGGTGTGATCGGGTCACCTCGAAAAGTAGTTGCTTTTAATAAACGATTTAATTTTTATTAAAACAACGATTTTGGTTTACGAAATTCAGAAAACGGGTTCGGGAGTCGGTTACGCACGAGGAAGGATTAGCACCCTCGATACGCCCAAAATTGGTACCTAGTTGATTACTTAATGTCTTGACGTCGAAAATTAAAAAAACTCGAAAAGAATTTAGAAATACGATCATTCTTTATATTGTGTTATCTTAAAAAATTACTCGAATAAATCAAAATGAAAAATGCCTCCGTATCTCGAATTAACAAGATGTCATATTCAGTAAGTTAGGACACGACACCTCGTATTTTTGAGAGTAAGCTTGCCTTTTATTTTTTTATTTAAACCTCATTCATTTCGATTTTAGAAGGATATTCGGTTATCTAGAATCAACGCAAGAAAAATCAAAGCTCAGTAAGTTAGGGCACGATTTATCGAATTTTCTAAATATAGAATATTGCCTTTATTTTTTGAAATTTTATGTGTTTGAAATTTAAAAGGATATTTTGTTATTTGGGTTTAATGAGAAAATCGAGACCCAGTAAGTTAGGGTACAATTTCTCAAATTTCCAAAATGCAAAATATTGCCTAATTTAGCAAAATTCATTTTGAATAATAGGGGGTAATCTATTTGAAGGTATGCATTTATCTCACTTAGAATAAAATAAAGCAATCTAAATTGGATAACTATGTCGGAGTTTAATTTACAATACAAGGACGTGAACTAATCAATACAATAATAAACATAGAGTAATGATACATGAATAAAATTATACCAATGGCACACACAATGAAAATAATCACTCAACACACATTATTTAAACATCATTATTAATCAAAAAAGGGATGAATAAATTAAATAACATATATAACAATTTCAAAATGAGTGGTATAGAGCAAATTAGAATAAATAAATGTAGAGCAAATTTAAACTAATAATAAATGAATCTTGAACAAATAATAAAAATAAAAATAAAAAAACAACCACATGCGAAACAGTTTAAAAGTATTATATATGAGAAATTTTAAAATAAATAATAATATATGTATACGTACATAAAAAAAATTTGAAAGATGTTCATACATGAGTTTATAAGAAATAATATATATACATATAAATAAATTTAATGTAGAACAACTTCAAATAAATAATAAATATAAAAACTTAAAATAAGTAACGATAAAAGAACATTTTCTACAAATAAATAAATTAAATAAACCAAGGATGAGGTTGAAATGGAATTAAAAATCGAGGCTTTAATTGCAAAATTATAAACAGTTCGCAAAGGGGTCTGAAATAAGATGCGCTGATGACATGAGGGACCTTTAGGGAGATATTCCCCATCCCAAAACGCAGTGAGAGTCTGCGCATGGTCCAAGGACCAGATTGAAACAGACGCCATATTTGCAGCCCAAATCTAAAAGAAATAAAGAGTTATATTGCACCTCAACGCAAGATGGAGGGACTAAATGTATAAATTACCCATTAGGGCAAAGCTTTACTTTTCAGATTGCTAAAACGAAAACTGAAAGAGTCTCTCCTTTTTTTTAAACCCCTTTCTTTCAAACACCCAACCCTTGGGTTTCTTAACACCTGGAGCGCCACCGCCACAGCCACAAAGATCGACGGCCGACGATGAAGGAGAGACCCCCCGGCGGCACGGTCACGGCCAACTCCGGTGAGTTTCTCTTCCCCTTATTTTTTTTGCTTTTGATTTTATAGTTATTTAAAATAGATTTGCAAAAGAAAGGAAAAAAAAGAATAAAACAAACAAATAAATAAAAGAAAAAAGAAAAAACGAAGAGTAAATAACAAGGATTTAACCCTTTAAAATTTCTATTCAGCTTTTGATTTCTGATGTGGGTTTTTTTACAAAGAAAATCGAAGAAGCTCTTAAAATGGCTCTTCTTATTTTTTATAGGCCATTACAAACTGTTTTTATTATTATTATTGATTGCTCTTTATTTCTTTGCCTTCATTTCTCTCTGCAGGTGGTCTGACACGCGTGGAGGGCCAACGGCGGCAGTGTCAGAGGCGTGCGCTGAAGGTGCTTGGTGGCTGGGGGTGGCAGACGAGGAGGCCACCTGAGGCATGCGGCTCCTTGGGTTTCTTTTACTCATTTCTGCTGAAAATGTTAATGTTGTTTGGGCTAGGTTTTTAATTTTTGGGCCCATTTGTGATTGGGTTATTATTTTTACTAGGCCAGCAAATTTGGGCTTCTACAGTGAACATTGTCAAAGGTGTCGCTCATGCTCTATCTTACATGCATCATGATTACAACCATCCAATTGTTCATCGAGACATCTCAAGCAATAATGTTTTGTTGAACTTAGAATGGGACGCTTTTATTGCTGATTTTGGGACTGCAAGACTTCTTGATCCTGCTTCATCTAATTGGACTGTAATTGTTGGAACGTATGGATACATTGCCCCAGGTTCTGTAACTTCACTCCCTTTTCCCCTTTTCATTTAGCTTCATCCATTCTTAGTTTGTAGTGATTATTTGTTTTGAATTACATATTAGAATAATATGAGAGAAGCAAATGAGAAAAGCAAAATTAACAAAGGTCAAATATAAATAATTTTTTTGTTTTAACTTGAGATTAGAGAATTCAAATACAACTATACATGCACCTAGAATTGAATGCAAAATATAAATTAACATCCATTTTAATTTTTTTTAATTACAGAATTTGCTTATTCGTTGGTTGTGACTGAAAATGTGACGTATATAGCTTTGGAGTGTTGGCATTGGAAATATTGATGGGAAAGCATCCTGGTGAATTGTTGTCAATACTATTATCATCATCATCATCTAGTGTCCAAAATATCATGCTAAATGAAATCTTGGACCCTCGATTATCACCCCCAAGAAGTCGGAAATTGGTAGGAGACATCACTTTTGTTGCTATCATTGCTTTCGCATGCTTACGGACCAAACCCAAAGCTTGACCAACAATGAAATTAGTGTCCCAAGAATTTCTACACATCAAGTCTCCAATTTCAATGCCTCTTCATGAAATATCTCTTATCGAGCTTAAGAATTATGAGATGTTTATGAGCAGTGAAAGTTACAAATAAATAAATAGTAGTTGATCTGGTGAAGCATTTTTAAGTGGATATGAATATTATATTCTCTTAAATATCTGTTGGAGTATGCCTAAATATCAATCATATGATAATTGTAATAACACTAGTTTATTTATAAAAGCATTTTCATTATTGTTTTTAGTCTTTATTTATGTAACAACCTGAAAGTCAGTGGTATTGAAAAATATGGTTTTGGGACTCATTTTCGTAAACCAGACTCATAAATATTTTTATTAAATATTTACGGAATTATGTTAGAAGTAAATTAAATTTCGGTTAGGTAATTTCATTGAATTAGAACTTAAATTAAGGTACAGTGACTTAATTGCTTAAGTGATAAAAGTGTGAAATTATAAACTAATTTATAATTAAAGGATTTGAAAAACAATTATACCCTTGTTGTTTAATTAACTGGACGGTCATATCATATTTATATGTATGTAATATATATTATGTTAACTATAATATATGTTATATTAAACTATTATAAATAAAATAAAATAAAGATGAATAATAGATAGTGGATAGGAAGAGAAGCTTAAAAATTCCTTTGTCAATTTGTTTCAATTTCGAAACAAGAAAAGCTTGGGAGGAGGAGAGAAACGCACCGCCTAGGGCTGAAAGTTTCAAAGTTAATTTGGCTAGTAGATTTTGATCCTTTTTACTTAAATTTTATATTTTCGGAACCTTTAAGATCAAAACTAGTTTACTCATATTGGAATTTTTAGAATTTGTGATGATTGTGGAAGTTTTCATTGTAGAGAATTTCAAGTTCTTGGTGTTATTTTGATGGATTTTAAGTTTGGGAGTTAAATAAATATATTTGTTAAATGACTTTTGATGATTTTAAGATTTAGGGACTTATTTATTAAAATGGTAAATTCTAGGATTATATTGTGAATTAATTGAAAGTATGAATTGTTTTGAACTTTGTGGAAAATCGATTAGCATGGGATTTGCTTGATTGTAACTAAATAGCATGTTTTGGAATAGAGGATTAAATTGTATTGAAGGTTAATATTGAGTGCAAATATGTGAAATGTGGTTAAAGATTAATGGTTTGAGTATATGTTTATTGGTGAGTAAATAAATTAAATAAATTATGTTGTTAATTTTAGATTGAGAAACAAAAGGATTAGCTGGTAATCGTGGGAAGGTGAAGGTTGGCGAGTAATCGTCTTCGACCTTAATAGCCCTCACAATACAATAAGTTCGTTGTCCTTGAACTCGAACTCTATTTATTTATGTCATTTAATTAATTTAATTGTTACATGGTTATTTAATTATATTTTTATACGTAATTTGGGTATTTAGGATTGAATGAAGAATTGTTAAATTATATATGTATATATGATCATGGAATGGATCAAAGATTGTCGTATAGTTATTTGTTGCAAATGATTGAATTATAAAATAAGGAACTTTTGGATTTTGTAATTACGTATGTGATTATCAGTTTATCCTACTAGCGCTGGATGTAAATCTTTGTCGGTTTATTCGACTAGTGATGGGTACACAGTTAATATCGTTAGTTTATCCTACTAGCACTGGGCACAAATCTTTGTCGATTTATTCGCCCAGTGCTGGGCACACAATTAATATCTTCGATTTATTCGACGAGCACTAGGCACAAATCCTTATCGATTTATTAAACTAGTGCAGGGCATAAAATTAATATCGTCAGTTAATCTGACTAGCATTGGGTGCAAATCTTTGTCGATTTATCCGACTAACTCCGGGCGTAAAACTTTGTTACGTTTTATCTCTCAGGCACAGGGTGCCAATAATAGGTTGGTCAATATTAATAATGTTTAACCGGTCCCTTGAAGTTGGTTGGTAAATAAGAGATAGCTCGAATTGCATATGAAATTATCATGAAGAACCTATTGTACACTATATGGTAATAACCATTACAAGTTAGATATTTGAATTAATGGATTACTAAACACAAATGTAGTTCTTTGGGTTTTGAAATTATTTAGTATTTGATCATTCTTTCATGTGCAAGTTAGGTACCTATATTTTAACTATCGACTCAGCATCCAACGACAATGTCGAACTCAACGTTGGTGACATATTTCTTTTTGTGTCTTGGCATGTACCTAGGATGATAATGTTTAAGTCAAGAGTCTTTTGGTCTATAGTTGAATTGAGTGAAGGTTACTTGAATGTCATGTGAACTTTTGAATTATATTTTGCCTTGGAACAAATGCTTGTATATAGTTTTTGAATGGAATAAGCATGTTTCATGAGCTTGACTCTTGAATGTATATAATTGTTGATGTGAATAGGTAAATATTATGTTCAATGGAAACTTGGTGAGAATGGTTATATTTGGTTATTTTGGTGGGTGTTTAAACAGGAAAATGTGGTTAATGTCATATGTTCTTTTAACTTGTTTATTTGAATGATTAATCTTTGTTTGAGGTGCCTTTGAATGGTATATTGGTTAGGTATAGGATGAATGAAATTTTGGCATGTGATTAATGATTTGAATGTGATTTTGAACCTAGGAAATTATCTAGATATGGTATGTCTTTTTGCTCAAGGAACGGTGTATGTAAGGGCTTGATTTATGGGTTAAATACGTTGCACATGGCCATGTCCCCTATTTTCAAAATTTTCTTAATTTTTTGATTTTGTTTCGAATTGACCCCAAAATGTTCCCAAACTATTTTTAGGGGCCCATAAGCTCAGTTTAAGGCCCATAAGTGTATGTTTATTATAAATGGAATGTGATTTGATTATGTGTAATTATAGTTGAATATTTGTGAGTTAGTAATGTTAAATGTTTAAAATGTAAACGTAATACTCCAGAAACCCAATGGAATGTGATTTGATTATTTGTAATTATAGTTGAATATTTGTAAGTTAGTAATGTTAAATGTTTAAAATGTAAACGTAATACTCCGGAACCCCAATTTAGCGATAGATACGGGTTAGAGGTGTTACAATTTATGTGTGATACCTTCACAATTTGAGATTTAAATTAAACATTTTAAATCCCTGTCAGAATAATCTAACGATCATGATTCCAAAATTTCTAATTTATGTGAGAAACCTCAAGTTATCATTTAGTTCCCTAAGAGGTCTAATTCTAGACGGGTTGTTGAATTTTGCACCTGAGACATTTACAGGCAACAATGAGTTAAGTGGTTCCATTCAAGGCTTCATTCCTTGCCCTTCATCTTTAATTGTAAATCGAGAA
Source organism: Gossypium hirsutum (assembly GCF_007990345.1). Classification (NCBI taxonomy): domain Eukaryota; kingdom Viridiplantae; phylum Streptophyta; class Magnoliopsida; order Malvales; family Malvaceae; genus Gossypium; species Gossypium hirsutum. Next base: position 6,285,525 of record NC_053445.1, on the reverse strand, counting down.
AGAAATAGCATATATTGGAGCATTTTCAGCTAGTATGTGAGATTTAATGAATCTGGCAGTTGCTTTGTAAAATGAATCATCTGTTAAACTTCTTGGTCACATTGCTTTGTATGATGATATTAGACATTGATAATCCATCTCAAGTACTTAACTAATCCATCTTTTTATCCTCTCCCCCTAATGTTGGGAAAACTGACAACTCATGACATAACTAAATATCGAATTAATAGCTCAAAAATATTATAAGGAGACTCATATAAATATAGGTTCACAATCTCTTATGATCGCCCATCTTTGTGTGTTATGGTGGAGTAGTTGGAACATATACCGCACATCCAAAAATTATAATATGAGAAATATTTGGCGCTTGACCAAAAATCAATTGTAATGTGGAGTATTTATAATTTATTGGCTTGATGCGTACAACATGTAAATCAATACAATCTCATGCTAAAATAAAAAAGTTTTGTTCTCATAAGTAATGATTTAGCTATTAGTTGGAGACATTTGATAAACAATTCAGCTAAATCATTTTGTGTGTGAACATGAGCTACAAAATGTTAAACTTTTATCCTAATTGACATGCAATAATCATTAAAAACTTGGGATGTAAACTCACTAACATTAGCAAGGTAAATTGTTTTAATTGCATAATCTGAAATTAATCATTTAAACAAGCAATCTCGCAAATGAAAGGTTGCGAGTTGATAACGCATGTGATTATTTTGTAGATGCATCTACCAAAATCGTATAAATCAAAATCATCCACATGGTGGTTGAATGGGGCCCATATTCATTTTAGAAATGCAAGACATTAAATCTCAACTTTAGCTAGTGAGTTTCTAAGAACCAATTTTTTTTGAGAAGAATCAAAAAATGAGAATTCTTTAAATTAAAGAATCTTTTGATTCTTTAATGGATGTCCATATGAATTCTCAATTAATTTTTGCATCATATATGATCCAGGATGGTCTAACTGGTCATGCCAAGTAGTAAACATATTTGTATCAGTAAACTTTTAGTTTACTTTAACATGTGTTTCAATTGTACTAAATTGTAACAAATTGATAATTTTATTATCATTCCTTTTAATTTGTATCCACATATAAGTACTATTGTGACATTTACTTCTGGAAATGTCTAAATAAATGTGAAGTCTATAATGCCACTAAGTCAATAAATATAATTTCTATATAATTATATGCAGTATTCACTTTAGGGAATATGCTAAAATCTTCAAATGCCCAAAAATCTTTGAGAGTGGATCTTTTTTTCCAGGTGTGCAACAGGTACATAACCAATGACTTTTCATACATAAGTTTTCTCTCTTGCAAGTTCTCATCAGTAATATTTTACCATGTAATTTTAATTGAGAATTTATTCTGAGTACTGTAGAGTTATACTCACAGTTTTTAAAAAAACTTGCAACTTTAGGTGCATCCAACCATAATAAGCTTTAGATAGAATTATCATATTCTATTGGTCATGAGTAGATCTTTCACACTCAAATATTTTACTTCCAACCCTTTAACAGGGATGATGGCAAAAGAATATTACAAAGATTATAAAATAAATATAAATTAATAACCCAATCCCCTTTTTTATTCATATGAAATATAATATTTTCCTCATTCACAATCTCAATATGAGATCCATTACAAATAACTTTTAAAAGTAATGTATTAACCATCACAATTTTTGTGCTTTTTAGATAGTAATATATTAGCTCTTCTGGAACTTTCAACTAACTTTGTACTATCAAATATTGAAATAATATTTGTTTGTTACAGTACCAAATAAGATAAATATTTTCTATCTATAATGATAGAATTCATTACTACGTTTTCATATCATTCCTCAAAGAATATTAATATAAACAAAATATTTGGGCATACGCCACATATGTGGCCAATAATCTTTCATATCACATTGACAACATAAGTTATCTTTACCCATTGAAAAGTTATTTTGAGAACTATCATTGTTCTATTATTTATTACTATGTTCCCACTTTTAGTGGTAAATGAGTATATCTTTTATTTTCTTTATGTTTACATTCACTCCGGGGAATGCAACAATTCTAGTAGGACTGATATATAAACATCCCAATAGATTCTTTATTTCATAATCACCATCGCAAACATACGTGAGATTTCAAATCAAAATCTATATATTCATGTTGTCATGATTAGTCTCCAATTATAATAAACATGATATAATAAATAAAACATAGTAAAATATACCTGAAGATCTTTAACATCATCGTCATCACCGTGACTATTATCACAAGCACTATTACAAGTAGTAAAACAATTTTGTTTTGGTAATAACATTTATAATCTAATTGTAAAAATCATTTAATAAACAATCAAAATTTTCGTGTACGATGCTTGAAAATTATCCAATACACATTGTACCAAATTTCAATATCACATATATATTATAAAATCTTATGTTTCTCTAATAAGATATTTATAAATTCAATTTAACAGATATCATACAATCATTCAATATTAGCAAGTTAATAAGACTAAATAGATCCTATCAAATTTCCTTTAAATCAACAATGGTAGTTTAATAACAGTTTCCACCATAATTAAAATTTCAAGAATATTTAATAACAAAAATTTAATAATCAAAAATCTAAATATTATGCATAATATAACTTAATTAAAAACAACTTCAAAAAGAACGATTTACCAAAAAATAATAATAGAGAAAACATATCATATTAATAGCAAACATATCTAATTAACAATTATGTCTTTTACATAATAAAAAAAATTAACCTAGAAAGACAAAAATAAAATATCATCAGAATGTGAAATTTATGTCAAATAAAAATTAATAGTAGACATACCTAGGGGTGTGCAAAATTCGGGTAAAACAAAAAAAAATTCAGTTAACTGACCGAATTCGGTTAATTGGTTGGTTAACCGAAATTTTTCGGTCGGGGGTCGGTTAATTATTTTTTAATTTTTTGGTTAACGGTTAATTAGGTTCGAAACCGGTCGTTTAACTGAATTTTTTTGGTTTAGCCGAAAAAATTAATAAATAAAATTATAATATATAAATAAGCCGACTATTCACTTAAACACAATCCAAACCCAAGTATCCAACCCAACCCAATTACCCAACCCAACCCAATCATAAAAATTACAAATAATTTAATAAATAAAATTAAAATTCTAAAACTTTAACTAAAACTAAAGTCTAAAAGTCTAAACAAATAATTTAATAAATAAAAATAAAATTCAAAGACTTATGTAATGTTTTTAATTATGTAGTTATTCAATTTCGGTTAATTTGGATAATTCAGTTAATTCAGGTAATTCGGTTAATTCGTTTAATTCGGGTAATTTTTAACAAAAAATAAAAAAATATAATTTTCGGTTAACTCGGTTAACTGACTGAATTAACCAAAAAAATTTTGGTTCGGTTAATTTTTTTTAAAAAATTTGGTTCGGTTAATGGTTAAAATTTTTGAAAGGTCGGTTAATTTGGTTAATGTTATTTCGGGTCGGTTAACTGACTGAACACCCCTTAGTCGGTTAATTAAGGTATGTCACATACCTTAATTAAAAAAGAGCATATGGTCGAAATATAAAAGTTTCTTACCAAATCTATATTTTACCCATGCTTACAATAAATCAAAGATCGGGAATAAGAACCATAACCCATTCTGAGATTGAATTTTTCAACATCCCGAAGATGAAGTTGTAAGGGTGAAAGTTTAAGGTGAAAAAGAATTTGATCTGTGGGACGACATTGAAAGATTTTGAAAAAAAAATAGAGAATCATATTATAAATAATTGATTGATCGGTTCCAAAGATGAAAATTTTTCTCGATGGTCATATAGTGGAGGCGGGTGCTCCAGAAGAGACCCAAGACATAACTAATAAATAAAACTCCAGAATAGATTCAAGTACCTAAAACTAAAGATTAAAATAATGAAAATAAGAGATCTTGATAAGTTATGTCAATTTGAGAAAATGTAGAACCGAATAATAAAAGTGGTTGACAATGATTTTGCATGCAATATTATTATTGAAATAATGAAATAAAAGGAATATCTTGAATAAATCAATTGAGAAATATAGATATGGAATAAATTGATCAAAATAGAAAGATGCAACTCAAGAACAATTAAATTCGTGGAGTTTTTGAACCAATAATCCAAATATCTAAAGGTATAAAGCCAGTAAGGGTGCAATTGAAGTAGTTTTGCAAAAGCGGAATAAAAATATGATTTTTTTTGCTAAATCCTGGAATTGATTATGAAAAAAATATAATATTCTTTTGTGGTGGATGCTAGGGGTGAGCATTCGATCGAATCGAATCGAATCGAAATCGAAAATTTTCGAGTTAATCGAGTTTTCGAATCTCATTTTATCATCCTAACTTTATTTGAAGTTTTCTCGAATCGAGTCGAGTGAGATGGAATTCGAATCGAATATATTTGTTCGAGTTAAATTTTAAAAAATAAGTTTGGGTCCTTGTAACCATTGTCACCCATCGTAATAAAATTTGTCCACATTAATCAAAATTTTTATTAACTTTCATCACTTCATAATTTATTTATTAATTTTTTATATATTGGTTAGCTTCTTCGCTTGCTTAGTTGTTTCAATAAAAATATAATTTTTTAATAAAAGTTATTTTAAAAATAAAATGTGAAATTGATACCAATATAAAATTTTAACACGAATATTTTATGGCATAATTAATAATTCAATTTTAATATAAATATTCAATATGACTAAACAATTCAATAATATAAATAATATAAAATGTGAAATTTAATTTAATAATATAAATAGTAGATATAAATAAAATTATTACTATTTATGTTTAGTGGTTTTTTTTGGATAATTTTGATTTTTTATTTGAGAGTAAAGGGTGAGAAGTAAAAGTTTAGGGGAAAAATAAAAAGATTTGGGCAATAAAAGTTTGAGGGAAAGTAAATAGGGGGAGTAAAATTTTGGAGAGAAAATATTAAAAAAATTGGAGGGGGGAGGGTTTGGGATAGATGGGAGGTGGGATAGGAAGGGAATAAAAGTTTTAGGGGAAAAGTGGGAGGGAGTAAAAATTTTGGGGGAAAATAAAAGGTTTTGAGGGTTTTTGGGAGTAAAATTTTGAGAAAAAATAAATGGGAGAGTAAAATTTTGGTGGGAAATGGATTTTGGGTAGATTGGGGGGTTGGGAGGGGAGGGGAGTAAAAGTTTTGGGGGGAAAGTGGGAAGGAGTAAAAGTTTTGAGGGAAAAGTAAAAAGGTTTGGGAGTTTGGGGTAAAAATGTAAAATATTATAGTTTGATATTCGAATTATTCAAGTTATTCGAATTCGAAAACTCAACTCGATTCGAACTCGAAATTCGAAAAAAAAATTTAAGTTGATTCGAATAACTCTATTAACTCGAATAACTCGATTCGTTTAACTCAAAATTTAAATTTTTTTTCGATTTTTTCGAGTCAAATCAAGTTTTGCTCACCCCTAGTGGATGCAATAACCTTTAGATATATTATTAAATTGACAATTCATAAAAAAATTTAATTAACTTGCGCCTAATAGTTATTGTTACAATCTTTCATGAATCACTATATATTAAAGTTTATATTAAAATCCTTAAAGGATTTAGAATGCTAGAAGCATATTGAAATTCTCAGAAAATTATTCATTTATATGAATTGAAATAATTTGAACATATGTGGTAAGTTTGATTAGTTGAAAGAGGATTATAAAATGATCCAAAATACCTATTTGTGTTTTTATATAAGAATCATGATTAAAGTTTGTTATGATTATTGTTGAATCTCCTGAAGAGATCAAAATATATTTCCCCAAATTTCCCTCACTCATGACTTTTAAAGGAATGGTAATATAAATGCTTAGCACATACATCCAAATAGTCATTTGAAAAACTAGTATTCAAGATTGAATACGTAGAATATGAGAAAGTATGTGATGTTTTCATGAGGGGGAGTAAATACGCATTGTACTGTTTTTCCCTTAACCGAGGTTTTGTCCCATTTGGTTTTCCTGGTAAGGTTTTTAATGAGGCAACATATTATTCGTACTATAGATTGTGTACTCTTTTTCCTTCATTAGGTTTTTATCCCACAGGGTTTTTCCTAATAAGGTTTTAACGAGGCACATTATCTACCAATGAACATCCAAAGGGGAGTGTTATGAATATCTTATTAAGTGGATGTCCATCATGATTAAGATAAAGTTTTGATGTACTTTAAATTCTAATAGTTATTAGAATTAGATCTCTACTTCTTTTATACTTCTTATGCTTATAAATAGAGACTCTGATGAAGTATTATAATCACCCCTTTTGATTAATAAAGTACATTCTCTATTACTTTTATATTTTCTTTGTTCTTTATTCTCTCCATCTCTCTTTATTTTCTAACAAAAACATTTTTATCAATATTTTTTTTCTCTATAACTGCATCTGCCCCAACATTAATCGCAATGCAATAGTAATAGGAGAAAATGTATGAATAAGTTTACAGACTGGGTCAAAAGTAGTTAGTCAAGCTGCTATATCTTTGGAAATCTTGAGTTGGCTTCACTATACTTTTCTACAAGCATATATATCCAAAACCCTGTTACACGTTGAATGATAGTGATGTTGTTTTTGAAGGAAAAAGCGCAATATTTCCATAATCAAATAATTGGTCAAATAAATGATATCATTAATTAGATTATTTGAAATGGCATATTTATGCATGTTTGAAGGTTGTTTAGGTACCTTGAATGTGTGTTTAAATAGGTTGAATTTTTATGCATGAAATGGTATTGAAATGGCTTGATTTAGGTATATTTTGGGTTTACACGGTCTGAGACACGAGCGTATGACTCAGCCGTGTGAGACACATGCCCTGGCGACATGATTGTGTGTCATCTGATAATTTCCTTAGGGTGCAAGTTAGTGAGTTACACAACCTAACACACAACCTAGCACACAGGCATGTGGGGCAACTCAGAGGGTTACATGGCCTGGTACACAGGTGTGTGACACAGTCGTGTGACCATACTTAATGAGTTACACGGGTGAGGACACAGAGTAGGACACAACCGTGTGTCTCTAGTTCGAAGGTTAGACTATTTTGAAAATTTTGAATCCTTTTCTTAAACTTTCCAAATTGTTTCAAATTGTTCTTGAATTGTTTCTAAGTTATTTTTAGGGCCTCGAGGGCTCGATTTAGGGACAAAATGCACGTATATGAATGGTTTATGATATATTTAAGTTATTGAATGTCAAAATGTTTAAATGTTTCCAATTGTACAGTAATGCTCTGTAACTCTAATCTAGCGACGGAGACAGGTTAAGGGTGTTACATTATGGTGGCTCGAAAAAGGATGGACGATTGAGATAATGATGAAGTGAAGAATGAGATATGAGATGTGAGGGGTGAGGGAAGAGGGATGAAGGATGATTGAATAGTGGAATGAAGGGGTCTATTTATACTTGAAGGATGGCTAGTAGGTTTGCTAAAAATAGCTTTGAAATCCCTTAGATTTTTTTTTCCCATGGTAGGCCACATATTGTGGAGAGGAACGGTTGTTGGTTGCTTGTTTCATGCATGAAACAATGCTTGAATCAAGCAAGGTGGCGGATGATTTCAAGGTATTTTTTGAGGACTAATTTCTAAATGTTTTGCAAGTATGAGGACCTCCGAATAAATTTCCCAAAAGTCCATCTTGGACTACACAAGTGCCATTTCCAAATTGGGCTTTACTTTCCCCAACTTGGACGGTTTACTAACCCAATAGCTTGTCAGATTTGTTCTTTAATTAAACCAAAATAAATTGGATTAAATTAATTTCTTCATGACCCAAATTTGTTTGATGTTGTCGTCCATGTAAAGTGAAAATAGGCTCATGTTTATGTGAATTTAATCAATAAGCCATTCATAAATCCTTGGTTCAGCTGCAATAATTAAATCAAAGTTAGTATGTCACATAAAATAACTAAATTTTGTACAAATTTAATGCAAAATAACATAAAATCATTCTGTATTAAATCATGTCTATTATCTAAATATAAACAAAATTCACCCTTTTAACTATCAAAGACTCGGGATTAACATTATTTTTAAGTAAAACGGTGTCATAAACTACTAAAAACCTATATAAATTAGATTTTACAAGTATACTAGAATATTGTTGATAAAAACCACAACAAATCGATACAAATACGGCTAGAAAACCCGATTCATAAGATCCATGAATGCAGCATAACAAGTCCTAAAGGCAATATTATGTACATCAGCCTCTTTAACCTTTAGCTGATGGCACCTAGAATGAAGGTCTATCTTACAAATTATAGAGGCCCCACGCAACTGATTGAACAAATGTAACACCCCTAACCTATATCCGTCACCGGAACAAGGTTACAAGGCATTACCGATAAAAACACAGCATACAACATACATTTCTCGAACATAAAGCCATTATCACATAAACATCAATCAAACATAATCACATTATCCCTTATAAGGCTCTACGAGACCTTAAAACATGCTTAGAAGAGGTTTGGGACTAAACCGATAATAATTTAAAACTTTGGGAAGCTCAAAAAATTTTCATGCATTTAAAAGGTCAAACGCCGATGTGAACAGGGCATACATACTGACTAAGGTCACACAGCCAGCCACACGCCCTTGTGTTAGCCCGTGTGTCACACACATGCAGTAGACACGCCTGTATGTCTAAGACATGCCAAACCTTTATCAAAAAGACTCCTATACACGCCATATAACCAATATCACAAAGCTTATAAATACCAAACCATAGTTGGATAGTGTGATGAGATCTCTGACGACCTCCAACCTGAGCAAGCCTTCGAAACTCTATAAACATAAGAAAGAAAACAAAGTAACTATAAAGCTCAGTAAGCTCGTATGGTAATAAACTCATGTTATTAAATAACCTCATTTAAAACAATTATTCAAAATATGATATAATTCATATGATTGCACCATTCTATCTCAAATCCATGCACATAATTAATCCAGATTTTTCATTAGTTTATTCATTCAAAACACGTATAGTTTAAATACTTCTTATCAATTCATTCACATTTTCATATGCATAAGTAATTATATATATAAACTTTATTCAATTCAATATTCATCACCTTTTCTTTAGCCAAGTGAATTATCATCAAATAACGATATTTTGCACACTATGTGCCATATGTATATTTAGTTAAGACAATTATAACTCATATCTCACATATCATTCAATTCATACCTCATTATAGCCAAATAAAAACATTTTGGAATGAAACATACTTATACATAAATCTTTCTCATTTCATATACATGATACACTAAGAACTTACCAAATTACCTTCATTTGATTCTCATTTAGGTTATGTATATATCTGTATCACTTAATTCAATTGTACTTTCGTTCTCATCTTGACTTTTCTAGTTGAACTATTCAGAATCGTTAAGGATACTCAGAAATCATAACAGCTCGTCCAATGCCATATCCCAGATATGGTGTTACATGTTATCACATATCGATTATAAACCATATAGACCACAATGCTTTCATCTAATAGTATGTTTAGCTAACGTTCTCATATGATAAGGATTCCTTATGAAATTAAACAATTACATATACTTCTGACAATAAATGTACACATAGAATACCCAGAAGAAACCATAGTAACTGCCCGACTATAACCACTGCACTCAGCTATCAATTCAATTCAAACATTATTTCACTTTCTAATTCTGTCATCACTGATTTCACATTATCCCTTCACTAACAGAAATCAATTCAGAAGAACTTCCAGTTAATACATTCTTTAGATATCATACCTGTATATTATGTTTCGTCGAAGTCAACTTCTTCTTTAACAATGACTTTGCATAATCCGAATGACTTTCAATACAATCTGATATCTTTTCTAGTGTTGTCCTTACTTGATAACTCATTCTCTTATCTGACTACCGTATTAATCCTTCAACCATAAAACTCTGTAATTCCACACTTGTAAGCTTATTTAATCTAATTGTTACTAATTTCATTGTAATGCCTTATTGATTGGGGGTGAGGGTTGTAAAGCCTCAACTTTAACTCTCACATATACATGCACATGGTATAACATTTATTAATAACACGATATTATGAACTTTTATTCATACATTTACGAGTTTCAACTCATCATAATCACATTTTCAATCAAACATTTGTGTACCACTTCTTGCACTATCGGAATTAGCTCGGTTGGAAAACACATCTGCCTAATTAAAACAATTCTCCTCAGAATCGGGAGATATCACACTATCACAAGTTAAATATGGCATGTATAGCTAGACTCACATATGCTACATTAGTCCTAGAATTGACTAAAATAAATGTAACACCCTTAACCTATATCCATCACCAGAACAGGGTTACGAGTCATTACCGATCAAAACACAACATACAACATACATTTCTCGAACATAAAGCCATTTTCACATAAACATCAATCAAACATAATCACATTATCCCTTATAAGGCTCTACGAGACCTTAAAACATGCTTAGAAGATGTTCGGGACTAAACCAATAACAAATTATAACTTTAGGAAACTCAGAAAATTTTCATGCATTTAAAAGATCACACGCCTGTGTTAACAGGGCATACATACTGACTTGGGTCACACGGTCGGCCACACGCTCATGTGCCAGCCTGTGTCTCACACACGGGCAGTAGACACGCCCGTGTGTCTAAGCCGTGCCAAACCTTTATCAAAAAGACTCAAGCCTATACATGTCATATAACCAATATCACAAAGCTTATAAATACCAAACCATAACAGGATCCTGTGATGAGATCTCCGACGACTTCTAACCCAAGCAAGCCTTCGAAACTCTATAAATATAGGAAGAAAAACAAAGTAAACTATAAAGCTTAGTAAGTTTGTATGGTAATAAACTCATGTTATTAAATAAATGCATTTAAAATAATTATTCAAAATATGATATAATTCATATGATTGCACCATTCTATCTCAAATTCATGCACATAGTTAATCCAGATTTTTCATGAGTTTATTCATTCAAAACACGTATAGTTTGAATACTTCTTATCAATTCATTCACATTTTCATATGCATAAGCAATTATATATATAAACTTTATTCAATTCAATATTCATCACCTTTTCTTTAGCCAAGTGAATTATCATCAAATAACGATATTTTGCACACTATGTGCCATATGTATATTTAGTTAAAACAACTATAACTCATATCTCACATATCATTCAATTCATACCTCATTATAGCCAAATAAACACATTTTGGCATGAAACATACTTATACATAAATCTTTCTCATTTCATATGCAAGATACACTAAAAACTTACCAAATTACCTTCATTTGATTTTCATTTAGGTTCTGTACGTATCTGTATCACTTAATTCGATTGTACTTTCATTCTTATCTTGACTTTGTCCGTTGAACCATTCAAAATCGTTAAGGATACTTAGAAATCATAATAGCTCGTACAATGTCATATCCCAAATATGGTCTTACATGTTATCACATATCGATGCCACTATCCCAGACAGGGTCTTATACGAAATCATATAACGATGCCAAAGTCCCAGATATGGTCTTATACGTAATCCCAGTACAATGACAATGTCCCAGACATGGTCTTACATGTTATCACATCTCGGTAATGCTAATGTCATGACATTTGTATCCTATTCTATTCCTAAGGTTCATATGGGACTTTTGGACGCCGTAACTTTATCGATTTCGGCTCGTATTCATGAAAATTCATCATTCAATTCAATTCAATAATAATTAACCATTTATAACAAAATTTAAATACGATATTAGCATGCGAACTTACCTCATTCACTGTAACGACGAATTGGGTCGACTAATCTGATACTTTGTTCTCCTCCATTCTAGATCTGAATCTCATTTTTTCTCAATGTAAATAATAACAAAATTTGAGTATTTAATCATTAATTCATTCAATTTAACACAATTTACACTTTTTGGCAAAATTACACTTTTAACCACATAATTTTAATATTTCATAATTTAATCCCTATTTTCTATTTTCATCAAAAATTATTTTATAAAATATGAAAATCTAACATCAAATATTCATATTTCACAACTAAAAATCAAAGAACACATAATCTCATCAATGGCAACTATATTCTTTGTATATCAACGAGCACTCATTGTGTTCGAGGCTGCACGAGCCTTGAACGTCATGCTTCATTAGTTAATTCAACAAGGGACAAAAACCATCAGTTGCTCATTGGCCAATGACAATTAAGAAAATGTATCAATGATTAGAACCACAATATTGAAGCTCAGTGACAAACTTCATGCAACATTTTTGGATCATAACAGGGGGAAGGGCATGCTCACAAATAAACATAATCTAGTTTTCACTAAAGATATTTCATTTCTATTCACAGAAATCATGCATCATAACTTAAACATTTACATCATTTCATATATCCAGTTCTCACCTATATATTGTATTAAAATTTGATATCAATGTCACCGATTTTCATTTAACTTACCATACAAGATCATGCAACACGATAGCTCAATTTTAAGTACGTGACTTCTTGTCCGGTTTGAAACGGTGCAACAACGACTCTAGTGTATAGACAGGTTTGAATATCATACACATTTAACCTACCTAAACAAAACACTCCAGCGTATTAATTTCCAGCGTGCATTTGGACATTCTAGCATGCATTAGGACACTTAAAAGCAGCATACATTCGAACATTAAATTTTCACTAGCTGACACCAAATAATTTTCAGACAATTTAGTTCCCTACATCCTTTCAACAAATGCTTGTTTCCTTAGCTTCAACCGATAATAATGGGACATTACTAAACTGAAATTTGGAAATGTAAATCCTAAATCAAATTGTTTTAAGCTCCAAAATTTAATAACTCTTCAAGCATAAACTTAACAGTAATGCATTTTAATTTCAACCATCTTTATATTTTGCTTATTACCACAAAACAGGATATTTATCAACCAACATTTTACCTTAATTAGAACAGCAGCAGATCAATTACACCAAGATTTATTGCACTATAAAATTCAGTAATTACATGCTAAAACTATCAGCATTCAATGACAGGTTTCAACACCAACTTATACATTTATTTATCAACTCTTCTTCACTTCTAACACTAGTATTTTGGCAACAAATAACATGTATTTTAACTACTAACTTTGCTTAACAGTCATTAAATATGCGTTTTACCTGCATGTATTAAACACATCATAAACATGAAAAATTTCAAAGTTTCATTGCATGCATTTATCGAACAGCAGCCGAACCTACTCTTGAGCAGTTTCTTAAGGAACCAGCTCCTAAATGAGCTTAAAAATTAAACATGCAGCAACCCTCTTCTTCCCTCTCCATTCGAATAGCTAAGAAATGGGTAGAACTCAACAAAATTTTTTTCTTTATTTTCCTTTTCTCTTTTTCTTTCCATTTCGGTGAAAGAGATGAGAAAATAAGCTTAAAATTATTTTTTTATTTTAACTTAATTAACTAATTACCAAAATATCCTTTAAAACATTAATAATTACACCAAATGCCACTCTACTATCTTCCACTAACTCATAAACGGCCTATTTACCACTTAAGGACCTTTACTTTAATGTTCTATAGCTATTAGACACTTATAGAACACAACTTTTATGCTTTACGCTATTTAGTTCTTTTTACCGAATTAAGCATTCAAATAGTAAGATTTCTTTACGAAACTTTCACATAATAATTCTATCATGCTGTAAACTTTAGTATAATAATAAAATTAATATTTTAACTTTGGATTTCTGGTCCCAAAACTACTGTTTAGATTTGACCCAAAAACGGGTTGTTACAATAAGTCGTCAATCATCTACAGTGGGTACTTATTCTTTACCGTCAATTTATTCAGCTAACGGTAATCCACACACATCCTCATTGTACCATCTTTTTCTTTACAAATAAAGTCGGTGCTCCCCATGGAGACACACTAAGTCTGATGAACCCTTGATTGAAAAGTTCTTGAAGCGGAGCTTTCAATTCCATAAGCTCTTTCAGTGCCATGCGGTAGGGAACAATGGACATTGTAGTTGTATTTGGTAAAATCTCAATACCAAACTCAACCTCCCTATCTCGAGACAAACCTAACAATTTTTTTGGGAAAGACATGTAAAAAATCCCTAACCGTTCAAATATCCCCAGTAGACGAATCCACAGAACTTAAATCATGCACAAAGGCCAGAAATGCCTCACACCCTTTCCAAACTAACTTTTCAGCTACAAGAGCGAAGATCACATTGGAGAGGTAATCTCAACACTCGTCGATTATGATAATCTCCAAATCACCCTTAGATCTCAAAGTCGCCTTTTTAATGGCATAGGCTAAGCCAACTCGATGCTTCATGAGCCAGTCCATTCCCAGTATCAAATCGAATTCTCGAATGGTAACTCTATCAAATTAGCTGGAAATGCAACACCTTGTATCTCTAGTGGAACTCTCCTATAAGCCTTATTAACTCGTACTGACTGACCTAGTGGACTAATCACAGAAACCTCACCAAAATTACTCTCAACTAGAATACCCAAATCCATAGAAATAGAACTGGCTATATAGGAATGTGTTCACACTATATCTATTAGTGCAAAGTACGAAACATAATAAATAAAGAACGTACCAACAATAACGTCTGCGGTGTCTCTATCCTCACGGTGCCTTACTGGATATACCAAAGTAAGCTCTCTACCTTTATCTTATTTGCACCTCTTTCCGGTGCTCTTTGACCCCGACCCAAACCATTACCACCTCTGGCCTGCCCACGGCCCCTACTTGGTTGCTAACTACCCTCTAGAGCTGAACCAAACTCGGAGCTGGAACTTGCACCTAATCAGGATGGAACGGATAATCCCTACTACGTTGCTCCATAGACCCTCATTGTAGGCTACCTCCCAACCTCCTCCAACACTTGCCTAGAAGCCCATCAAATTTGCCTCGTTTCTTAGGCCACTAAAAAGAGCTAGAGTGCCCCAAATCCCTTTTAGACTTAGTCTGGCCTCTGTCACTATCCCTCTTTTCGTATTTAGTGCGCTTAACCTCCTCAACAATTTTCACATTGTCCTCATCCCCTCATTAAATTGAATGCTCTTGTCGTAATCAATCATGACTAACCTACGAGTATATATGCTTAACCTAAAAAATTTGTCCTCATATTCGGCCACATTCGTATCAGCCTAAGTAGGGCTCATAAACTTGTGTCTACGAGCCTCCACATAAATCGCACCCATATATTTGCTCTAAAAGGCATTCTAAAAATACTCCCAAGTAATTTGCTCAGGCTGAGTACCTTTTTCAATGGTCAGCCACCATTAGTAAGCTTCATCGTGAAGCAAGGACACTAGACCCTTTAATTTCTGCTTAGGAGTACAATCTATATCATTCATATTCCTTTTTGTGGCCACCATCCAATACTCAGTCACAGTCGGTGCGACTCTAACAATGCCCCAAAATACCTCTACTCCATTGGATTGAAGTCGTTCAGTTACTGACCCTTAGCCCCTAAATCCAAAATGGGTCCAACAACTGCCCAAATGATCTCAACATGGCTTAAGACAATACGTCATCCCCAACCGTCTGAGTTTGACACCCTATCTCAACAATTGACGTACTAAAAGTTTCACTAGTATCAAGGTTGGGCATCCTGCCCATCAATGAGGACTCAACTAGAGCCCCACTTCGGCATCCGCCACACTCACGAGTACCTCATCTACGTGTTCCACACATACTTATTGTATGTTATCTACATTATCAAAATTTTACATATCAGTTTTGATGTTTATAATCATATATTATTAGAAGAGTTTATAGAGTTGTTACAGTCTCTAACTATCGTAGAGTAATTATAATATTACAATGTTTTTTTCTAAACTAAAAGTTTAGCTAAGGTAGAAGTACTTAAAGGATCGACGTCGGAGACTCGGTATTCCATAAACCTATTTTTTTAGTTTTAAGTAAAAAGACATTTTGTTCAAAAAAACATTTTTCCCAAAACTTTGAACCCAAAATCACAGTCCGAGTTTTGAACCTGGCTCTAATACCACCAAATGTAACACCCCAAATCTGGCCTAGACGTTATGGCCAGATCTGGAGACGTTACTCTAATCTATATGAAAATCTAGAAATCATTTGACTTGTAAAACAACACTAGCTTTTGCTATATAAAATTCGAGTATATATTTAAGGAAAATACCTTTCTTACTATTTGGTAAATTTGTTGAATATTTAATTGCAAACACTTAAGTTTGTAGCGAATTTCTTAATTGAATTTTGTTTTGGGAAACGCGGTTTATTATTGTAAAATTCGATGTTTTGCAGATAAAATTTGAACAATCTAAAAAACTTTAAATAATTAAAATAGAAGAATAAAACCTAAATTTAAAAAATAGTCCAAAAAGTTTGAATAGTCCAAAACAAATTAAACCACATTGAAATAGTATAATTAATGGAAATTTGATTAATTGAGCTCTCATCACACCGACCCATCTAGGTCTAAGGATTACCTGAGAATCAAACAAACAAAAAATGAGCTTAGAAGATAAGTATGTAATATATAACAAAATCAGAATTAGAATCAAAATCAAAACTTAACAGATGTAAATTTAAAGTCCTACCCCCAACCACTATACACCAACTCCGACCATCCCTACACACCATATAGGGTGTTAAATAACCATCCAACCTTACACACCACTATGTGACTGTATGTCACATTTCAAAATAACGGCATCCTAGTCGCCAAATCATTAGACAATAATCCACTAGAAACAGATATGTATGTGGCTAAGCTACCAAAAATGACAAATAAATTAAATTGCCCACACTTCTTCCTCAAACATGTTTCCCACCCAAATGCATAAGCAGAACTAGAATATATTCAAAATGTAAATGGCAAACATGCTTTGATACAGATTCAAATCATGCTTAGTTGATAACATACCATATTCACATATTACAGATCATACTTAACATATACATTATCAATCATGCATGCATATATCAAATTTTACGCTAAAAGAACATTAGAAATCATATTTTACAACTTAATTTATGTCATACGAACCCTACGAAAGGTTTACATTCAACCCATCGACGTTTACGACCCTAGGAAAAAAATTCAAATTTTAGGCCCACACGTCCATGTGGCCCACACGGCCTACTTGGCCAGCCTGTGTGGGCCACACAACCCAACTGACGCAAATCGTGTGGCTTACACAGTCTCTCACATGGCCTGCCACATGGCCGTGTAGTGTCGACAGCCCAAATTTTTTACTTTCCCTGTTCACTATTTTCTTGGGTTTTCATTACATACCTGATTAGATTTTGATACCGAAGCAACCACGAGACTCCCAGAACTTAAAAAATAAGATTCAATTGACTAATTTAGCGATGATTCATAAAATTAAATCAAGAATTGAACACAAACATACTCATTTGACCCTCAAAAACATATTCGAAGAGTTACCGGCAAATGAACAGCAACCACGTAATACTTAAATCACTAGAGCAACACCAAATTTCTCACGATTCTCCCTTAATAAAGCATTAAAACAAATAAACACAATCAACAATCACTTCCACTACAAAGAATAAAAAAACCCTAACTTACTCATCAACTATAAAAAATAAAAACTTCACCTACCCCGAGTATTTATCGAATCAGAACAACGAAATGGAATCAGAAGAAGAATGGATTACAAGTAAAATAATATTGACAAGTGCACCACGTAGAATGCATTTTCTTCTCTTTCCTAAAAACGTGACCTACGTGGCGCGTTTTCCCGACAAGATCAGTGAAAACGCGACGCATTTTCACTTTGAGAAATTATTTTTTTCTTTTTTTCTTTCAGTTTGAAATTAGAAGTTCTAATATTTATTTTTTCTCGTGTTTGAGATAAACATTGTTATAGTTTTAATGCAACACCCGAAACTTGGCCTAGACGTTAAGGCTAGATCTGGAGAAGTTATTGTAATCTATCTAAAATCTAGAAACTATTTGACTTGTAAAACAACTCTAGCTTTTGTTGTATAAAATTCAAGTATATATTTAAGGAAAATACCTTTCTTAACTATTCGGTAAATTTGTTGATTATTTAATTGTAAACACTTAACTTTGTAGCGAATTTCTTATTTGAATTCAGTTTTTGAAAATGCATATCTATTATTGTAAAATTCGATGTTTAGCGGATAAATTTTAAACTATCCAAAAACATTTAAACAATTAAAATCAAAAAATAAAACCCAAATTTTTTTAAAAAAATAGTCCAAATAGTCCAAAACAAATTAAACCAAATTGAAATTGTATAATTAATGGAAAGTTGATTAACCGAGCCCCCATCACACCGACCTGCCTAAGTCTGAGGATTACCTGAGAATCAAACAAACAGAAAATGAGCTTATAAGCTAAGTGTGTAACATATAACAGAATCAAAATCATCACATATCTCATAATCAGAATTAGAATCAGAATCAGAACTTATCAGATGCAAATTTAAATTCCTACCCCCAACCGCTACACATCAACTCCGACCATCCCTACACACCATATAAGGTATTAAATACCTATTCAAACCTACACACCGCTATGTGATTGTATGTCATATTTCAGAATAATTGGAACCTACCTGCTAGATTATGAGGCGACAATCCGCCAGAAACAAATATGTATGTGGCTGAGCCACCAGAAACTGCAGATAAATTAAATTTCCCACACTTCCTCCTCAAACATAATTCCCACCACAGTGCATATGTAGAACTAACATATATCTGAAATGAATAAGACATACATGCTTTGATACAGATTCAGGTCATGCTTAGCAGATAACATAAAATATTTACATAATACAGATCCTACTTAACATATACCTTATCAATCATGCATACATATATTAAATTTTATGCTAATAGAACATCAAATATCATGTTTTACAACTTCATTCATGTCATACGAACCCTACGAGAAGGCCTACGTTTGACCCGAACAACGTTTACGGCCACAGGGGAAATTTTCAAAATTTGGGCCCACATGCTCGTGTGGCCTACACAGTCTCCCACACGTTCGTGTGGCCCACACAGCCTAACTAGCCCAGATCGTGTGGGTCACATAGTCTCTCACACGGCCATGTAGCATCGACAACCCTAATTTTTGACTTTTTATGTTCACTATTTTCTCGAGTTTTCGTTACACACCTGATTCGATTTTGACACTGAAGTAACCACAAGACTCCCAGAACCTAAAAATAAAATTGAATCGACTAATTTAGTGATGATTCGTGCACTTAAATCAAGAATTGAACACAAATGTGCTTATTTGACTGCCAAAAACATATTCAGACACTTTCCGATAAATGAATAGCAACCACGAGATACTTAAATCGTTGGAGGAATGCCAAACGTCTAACGATTCCCATAATCAAGCATTAAAATTAATAAACACAATCAACAATCACTTCCATTACAAAGAATAAAGAAAACCCCAACTTACTCATTAACTATCAAAAATAAAAACTTCACTTACCTCGAGTACTTAACAAATAGAACAGCGAAATGAAATTGGAAGAAGAATGGGTTACGAGTAGAACAATATTAACAAACGGAAGAAAAAGAACTGAGATAGAAATTGAATTTTGTTTGAGGAAAAAATAGCAAAAAAGGACGCATGGAACAAAACAACAGAAAGAAAAAGAACGTGAAAGGATAAGAGCAGATTTTGGGGAAATAAAAATAAAATAATAATTTTTAATAATATTACTCTATTAGTAATTTTTTTAAAATAAAACAAAATCGTAACCTACTAACCTCCTGGCAACTTATCATCTTTTGCAAGAGTTTTAATTCAATTCTAACACCACCAACTTGGACAGTACAATAAGGACCAATAAAAATAAATTCAATTTTTGCTCACGCAAAGATTCAAACATAGAACCAAAAGGTAAGCTAACACCTTACCCCTGAACCAACAGGCTCATTCTATTACAAGTTAGGCACAAATAACATGTAAATCAAAAGACCAAAGATAGCGATAAGGTTAAAAATAATCAAATTTCCCAAAAGTGAAGTTTCAACGACTGACCTCAAACACACAATCAAGGCACAATTAACCACTAAAACATATCACTTATAGCAAAATTTAACAAATTAGAAATTAAATTTTTGGGGCATTACATTTAAAGTATGTTTGAATTTACGATAGTGCCATGGAGCTGAGTGACTTACTAATTTCATCTGGCATGTGAGCATGGAGCCATCAACTAAGAAGCTAGATTGTGTTGCAACTCAAGGTCCCAGTTGACGGTGGTTATACATTTTTCGATTGAACTATAACTAGGGCTTCAATTTTACAAATGTTATGCTATCAGGGGATAGAGTGTAGCATGGGTTCCAGTTTCTCATCATCAGGGGAGGATGCTATTCACCACAAAAAAGAAGTACGAGGAAGAAAAACATAGTGGCATTTTAGTATAATCAAGTAATTCATTTTATCCATGTCCACCTAATTACTTGATTATATTAAAATGACACCGCGTTTTCCTCTCTTGCACTTCTGTTTCGGTGGTATATAGCATCCTCCTTTGGTGATGGAAAAAATCATTATAGTGCCTGCATATTCACCGCCAACTAGGACCAAAGTTATGCTCCATCCTTCGATAACATAACATTTGTAAACTTGAAGCCTTGATTACACTTCAACCCGAGATAATATAATCACTGTTCACTTGGAACTTGAGTTGCAATGCAATCCCAACTTTTCGGGTGATGGCTTGATGTTCACATGACAAGTGGAATTTGTATGCCACCTAGCTACACGACATCATCGTGAACCCAAACATAAATTAAAAATAAAACTATGTCTCTCTCAATGTAAGGGAAATAAATTTTCAAACTTGAAAATTTTAAAATACAAGATCAATAAAAAAACAATTTAAAGATGTGAGTGAGGTGAGGATATTTGAGGTTAGTGCAATTATATAGGGAATGGAGCGGATAAAATGCAAAAAAAATGATATCCCAAAAATCTCAGGTTGCAAGTCTCAGTCACAAAAGCAATTAACTTTGTCAGGGGTTTGAAACACCCAGAGGGAAAACACCAAGAGTAGGAGGCATTTTCATCAGTGAAAGTGCCTTTTACAGGAAGAGTTTTCTCCCCACTTTTTTGAGTGGAAAACACTTCCTAGTAGGGGCATTTTCAGAGCATTCTGACATATCAATTGAAAATGCCTACTACGGGGGGCGTTTTCTCTTTAGGGTTTTCTCCAGTTTAAGATTCTTGGGATAAAATTCAAGTTTCTTGTAGAACACACCTTTGTTGGAGCATTTTCAACCCCTGGATATTCTATAAGCATAATACAAGCATTTGGTTTTCTATACGACTTTTGAATCAGGTTGTTGAAGCTTTCTATACGACTTTTGAAGCAGGTTCTTGAAGGTTACTTGGCATTAAGAGCAATAAGTGTTGTCGTGCAAGCTTGTATTTCAGTCATACGTTGCTATCTTTGCAAAGGTAAATCATTAAATTATATGTAGGTTTAGGGTTTTGGATAATGAAAACAATGTTGTCTTACTATGTCCTCAATTTTAAACATGTGGAATAGGGCATTTCTATGGATATGAGCAATTGATTCGGAGCAGTTATCCATTACAATGGTCAAATTTGTGAGACCGAGACTAACGCCATTTTTGTTTCAACATAACTCGAAGATCTGGCATTCAACCGTGGCTTAACATTGAAATAGCTTCAAACAAGTATTAGGCACAAAGTGGAGATCTAGAAAGGAATTTTTAGCCTTAAATGTAGATATCTCTCGTCATATGACCTTGTTAGATATGTCATCTATGAGATCATGAAGGGTAACGATCTGGAGTAGGTGACTGAATCTCATTGCTCCAGTGGGAATACTATACTAGAGTTGTATGGCGACTTCACCAAAGAGGACGAAGGTGGCTCGAGCTTGTCTACACGGTGCCCGCCAAGTTCAACTCTGAATTAGGAAGCTAAAAGTCCCACCATACGTTTATACAGTCAATTTACAACATTGTTGTAGAGCTTATACCAATACCCATCGAAGTCATCATCAATGGCTAGGGATTCGTCAGTTTCGCCCCTCGATACCAATTTCAGGGGAGATTGGGATGTATCTAGTCAACGTGTGTACGATACACCCGCACGACATTTTATCAATTCCTTTTATCTTAATTTTGGGATGCTAATGATCAATACCAGTAACACTCAAGCATGTACGTCATCAAGTTACTGAGGGGGTAAAAACAGAATTTATTTTGGGGTTGATGTCAGATTCACAAGAATAAAGGATCTACTCCCAACAACCTTGTTCAGTAAAGGCACATCCTGACAACCTCAATAGAATGAGGAGGTCGAAGATAATTGCGTGACAGATAACAACCCAGTGGAGGAGCCCAGGTCGAATGGCACGAAAGTTGTGGTGATATCCCCTCTAAACTGAAATATGGTGGATCTGACGGCTAGGCTTCAAGCATCCCCCGATAGGATGATCCCAATTTCACTACCTACGAACCTCCACCACACATACGCATCCTCGATGTTACTGCTGAGGATGGTTTAGAATTCCTAGACCTTCCTCATAGAAGACAAATGCATGTGACTTCAAATTCTATGGGTTTCAACCAATTAGAAGTTGAGATGGAATTTGAATCCAAAAATGCTTTTGTGGTTGTAGTTAAGCGGCACAACATACAACATGGAGTGAACTTCACTGTTACATGCTCTCAGTGGAGAAATACGAGGTGCAGTGTGCAGTTGGAATATGCTGCGTACACTAAAACTGTCGGATCACTGGATAGGATTCATGCATCTCAACCATTGCAAACATGATCAATGGCACTTTCACATGCCAGATTCTGTGGTTGGCAAAAAATTCATCCTGGATACATTCTTGAATCCTCAAATCTGTGTATGGCATCCATAGAAACTGCAGTACAAATTTATAAATTCCAACATGTGTCAAATATATAATTTAAAATGTTGGAATAAAAGCTGATCAATTTGAAATTAATAAACTAACCTCTCTTTTTGTTTGTTGGTCTAAAGACAATCGAATGTCCTCAAGCTCAGTCGGTGTAACGCTGTATCTAGTGGGGTTGTTCCACCTGTATAGAAAATATGTTATTTCAAAATAACAACAATGAATATTTTGACACGGTAACAATATTATCAAATGAATTTTACCATGTTACGAATGGGAATTCATAAGGGGCTTGCACTTAGAGACGTAAAAAAGGTAGCTGATACCATGCCCACAATAGAAGAAGGAGCATGCGATCGCCTATTTTAGCTTTTTTTGGTATTGTTGAAACCGTTTTTTGAAAACAAAAATTTTAGTTTCGACTTAAAAATAAAAATTGGAGTCGCCACCGATCCTTGATTAAGGTGTGATCGGCTCACCTTAAAAATGACTTTGGTCTACGAAATTTGAGAAAATGGGCTTGGGAGTCAGTTACGCATGAGGAAGGATTAGCACCCTCGTAACGCCCAAAATTGGTACCAAACTGATTTTTTTTTAAATGCCTTGGTGTCGAAAATTCGAAAGGATTTTAAAAGGAAACTTTTTATTTCATAAATGGATTAAAATAATAAGACAATTCTTATTTCAAAGAAATAAAACACCACACCCAGTAAGTTAGGGCACAATGTTTTTAAATCTTCAAAATACCCGAATATTGCCTTTTGTTTTTAAAAATTCTTATTTCGAGAAGAAAATGTCATGACCAGTAAATTAGGACCCAACATTTTGAATTCCCGATAATAAGCTTTTATTAAAAATTTGCAAATTATTGCGAAACAAATACTTGGCTTTCCAAATTCATCGAAAAAAACCGCAATCCAGTAAGTTAGGACACGATCTTTCACGAGAATCATGAATGCCAAATATTTTGGAATTTATAAAATAGGATGATTTAAACACTGTGAGAAAATCAAAAAATGTATTTTTAAAATGGATGCTAAAAAGGGTTAAGGTATAACATGCAACGGATACCTTAATTTCAAACATAAATGAATAAATATATACAAGTACAATATACAAGTAAATTTGCAAACAAAAATAAGGAACGAAATACATCAAACCAAAAGCTAATAAAAATGCATGTATATATGTACATGAAAATCATAAAAATAAAATAAAGATAAAAACGTATATGTGTATATATTTACGAAAAAAGGTATAAGTATATATAAAATACAAAGTATATAAAGGTTTTTTAAAAAAATATAAAAAATATATAAAAATCGTATGAATAATAGATATGCATATGTATTTGTTTACAAAGTAAAAATGTATAATCACATATGTATTGGTAAAATAGGAAAAATACGTATATGTACATATTAAAACACTTATATATATGTGTGTATAATATAGAAAAAAAGATATTAAAAAAATGTGTATATACTATAAAAACGTAGGTACATTATATAGAAACTTTGCGTATATATATATGTATAGGAAGTAATGAAAATAAAATAGTAATAGGATATATATATGGAAAATGCACATGTAATTATAAAAAGTATGTATATGAAAGATGTGTGTAGATATATATATAAAAAAATAATGAAAATAATAAGATGACAAATAATAATAAATAATATAATAGTAAGAACGCAATAATAATATTAACAATATTAAAAAAGCTAAAATATCAAATGAAGGATTAAATCGAAAATAAAAGAAATTTGAGGGCCAAATTTAAAAGAAATAGAAAATACGCGAATGGACCCAATTAAAGTGTGCACAACAGAAGGAGGACCCAAGTGGAAATTAATCCATCCTCTCAAAACACTGCGCAGGTAGGGACTGAATCGAAACGCGGATCAAATATTCGGCCTAATTTTTTAAAAAACAAACTGGTTTAATTTGGAGCGCATTGCAAAAGGGAGGGACCAAATGCGAAATTTCCCCATTAACCAGAACGCGCGGATCCTCCCCTCCGGGTCGGGTCACCGCGCGGGTCAAGCCCTCTAAACGGCGCCGTTTTGAGGTTTCAATAAATCCCAATTTTCCTTTTAAAAATTTCATAATCCATTTTTAACATAAAAAACTGCACCCCCCCTTTTGTTCTCTGCTAGGGTTTCCAACCCAAGCCGCCGCGCTGCCGTTCAACCGTGTGCCACAGCTTCGATCGCGACGGAGGTGGCACTGATCGATGCCTCCGGCCAAATAGGTAAGTTTTCCTTCCTCTTTTCTCTGTTATTTCTTTTAAAAAAAACCACAAAACGCAAAAGGGAAAAGAAAAAATAAAAATCAAACTAAAAGAATCCGATTCACCTTAAAAAACTTTGTATTCTCTGCTTTTCTTTCAAGTTCTTTTTTCTATCTTTTTTCCTCTTTTTTTTACACTGATTTTGATAGCCTTTTTGTAGGCCGGAAGAAGCAAAATAAATTAAATACAAAATATTTTCTTTGTTGTTTTTCCTTTCGGGACTCTTTGAATTTGTGTTTTGCAGGTGACGTGCGCGCGAACGACATGCGTGAAGAAGAGTCAGCCCCGAGTCGTGCGACGTTTGGAGAGGTTGCTGGAGGTGTGGAGGCTGCAGCGGCTAGGACATATGGGGGCTCTTAGGGTTTCAACAAATGTTTTTGCTGGGTTAGGGTTGAAATTGGCTATTGGGCCTGATATTGGGCCTGTTATTGCTTTGTTGTGTTTGTTTTATTATTTGTAGGGCCTGGGCATTATTGGGCTTGTACAGCTGCCCCTCTTTGCTCATTGTCGTATAACGGGAATAGAGCAAAGACTAAAAGCCCAATTGTGCTCGGTCTTACTAAGCCTCAACTTCTTTAATGCTTCTCTTCTTTAAGTAGCCTCGTTCCTTCCTACTGCATCTTCAGGGGTATAAGAACTTGTAACACCCCTTACCCGTATCCAACACCGGAATAGGGTACGAGGCATTACCAAAACACATACACTTATAAACGTATTTAACCGAGTTATAAAATTTCATCAAAATTAAAACTTTCAAAATAATTAACATGTTTCTATAACTTTTCACAATATATCCTCAAAATATTATAATCATAATAATTAGGGCCTGCGAGACCCGATACATACTCATGCAATTTAATGCTTCATTTCCATTTCATTCAATTCGCAATTTCTCATGCTCATAATTTAAATCATATCACTAGCAATTTCCATTTAATTCACGTACAATTCAATGACATCAAATTCAAAACTAATACGTATTTACCATTTAACTCAATGTTTATTGATTATACCATTCAATAACACATTTATGAAATTCTCAATTTAGCAATGAAAATATCACTTTAGTTTGAATAACAACATCGTCCTGATATAAATACACTACCACTTATCCATTTACTTTAATTCTTTTGGGCCCATTTGTCACTTACCATCCTTAATCAAATTAGGGAACGGTCACGGAAAATTGAGTACTTCACTTTCACTTTGCCATAGTATAACTATGGTCTTACGTATGATCAATTATCACTTGTCCCTGATCAGATAAGTGTAGCCACCTATCACTTTGTTTCTTGATCAGATAAGTGTAGCCACTTATCACTTTGTTTCTTGATCAGATAAGTGTAGCCACTTATCACTTTTTCTTGATCAGATAAGTGTAGCCACTTATCACTTTGTCTCTTGATCAGATAAGTGTAGCTAAAGCTATCACTTATCACTTTGTCTCTTGATCAGATAAGTATAGCCGAAGCTATCACTTATCACTTTTCACTTGTCACTTGATCAGATAAGTGTAGCCGAAGCTATCACTTATCACTTTGTCACTTGATCAGATAAGTATAGCCGAAGCTATTACTTATCACTTTCCACTTGTCACTTGATCAGATAAGTGTAGCTAAAGCTACCACTTATCACTTTGTCACTTGATCAGAAGTACTCAAATCCGGCGTTCCGCTCAATTTGATCATTTATTCATATATCAGGCTTACCAACATGTGTTAATTCATAAACCATTCATGGTATTATTTCATGCCAAATCATATACTGAATATACCATACACACATACTATGAAACTTTATTTTCACACATGAGCTTAAACCATGATCAATAATGCACAAAAATAAGCATCATTCATATTTCATCGTTTATGAGTTATAATCAAACATATGACCATTTATACACGAATCATTCATATATTTCCCAATTTTCCTCCTCCTCCTCTCCATTCCACATCCTTAATGTGTATAACACACTTAAACAACATTAACCATAATTTCAATATTCACTAACATGTATATTCAAAGCTGTTTATCCGAGTCAGAGTCACTAAATTATTTTTATCCGGAGCTACAGAGCTCCAAATTAAGATCCATTAATTTTCCCTGAAACTAGACTCACATATATTCATACCATAAAATTTTCATAATTTTTGGTTCAGCCAAATAGTACAGTTTATTCTTTAAAGTTTCCCCTGTTTCACTGTCTGACAGTTCCGACCACTCTTCACTAAAAATTAATTATCTCATTGTACAGAATTCGGATGATGTTTTAGCTTGTTTCTTCTAAAAATAGACTCATTAAGGATTCTAACCATATAAACTATAACTCATAATAATTTTTGTACAATTTTTAATGATTTTCCAAAGTCAGAACAGGGGAACCCGAATTCATTCTGACCTTGTCTCACAAAATCTATTATATCTCATGATTTACAATTCCATTGCTCACATCATTTCTTTATAAGAAACTAGACTCAATAAGCTTTAGTTTCATATTTTATTCATCCTCTAATTCAATCTATACAATTTTTGGTGATTTTTCAAAGTTACACTACTGCTGCTGTCCAAAACTGCTTTAGTGCAAAATGTTGATTTCCATTTTGCCCCAAATTTCACAGTTTATACAATTCGGTCCTTTCTCAATTAACCCCTCAATTAATCTAATTTTCTCAATTAGTACTTTACTAGACATTATAAGTTGTTACACAACTATTGAAATTCAGAATTTCCACATATAACTCTATCTTCAAACTCTTTTACTATTAGGTCCCAAACATTCACTTTCTATTCAATTCTTTCAATAAAATCAGCATATGAACAATTTAAAGCTCTAATTTCATGCTAAATCATCATATACTTCCAGCACATATTCATATCAACTTTTAACTTCTTTCATAAAATCAAAAACTAATGGATTTAACAAGTGGGCCTAGTTGTAAAAGTCATAAAAATACAAAAATTTCAAGAGATAGTCAAGAATTGAACTTACTTGTAATAAAAATATGAAGAACCAGCTTGAAGAAGCCCTTCCATGGTGTTTTAGCTGATGAGAATTCAGAAAAATGAAGAGAAATCTAGATAATTCCACTTGGGTCCTAACTTTATTAAGCAAATTTTGCAATTTTCCAATTTTGCCCTTAATTCTCCTTACTTTCTTGCTGATTTCATGCCTCTGCCGTCCAGCCCAAATAGACCTTGGGTCTATTTGCCTTTTAAGCCCTATTCCTTTTACCATTTAAGCTATTTAATCATTTCCCAAATTTTTGCATTTGTTACAATTTAGTCCTTTTAGTTCAATTAATTATCGGAACTTTAAAATTTCTTAACGAAACTTTAATACTAACTTTTTAACACTCCATAAATATTTATAAAAATATTTATGGCTCAGTTTAAAATCCCCGAGGTCTTGATACCTCATTTCGATTCTAATTATTTTAATATTTATTTCTAGTGCACTATTCACTATTTCAAAAATTTTCCTAACTTCATATTTAACTTATACTTACTAAATTAATAATATTTTCTACCCATTTGTCGAATTTAGTGATCTCGAATCACCGTTCCGACACCTCTGAAAATTCAAGCCATTACATTTTTTTTTTCGTCGGATTTGTGGTCCCGAAACCACTGTTCCGACTAAGCCTAAATCGGGCTATTACAGAACTGGTGCTCCAATCTATTCCACTAGAATGTCAGGGAGACTGGATTCATACGTCGTAGCTTCTCAGAAGAACAAAATCTGCTATCTTTAATCTGCTCCACTGCAACTTCAGGGAGATAAGACTTATAGCTTCAACTTATTCTGTTACAACTTAAGAGTAAATCTGACGTGATCTGCTCTACTGCAACTTTAGAGAGATGAGATCTGCGATTTTAATCCACTCCATTGCAACTTCAAGGAGATAGGATTGGTTACTTTTGTCTGTTCCATTGCAACTTTAGGGAGATAAGACTTGTATCTTCGATCTACTTCACCACCAGTATGGGAAGACAAGATCTGCTTAGTTTTGATCTACTTCATGCCAGTACATGAAGACAAGACCTGTTTTCTCTTATCTACTTCATGTCAATACATGAAGACAATATCTGCTTTTTCCGATCGATTCCACTGCTGACCAGGGGAATAGAATTACTGGCTTCAATATACTCCACTGCAACTTCAGGGAGGTAAAATCTGCCATCTTTGACCTGCTTCTCTGTCAGTATAGGAAAGCAAGATCTGTTTTTCCTACTTCGCCACCAGTATGGGAAGATAAAATCTGTATATTCGATCCACTTCGCTACCGATATAGGAAGACAGGACCTACTATCTTTGATCTGTTTCACACCGGCACATGAAAACAAGATCTGCTTTCTTTGATCTGCTTCGCCACCAGTATGGGAAGGCAAGATCTGCTTTCTTCGATCTACTCCACCACCTGTACAGGGAGACAAGATCTGGTATCTATGATCTACTTCACGCCAGTACATGAAGACAGGATCTGTTATCTTTCAACCTGCTCCACTGTTGCTCAGGGAGATAAGGCTCTATGATTTTACCAATCAGCTCTCTGTGAAACATGACCTGTATGATTCACTTTATGAGCCTAATTATGCCTAATGATTAGGATGTTATGATCAGAATGAATCAAATACTCCTAACTAGGCGTGTATGAATGACATTTGAATATTATGTCATGAAAAATGAATATTGAATGTTTAAAGTCATTATTGCTCATTAAGGCTTCCTTCGTGGCAACAACGCTTCGTCAAAACTTGAAAAATTTAAAATCTCGACTCTTGGCTCCTAGATATCTCCGACCTTTTAACCCGGTGAAGGTCTAAACAATAGTCCTGTTTCAGGTTCCTGAGTTATTTAAAGATTTCTAGAGTAATATGAAAAACTTCCCTTGTGAAAGTTTTATTAGTCCATTAATCGTTACTCTAATGCAACATGTTTGCGAAAAGATTACAACGATGAATAAAACAAAATTAATTTGGGAGCATAGCTCACAATGGATTGTCAATGATAGAAGAATTGTCTGGGGACATTTATATTGAAGAAGAATGAAATATTCTAAAACAACGAATTCAATACAAATACTGTGATCAGGTGCCCCAGATATCTTTTCTTGAATTTCTCTATACAACTTTTCGAAGACCCTTCTAAATTCAACACGTGTTTAGGGGATTCACAGTATTTTGTTGATGCCCCAAGATGTCGTCTATTCCTTTCTGCCGATTTAGGTACAACAAGACTACCACGCGACAATCAAAATTTGAGCCGCCCTTTTCGGGTTTTCAACTCAAATCTCCTTTGGTCTTAAGGTGCCCTTTGCAGGTTTTCACCCTAGCCTCTCCATTTTTTTCTTTTTGGAATCAAAGCGCCCTTTGCGGTTTTTCATCTTGGTTCCCTCCCTTCTTCAAGTAAAGTACCACTTCACCGAATCTGAATTTACCAGATTAGGCAAGTTTTTTCCATCCATTTCAGCCAGGATCAGGGCTCCTCCAGAAAAGGCCTTTTTTACAACATAAGGACCTTCCCAATTCGGCATCCATTTCCTCCTAAAATCCTTTTGTAGAGGAAGAATTTTTCTCAATACTAGGTCCCCCTCGTGAAATTCTCTGGGTCGGACTTTCTTGTTGTAGGCTCGCATCATTCTTTTCTGGTACATCTGACCGTGCTGAATAGCCTTTAGCCTCTTTCCCTCAATCAAGTTCAACTGATCGTATCGAGATTGAACCCATTCCGCTTCATCCAATTGTAGCTCAGACAAAACTCGGAGAGAAGGGATTTCAACTTCGATGGGCAAGACTGCCTCCATGCCATAAACTAAGGAGAAAGGTGTTGCCCCAGTGGAGGTCCTGGTTGATGTTCGATAAGCAATGAGGGCAAACGGTAATTTCTCGTGTCAATCCCTGTAAGTCTCAGTCATCTTCCCTACAATCTTCTTTATATTTTTATTGGCCGCTTCTACTGCACCATTCATTTTCGGGCGATACGGCGACGAATTGTGATGTCTGATCTTGAATTGACTGCAGACCTCTGCTATTGAGCTGTTGTTCAAATTCAACGCATTATCAGATATGATTCTTTTAGGCATTCCATACCGACATATGATCTCTCTCTTTAAGAACTTACTGATTGATGACTTTGTAACATTAGCATACGAAGCAGCTTCTACCCATTTGGTGAAGTAGTCAATAACCACGAATATGAAACGATGCCCATTTGAAGCCTTCAGCGATATTGGCCCGATAACATCTATACCCCACATGGAGAAAGGCCATGGAGAAGTCATGACATGAAGAGGTGAAGGAGGTGCATGCATTTTATCACCATAGATTTGACATTTATGGCACTTCTTGGAATAATTGATGCAATCCCCTTCCATGGTAGACCAATAGTACCCGAATCTCATAATCTGTCTGACCATTGTGAAACCACTAGCATGCGTTCCACAGATGCCCTCATGGACTTCCTCCAAGATTTTTTTTTGCTTCCACGGCATCCACACATCTTAGCAGAACTTGATCCTTTCCCCTCTTGTATAAGATCTCCCCATCTAAGACGTAATCAATGGCTAGTCTTCTCAGAGTTCTCTTTTCATTCTCCGTTGCCTGGCCAGGATACTCACGATTTTTTACATATCGTAGAATATCTTTATACCAAGGGCTATCATCAATTTCTCCTTCTTCAATATTGTAACAATGAGCTGGGTCTTCGTAGATACTCATTTGGATTGGCTTCATATCCTCATATCTGTTCACCTTGATCATGGAGGCTAAAGTAGCTAGTGCATCAGCCATCTGGTTCTCGTCTCGTGGGAGATAGCAAAAACTGATGTCCTCAAACTCCTTAATCAATTCGAGGACCAACTTTCGATAACTGACTAATTTGGGATCTCTCGTTTCCCATTCACCCCTGAGCTGATATATCACCAATGCCAAATCTCTATAAACCTCTAACACTTTGATTCTTCGCTCTATAGCTGCACGAATCCCCATGATGCATGCTTCGTACTCTGCCATGTTGTTTGTACAATCAAAATCCAATTTGCAAGTGAAAGGATAATGATCACCATTCAGGGATACTAAGACTGCCCCAATTCCATTGCCCACAGCGTTCAAGGCTCCATCAAAGTTTAGCTTCCAACTGTGACCTTTTTGGGGATTTCCTTCAGTAGCGGCTATACACATCAAGTCTTCATTTGGGAAATCAAAACTCAATGGCTTGTAGTCCTCCAGAGCTCTACTAGCTAGAAAGTCAGCAATTGCACTCCCTTTCACAGCCTTCTGGCTCACATAAACAATATCAAATTCAGACAGTAAGATCTGCCATCGGGCCATTCTCCCATTCAAAGCAGTTGACTCCATCATATACTTTAACGGGTCTAACTTTGAGATTAGCCAAGTTGTATGGTATAACATGTACTGCCTTAATCTTCGAGTTGCCCAAATCAAGGCACAACATAACTTCTCAATAGGTGAATATCTCATTTCACAATCAGTGAATTTCTTACTGAGATAATATATCGCCCTTTCTTTTCTCCCCGTTTCATCATGTTGGCCTAGCACACACCCCATGGAATTATCAAATACTGCCAGATACAATATCAGGGGCCTATTCGGGCTAGGTGGTGATAGCACTGGAGTGTTAGACAAATACTGCTTCACCTTGTTAAAAGCTTCTTCGCATTCTTCATCCCAAGTACCAGGATTATGTTTCTTCAGAAGATGAAATATAGGGTCACATTTCTCAGTCAGTTGTGAAATGAACCTAGCGATGTAATTCAGTCTTCCGAGGAAACCTCGAACTTCTTTCTGTGTGCGAGGTGGAGGTAAATCTCGTATTGCCTTGACTTTTTCAGGTCAATCTCGATTCTGTTTTCACTGACTATGAAGCCTAGCAACTTTCCTGACCTGGCCCCAAAAGTGCACTTTGCTGGATTAAGCTTGAGTTGGAACTTTCTCAATCTTAAGAATAACTTTCTCAAGACACACACATGTTCGCCCTCCATTCTAGATTTCGCGATCATATCATCAACGTAAACCTCAATTTCCCTGTGCATCATGTTATGGAACAAGGCTACCATGGCTCTTTGGTATGTCGCTCCTGCATTCTTCAATCCAAACGACATCACTTTATAACAAAACGTCCCCCATAACGTAATGAATGTAGTCTTTCTCATGTCCTCGGGATGCATCTTTATCTGATTATACCCAGAAAAACCATCCATGAAGGAAAACAATAAAAAGCCCGCAGTATTGTCTACCAATGTGTCGATGTGGGGCAATGGGAAGTTATCCTTTGGACTAGCCTTGTTCAAATCCCGATAATCCACACACATTCGTACTTTTCCATCTTTCTTTGGAACTGGTACGATGTTAGCCACCCACTCAGAATATTTGACTTCTTGCAGAAATCCGGCATCAAACTGCTTTTGGACCACTTCCTTTATCTTCAACACGATATCAGGCCTCATCCTTCTGAGCTTTTTCTGCACTGGCTTGCAATCTTCTCTTATAGGGAGACGATGGACTACAATGTCGGTACTCAACCCCGGCATATCCTGGTATGACCATGCAAACACGTCCTTGAACTCTCGGAGTAATTCGATGAGGTCTTGTCCTATCTTTGCAGAGTTATCCGATTCGATCTTCACCTCTTTACCTTCCTCTAAGCTCACAATTTCTATTGATTCCCTGTGAGGTAGGATTTGCTTCTCGGCCCTTTCTACCATCTTCAACAAGTCAGGAGGCAAACCACAGTCTTCGTTGTCTTCAAAATCATGCGAACCCTCTAAACACAGGTTTCGTTCAAAAGGAGACTCTAAATTTGTAAGAGTGACATTCGCATCATTGATATCGTGGGACCTGTTATAGGTATGAAAAACAATATGGATTCAGGAATTTGTTTGGTGCAATATGGTCATGAATGAAATGCAAGTGTAGTTTAAAAATAACTGCTCTTATGGAAAGAAAGATTTGCTCCAAAAATGACTGCAAACATGAACTTTATTAAAATAACGATTTTCCAGACATGAGCCTATTTCACAAAGGAATCCTTATCACTTCTAGGCTAAAAAGCAATAAGGGTGTTCTGGACATTACTCTGAGGAAATCCTAAAAACTACAGGTATTTCTTCTGCAGTCCAGTTGTTTAGCTCCCTTTCCAACTCGTAAGGACGAATATCTGGCAAAGTTCTTCCTCGCGTCGCTTCTTCATACACGACATGAATACTCCCTAGCTCCGTGTTAATACTTCTGACCCCTAGCATTCCTTGATAGACGAATCCTCCCAATACAAAAGTCTTGGATAGGTGAGGAAAGGTCATGGGTTCCCATTTGACTTCATCACCTGTCAAGCGAGCCCTTCTCCTCACTCGCTTCTTTTCCTGCTCTATCCTCTTCTGCCTAGCATCTGGCTTGTATCCTAAGCCAAAACGGTCCTACTTGTCTCTCAATACTGGAGCCTTAACTCGGCCCTGAAGATATCTCCCCAATCCTCTTCTCAGCAAAGCTCCCTTTCCAACAGTCAACTGCAGACCCATCTCTGTGGTCCTGGATATTCTCGGCATCGGGATCTCGTTTCCCTCACGGATGAATGTTGCATTTACGAACTCTAAGGATCGGAAAGAGCATTCGATTGCATCATCGCTCGTTTCTAGATAAGGCGCATCGTTGGTCACAGATGCAATGATATCTTCTTCAGCATCTATCGTCACAACCCTGCCTTCTCACACCAGCTTCAGTTTTTGATGTAACGATGACGGTACCGCACCTGCTGAATGAATCCATGGCCTTCCTAATAGGCAACTGTAAGAAGGCTTGATGTCCATCACTAAGAAGTCCACCTCATAAATAGTTGGGCCAATTAACAAGGGAATGTCAATTCTTCCCATGACCCTCCTCTCAGCACCATCGAATGCTCGAACCACGTTCTGACACGACTTCATATGCGAACTATCCACAGGTAGCCTGTTGAGCGTGGATAGGGGCAATACATTTAATGCTGATCCATTGTCTACTAGAACCCCCAGTAATATGCACCCTTTACACCTTGCAGTGATGTGTAAAGCTCTAGTAGATCTCATACCCCCAGGTGGTATTTCGTCATCGCTGAAAGAGATGAAGTTATCAGCGCTTATATTGCCGACCAGTCGATCCAACTTGTTAACAGAGATATCGTCGGCCACATAAGTTTCATTTAGTACCTTCAGTAGTGCATTTCGATGTCCCTCCGAGTTTAGGAGTAAAGCTAGCACAGATATGTGAGCTGGTTGTTTGTGTAGCTGTTCCACAACGCTGTACTCGCTATGCTTTATGAACTTCAAGAACTCTCTAGCTTCCTCCTCCTTGATTGGTTCATTGACCAACAATTCAGGTTCGACCGTCTTCTTCTTCTTTCCATTCGAAGTTTCTTTTCTTATTGGCTCTACTCGAGCCTTCACCTGTTCGTCATGCCCTTCTTCATCATGGTCCTCTTTATTAATTACGTCCTCCTTCCCCGGGATTGTCACATTACAATTGTAATTCCAAGGAACCCTCCTGTTATCCTTGTAAGTAAACACGGTCGGTTTTTGAATGATAACCTTTGGTGCTACTCGTGCTCCAGCCTCACTTTTCTTAGGTCATGAGATGATGACCACAAGATGGTTAGCCATTGGAACTCCCAAGGCCAACTCTGACGTACATACATGATTCTCCCTCTGAACTCCCTCATAAAATTTCATCTCCTTATTATCCATCATACCCTGTACCACGGCTCTGAACTCCGTACACTCTTGGATTTCATGCCCCATTTCACAGTGGAACTCATAGTAGTTTCTCCTCTTCTCATAGCTTTCTTCTGAAGCAATTAGCCCCCTTTTCACCATCTCTTTCTAGACCCATCTCAAAGGAGTCTTCATGTCTGTAATGTCTGCCTTAATTTTTCTGTCCTCGCCCATCATATTTATTCCACTGTCAGTATGGTTTGGTAGTGGATTTTCTGCTTTGGTGGCTTCATCAAATTTAACGACACCCATACCAATGAGCCTTTCAACCAACTTCTTAAAGGTCATACAATTTTCTATGGAATGCCTCGTGATTCCCGCATGATAGTCGCACTGTGCATTTGCGTCGTACCATTTGGGGTACGGGGGCTGTAAGGGCTTCAGATAGAAAGGGGAAACTACATGTGCGTCGAATAAGTTTCGGCATAATTCCCTGTACGACATAGGAATTGGCGTGAATTGCGGCCTCTCCGTATTTCGCCTTGTACCGGCCTCTTGTCTCGACGAGCTTTGCTGATTGGCAGCCACCTTTCCTGGCTGACTCACTGTTACTGACTTCGAGTAACCCATGTTGTACATGCTCGTATTGTTCACCTCGTTTTCCTTCCTCTTCAAAGCTGATCTTCTGTTACTTTCTCCAGCATCGATCTTCCCACTCCTGATGGCGTTCTCAATCATCTCACCATTCATGACTATGTCAGGAAAGCTTTTTGTGGCACTTCCTAACATATGTGTTATGAACGGTGCCTTCAGGGTGTTAATGAACAACATGGTCATTTCCTTTTCCAGGAGCGGTGGCTGAACTTGGACTGCGACCTCCCTCCATCTCTGCGCGTACTGCCTAAAGCTTTCGCTCGGCTTCTTCTCCATGTTCTGAAGGGTGATTCTATCAGAAGCCATGTCTGTCACATGACTATATTGTTTCATGAAGGCTTGTGCCAAGTCCCTCCATGAACCAATCGTGGCACGACTCAACTGATTGTACCACTTGGATGCTGCCCCTGCAAGGCTGTCTTGGAAGCAATGTATTAATAGCTGGTCATTATTAACGTATCCAGCCATTCGCCTGCAGAACATGGTGATATGAGCCTCTGGGAAAGTCGTCTCATTGTACTTCTCGAATTCAGGCATCTTAAACTTATGAGGGAGAACTAGATCTGGCACTAAACTCAGCTCTTTTGCGTCAATGCCTCGATAACCTTCAGTGACTTCCATCGCCTTGAACTTCTCCTCGGGCCACTTGTATCTTTCCTCTAACTGTCTCGGTAACTCCTCCTTCACTCTTTCCTTCTCAACCACTTCATCAAAGTCAGGAATGGCAGAGTTAATAGGATTATTTTCGGGATTAAAACCCAGCCCAGTTTGGAGGTTCGAAACACCAGCTCAAAATTGCTGAGGCATGATGGTGACAGTAGATTTGCGCGGGTATTCAGCTTGAGCTCGCTCATGTGGAGGGGTGAAACCTGGAGGATAGAAAAGTTCATCATCATTTCCCTCATCGACATCTGTCATGGGGCCCTTTCCTTTGTCACCTCCCTTAGTTATCAGTCGGGTTAACTTTGCCACTATATCCTCTTGAGATTCCCGCATCTTCTCAGACATCTCTTGTTTCATCTTGTCTAACCGCTCCTGCATTTGTAGCTGAAGCTGGTCCTGCATCTCCTTCTAATACTGTTCGAGCTTTTCTAATCTCTGATCCATATCTTTTGTTTTTGCTCGAGTGCCGTATCGGTGTTGGATTGGTTGGTTGGTTTCCAGGTTAACTGAGCAATAATTTTAATTAATTAGGATCAATTAAAAGTTTTGAATGCATATGATACAATGCATGAGATGAATGCAAGAAAGACGTTAATTATGATTCAATTCCACTTGGAAAACTTTATTAGAAAACAAATCCCTTTACATAGAATAGACTACAAAAACGACTTCGCCCTAATACTTAAGACCTTGATTTTTTGAAGCAACGAGGCTAACTCCCGTCCCCAGTCTAACTCTAATTCATACTTTACGCTCAACGTGTCAGCTTGTACTGCCAAAGTTTGTATGTGATCAGCTACTTCTCGAATCTGAACCAAGGCTTGTCCCATAACACGGTCCCTGCTTCTAACCTGATTCTGGAGATAGTGAAGCTGTTCGTTTTAATGGTCTTTGTTTGCCTCCAAATACTCAATCCTGGCTTCACTATTCTGCAATGCTATCTCTAATTCTTCTATAGTCTTCTTCATTTGCTCAATCTTGCTTAAACTTACTTGCAGTTCTACCACTGAATTACGATTTCTGTATTGATGAACAATCTTCTCAAGTTCGGCCACTCTAGCCCTTAGTTTGTCCCTTTCATCTTGATTTTCTAACAAACTCTTCTCAAGCGATCTATTTTGCATCTGGGCTTCTTGGAATCTTTCTTCCCATCTACCAGCCTTGGTTTTTTCTTTTTGAATCTCTTGACGCCACTGCTCTAAGGTTTTTCCCAACCCAGCAGTTCTTACTGACAGACGTAGTCTCTTATAATCCGTCTTCAAGCTGTTCAGATCTTCCTCGACTTTGCGCTTCCCTTTTCTCAGGCCTTCGGTTTCCTGCTTTTGAACATCTATGTCCAACTTTAAACTCACATTTTCTTCCTCCATTTCATCTATTTTCTTCTCTAATTCTGCATTCCTTCTTTCGAGGTCTTGCTTTATGATTTCCAGCTCAGAAGGGACGACGCGCAAATGCTCCTCTATCGACTGACTATTTTCTGAACTTGGCCCAGGAATGTTGTCATTAATCCTCCTAACACGCCATTCGTTATATTCAGGAGTTGTCATTGGACCCACGGCTAATCTCTTCATTCGGCGAGTCTGATTCCATGCATTGGCCATCTCACGAGCCTTCCTCTTGTATCCATCATCCTTATACGAAAATTCATACTCAGCTAGTCCTTGAGTGGCAGGCACAAACTGTCTTGACCTGTATTGTCTTAATACTAGCAATGGAGCATAACCAACAGCTCCCCAAATCCCGAGCAATAGAACCCAGTCAAAATCCCCACATCGATATAGGATATCATCTGGAAGCAACCACGGAGCTCTCCACTCGATGTTCTCCTCTTGCAGATTCTGAAAGATTGCCATTCATTTCTCTTCTGTAATAGTATCTCTCCTTGACGTAGCCACTATCTCTTTCAACGGTGAATAACTTTCAGAGAAAACCTAACATGAAACCCTATCAACCTTCCAAAAGTGGCTATGGAACCACCCAAGTAATAGCTGCGCACATCCAATAAATCTGCCCTCTCCTGTTCTTCGACATGCATTCAATGACCTAAAGGTTTCTGCCAAAATCACCGGAACTAGCGTAACTCCCTTATCAAGCCGATCAAATAAATCAGTGACCGCCTCGTCAATATGTCCCAAAATCTTAGGAAACACAATTAAGCCATATGTACTCAAAGCAATGACGTCTACTTTCTCCCTCGCATCTGGGTGTGCTAAAATGAGGTCCTTCAAGCTTTTCCAAGGAATACACCTACTATCCCCTTTTTGCTTAATCCGAGCTGTAACCCACTGCTCACTCATCCCTGTTATACTGATCAACTTCCTCAAGAAGGTTGGTACATTCACCGCTTTCAAATAAATTCTATCCACCTGAACCTTCGAACACCGAAGTAAAGCCGTGTACTCCTCTATTGTAGGCACCAGGTCAACCTTTTCGAATTTGAAGCAACTGTAGGCCGGATTCCAAAACTGGGCAAGAGTTCGAAACAGACGCTTGTCTACCTTCATGTCAAGTAAATAAGGTAAATCTCCATAATTTGAATAGAATAGCTGTCTAACCTCATTATCCCATTGATCCCAAATCTCCTTCAACTCCTGCAAGTTGTTCTGAGCTACGCTAACACGAGTGAAGTCCCATAACTCTGATACGTATCCCACGGCCAAACTATCACCTTTTTCGTGCTGTATCTTCTCAGACCAAGTCTGGACAGCCGCATTGTCTTCCACTCTATCAAGAAACCCATTTCCCATGATAAACTTTCTATATGGCAACTGAATATGAACCAACGCCTTTCTAATGAAATGCCATGCAATTATGATGTCATGCAATCAAAACAAAAGAAACCCAAGTCAGTATCACGTATAAAAATATAATCCAATATAAAATAACAAGAACACTTATTTAGGAATCTACTAGGGTTCGGTATAGTTCTACCTAGGGCAAGTTCCTAAAGCTCACTATATGAGGTTTAGTTTCTAGAGTAAGGGTACCCGAACCAGCAGATTCCTCGATCCTCACCCATTATAGGCTCATATGGATCGAGTTCAGTTCAGGGGGACACATTTCCCTATGGCTGCACGGAGATGAAAATCTCACGAAGACATAGGTACGGATGTATCCCAGAAGTGGTCCACTATCCTGCACGAAGGTGAAAACCTCACGAAGGACTAGTTTCTCGCTCCCACTTAAGGGTAAAATGCAAAATGCAAATGCAAATTTGCCAAAGTACCATGATAAAACATCAATGAGTGCAAAGGGAACTCATGAATTTTTCAAAAAACTTTTGATTTTCGACACAAAGACAAATATGATCAGTGTATGGCTCGACTCTCTATTGTCCCCAACGGAGTCGCCAAGCTGTTGAAACCGTTTTTTGAAAACAAAAATTTTAGTTTCGACTTAAAAATAAAAATTGGAGTCACCACCGATCCTTGATTAAGGTGTGATCGGCTCACCTTAAAAATGACTTTGGTCTACGAAATTTGAGAAAATGGGCTCGGGAGTCAGTTACGCACGAGGAAGGATTAGCACCCTCGTAACACCCAAAATTGGTACCAAACTGATTTTTTTTAAAATGCCTTGGTGTCAAAAATTCGAAAGGATTTTAAAAGGAAACTTTTTATTTCATGAATGGATTAAAATAATAAGACCATTCTTATTTCAAAGAAATAAAACACCACACCCAGTAAGTTAGGGCACAATGTTTTTAAATCTTCAAAATACCCGAATATTGCCTTTTGTTTTTAAAAATTCTTATTTCGAGAAGAAATTGTCATGACCAGTAAATTAGGACCCAACATTTTGAATTCCCGATAATAAGCTTTTATTAAAAATTTGCAAATTATTGTGAAACAAATACTTGGCTTTCCAAATTCATCGAAAAAAAATGCAATCCAGTAAGTTAGGACACGATCTTTCACGAGAATCATGAATGCCAAATATTTTGGAATTTATAAAATAGGATGATTTAAACGCTTTGAGAAAATCAAAAAATATATTTTTAAAATGGATGCTAAAAAGGGTTAAGGTATAACATGAAACGGATACCTTAATTTCAAACATAAATGAATAAATATATACAAGTACAATATACAAGTAAATTTGCAAACAAAAAGAAGGAACGAAATACATCAAACCAAAAGCTAATAAAAATGCATGTATATATGTACATGAAAATCATAAAAATAAAATAAAGATAAAAACGTATATGTGTATATATTTACGAAAAAAGGTATAAGTATATATAAAATATAAAGTATATAAAGGTTTTTTTAAAAAATATAAAAAATATATAAAAATCGTATGAATAAAAGATATGCATATGCATTTGTTTACAAAGTAAAAATGTATAATCTCATATGTATTGGTAAAATAGGAAAAATACGTATATGTACATATTAAAACACTTATATATATATATATATATGTGTGTATAATATAGAAAAAAAAGATATTAAAAAAATGTGTATATACTATAAAAACGTAGGTACATTATATAGAAACTTTGCGTATATATATATATGTATAGGAAGTAATGAAAATAAAATAGTAATAGGATATATATATGGAAAATGCACATGTAATTATGAAAAGTATGTATATGAAAGATGTGTGTAGATATATATATATATATAAAATAATGAAAATAATAATGATGACAAAAAATAATAAATAATATAATAGTAAGAACGCAATAATAATATTAACAATATTAAAAAAGCTAAAATATCAAATGAATGATTAAATCGAAAATAAAAGAAATTTGAGGGCCGAATTTAAAAGAAATAGAAAATACACGAATGGACCTAATTAAAGTGCGCACAACAGAAGAAGGACCCTAGTGGAAATTAATCCATCCTCTCAAAACACTGCGTAGGTAGGGACTGAATCGAAACACGGATCAAATATTCGGCCTAATTTTAAAAAAAACAAACTGGTTTAATTTGGAGCGCATTGCAAAAGGGAGGGACCAAATGCGAAATTTCCCCATTAACCAGAACGCGCGGATCCTCCCCTCCGGGTAGGGTCACCGCGCGGGTCAAGCCACTCTAAATGGCGCCGTTTTGAGGTTTCAATAAAACCCAATTTTCCTTTTAAAAATTTCATAATCCATTTTTAACATAAAAAAAACTGCACCCCCCTTTTTGTTCTCTGCTAGGGTTTCCAACCCAAGCCGCTGCGCCGTCTTTCAACCATGTGCCACAGCTCCGATCGCGACAGAGGTGGCACTGATCGATGCCTCCGGCCAAAGAGGTAAGTTTTCCTTCCTCTTTTCTCTGTTATTTCTTTTTAAAAAAACCACAAAACGCAAAAGGGAAAAGAAAAAATAAAAAATAAAAATCAAACTAAAAGAACCCGATTCACCTTAAAAAACTTTGTATTCTCTGCTTTTCTTTCAAGTTCTTTTTTCTATCTTTTTTCCTCTTTTTTTTACACTGAT
This sequence comes from Gossypium hirsutum, assembly GCF_007990345.1. Lineage (NCBI taxonomy): Eukaryota > Viridiplantae > Streptophyta > Magnoliopsida > Malvales > Malvaceae > Gossypium > Gossypium hirsutum. The sequence goes on along the minus strand of NC_053445.1, from coordinate 6,242,737 downwards.
TTTGATAGCCTTTTTATAGGCCGGAAGAAGCAAAATAAATTAAATACAAAATATTTTCTTTGTTGTTTTTCCTTTCGGGACTCTTTGAATTTGTGTTTTGCAGGTGACGTGCGCGCGAACGACATGCGTGAAGAAGAGTCGGCCCCGAGTCGTGCGGCGTTTGGAGAGGTTGCTGGAGGCGTGAAGGCTGCGGCAGCTAGGACATATGGGGGCTCTTAGGGTTTCAACAAATGTTTTTGCTGGGTTAGGGTTGAAATTGGCTATTGGGCCCGATATTAGGCCTGTTATTGCTTTTGTTGTGTTTGTTTTATTATTTGTAGGGCCTGGGCATTATTGGGCTTGTACAGGTATCATCGCCCGACACATTTCTCGGTACAATGTCACCAGCACCACCAATCCCTAGCCAAGTTGTCCGATTTCTATCAAGTAGGCTACTAGTAGTAGCCACCTCAAGTGTACCAGATTGCTAGATTTATCTGGCATTAGCAGACCCTTGATCAACCTCAAGATGAACGGGTGTGCGAATTGCTCCTTTTCAACGTCGCTTGCTAAAGTCTCGATAGTTTAGAAATTCTCCTCCAACCATCCCATCTTGATCCGACTACCCTTAAACATGTTCGGCACCTTCCCTAGTAGGTGCTCACGTGTTGCACTCCAATCAACACTGACAATCGGCCTCGTAATGACATCCCCATTGACTAGTAGACCAAGTTGTAAACTGACATCCTCGAGTGTAATTGTACACTCGTCGTAGGGGATATGGAACGTGTGCGTCTTCGGTCTCCATCTCTCCACCAAAGCACTGATGAATGGGGGATCCAATTTAGTCCCCCCGAGCATGCGACTCGCGTATAAAAAGCTTGCATCTCGCAAGTGACCATGAATGACCTCCGGTGCGCCTTCGTTTAAGTTGTTTATGTACGTCTCCAATATTCTATCTTTGGCCTGAGTGTACAAACATAAACATTTAATAATCTAAATAGCATAAAAACTAACTGTTTAAAATTAAATAATTTAATAATATTTTCTTAAAATTATAATAATTAACAGAATAAAATTAAATAATTAATTAATATTGTCTTACCATTTCTAATTGAATGTCAGAGATGTGATTGTCATCCAAACAAATAAGTTGATATGCCATTGAAAATTGAAAAAATAAATAAAAGCAAACTATTTAGACAATATTTTTTTCAAAAAATTGGGAATTGAGAATTTACAATAAAAAATCAAAAATTGGCAATAGAGAATAAGAAATCGAGAAAAATAAATTGAGAGTTGAGAGTGGAGATTTGAATTAAATAAAATGAGAATTGTAGGGTTTATATAGGAGGAAAAAAATAGTCATTGGACTTATCCCCAGGAAGTTACTGTAGGCCAGCAAACCAATCCTAAGGGTGCGTTTTCACTGATCTTTTAGAGAAAACTCGCCACGTAAGACGCATTTTTAGGAGAGAGAAGAAAATGCGTCCTACATAGTGCATTTTCTCTAAAAGATCAGTGAAAACACACCTTGTAGGACACAATTTTCTCTCTCTTCAAAAACAGCATAGATCAATAAATTTTCAGAAAATCAACATAGTTTTCAAAAAAAAATAGCATATACTTATAATTTTGCCCAATTCAATTAATCATTTAATATATATAATATAAATATAGATTTACATAGTAATATGGTAGATTTATAAGATAGATAGATAGATAAATATGTAATATATATAAATATAGATCAATAGATAGATAGACATATTAATTTTTTTTATTATAACTACCATTTTTTATTCTTAAAAAAAATAAAACTAAGAATAAACCGCAACAGGATGCGAGGAATGGGATGGGGTTATTAACTGAGCATCAATGTGTCAAAGTGAATTAGAGTCTTTGTATATTATATTTGGGATAAATCTCAAAATTATATATGAATTATGGTTTAATATGTCATTGTATATATAAATTTTGATCTTATGCAAATTTATACATAAAATTTTAATTTGATTCAATTCTTATAAATTATTAACACAATTATTGATATAACATCATTTTATATTTATATATTGCATACATAAATAATTATATGTACCCAATATAAAAATAAATTAATATTTTTATTTCTTTAAATGTATATGATTAAATCAAAATTAAAGTTTCAAGTATATATGTGAACTACAATTAAAGTTTTACGTGTATAATTGCACCAAATTAAAGTTTTTATATACAAGTTCACATTAAATTAATGTCCCAATAATTGCAGTTTTATCAAATTATTTTGTGATAAAAATTAATATTTATGTTAGCTGTAAATATCACACAACGAATTATGTAATTAATTAGGAATTGCATGGAATGATATTAGTAAAATAGAATAGTATTGCTTTTATATCAAAGTCGCTTTGTTCAAGGAAGAACATCAGTTACTCTCCAATTTACTCTTAAAATGAATTATGTAACTAATCAACTTGTATTTGGTAATATATTCGATGAAATTAAATTATATTTTGAATATCACATAATTAACGAGTTAATATTTACATATACATTAGAGATATATCCATATTACATACGTACAAGTTCTGTTCAAAAGGAATTACCCAAATATTATCTTTAGAATATTGTTCTCACTCTATAACTGTATCTCGCCAAACATTAAGTGCAATGCAATTCTAATATGAGAAAATGTATGAATATCTGTCCCTTTTAAGTTAAGACTGGACCAAAAGTAATTAGAGTAGCTAATTTTTCCTTAGAAAACTTGAGTTTGTATTTTCCATGGATAAATGGAAAGATAAATCCACTTGACTTTAGTGTTCTACAAGCATAATTGATCCCTTGTTCCATGTTACATGATAATGATGGTCTTTTGTCATTAAAGGAAAAAAACCCATCTTTTTAAAACTGACAAATCTTTTTAAAGAATCATCCACGTCATAATTAAGATAGATGGACATATAATTCAAATTTTTTATAGATATGTACACACTAGATGATATAAGAATAATTGCGGTTCAGTCTCTTCTAAAATGATAAAGTTATATGTTAATATATAGTAGAAATATATTTTGACCCTACAAATGAAAAAGAAATCTGGTTAGACTCTTAAAATTGATGGAATTATATGATAAAATTATATATTTTAATTTTACAAAAGTTTATAATTCAATTTCGATCCTTAAAATTTTTTTGAATTCACCTCTAAAGCTAGACATGATATAGAATTTGTTATTTGGCCAACCATGCAGCTGATGAAACTCTGATACATGTTGATTCTGTTTGAAGCATGCTGTTTCAGCTTAGTTCCTATTTTAGTTTCAGTTGATTTTATCTTAACCAATGTTTTGGCATGGACTGGTTTGATTAGGTGCTGATTGACTCTTTTTGCTTAAGTGCAGGCAATGTTTTGTAAGTTTCAATATAGTTAGTGAGAGTAGTTATGTGCTTGGTAATTTAGTGACTTAAATTGTAATGATTTCTTATTGATTAAATTGGTAATTTATAATTATGATTTACAAATTATTTCAACATCATATATTTACTTATTAATATATAAATTGTAATTAAAAAAATATGAATTATCATAATTTTACGAAAATTGAGACTGAAAATATTTTCTTTGAACAATCTTATTATAAGTTTTTATCTCTTTTTGACATAATGCCTAGAACTACCCATAACCCATCCCTAACCCATAAATTAGAGGATAATATACTTCAACACACTCTCAAACCCATATCCTCCTGCATTGATAACAATACTTATATCAATTAAGATAAAACTTAATCGACGAGACTAAAAATATTACGTTTCTTAGACCAAACATCTTTAAAGGAGGCAGATTTTAATATCTTTAATCTACAACAAGTTTAGAGGTTTCTTAAGTGTTCATATTTTGTTAATATTGAAATATTTTCCTCAAAAACGATGAAATTGTATTCTCCAATTTGGCCGAAACTATAAAAACGCAACCAAACCGATATTAGAAAATTTGGGGTTTAACATTATCATTATTGCTTTCTTAGAAGAATAATACAACATTGAGGTGCTTAGTTTCTAAAATCAATTTTGGTCTCCATTTCCTATCAACGAAACGTTGAACACATTGCTCATGTACGCGGCCAAAAATTTTCATAATAACGCTACAGAAAGGTAATTAATTATTTTTAGTAGGCACAATAATTTTCATAATAACTTTACGGAAGATGCTTTCATACTAGATTTTGTTCTTTCCAAAAGTAATCAATAGGAAATACTGGGTGACACCTTCAACTACACATATACCCAAATGTTGGATCAAAGTCTTTATATATATATATATATGTTTTTACCGGCTCTTTAAAATTGGGAGTAAAGCTTCAATCCTGATCTTAATAGCTATGGCATTCTCCTTTTACACTTTCATTGCTATTTTGCTTTTTTTACTCACTATAACAGTGAGGAGCAGTGAGATTACTAGAGTAACAAATAATGATTCAGAATCTCTTGTAGCTGAGGAAAAAGCATTGATGGAAACTGGGTGGTGGAGTAACTACAGCAACATAGGTGTTCACCATTGTACATGGCCTGGTGTTAGATGTAGTTCTGCTGGAAGTGTCATCGAGATTGATCTTAGTGGCCATGGTCTAAATGGGAGTATAACACCTCAAATAGGTGCACTTTCGAAACTCAAGTGCCTCAACCTGTCCTCAAATAATCTTAAAGGTGAGTTACCTTCTTCACTTGGAAACCTTACTCAATTGGCAGTGCTTGATGTTTCTTATAACAAAATTTATTCTATTCCCTTGGAAATTGAGAAGATGGAGAAACTTGTTTCTCTAAATTTGACGAGGAACCTCATTGTTCATATGCCTTCAGCTATTGGTCTTTTGACCAATCTCACCCACTTGATTATGACCTCTAATCCATTGTAGAGCATCATCCCTCCCCATATATGGAACCTGAAAAAGCTAATGACTCTCCATCTCGGAAACTGCCAGCTCTACGGTTCCATTCCACCAAATATTGGAACGCTCAAGAGTTTGGTTAATCTCCATCTCTCAAGCAACATGCTTGTTGGTCCAATCCCATCTTCTATCACCAACCTAACTAATCTACAGTCGTTGGATCTATCTTCTAATATGCTTGTTGGTCCAATCCCATCTTCTGTCAACAAGTTAACCAATATTGCTGTTGAAGAGGACAGCTGCACAAGGGAAAAAAGAACTCAAAATAGCCTTTTAAAAATAAGAGATGGTAAAAGATTTCTAAGAGTACATTTGGAAAAACTGATGCTACCTTATTCAACTAAAGATCAGCCTCTTATATAGGTTTTACAGAGCAACAAATCTTAATATAAAATCATATCTCAATAGGAAATCATATCCCAACAGAAAATCATAACAAAAACAGAAAAAATAAAGGAAACAAACTAACACAACTCAACCAAATCTAAATTTAGAAAAGAAAAAAATAAAATAAACTTTGAATCATTCTCCAACACTCCCCATTGATTCAAACTTGCACACACCAAGTAAGGCTCTAAGATAACAAAACTTCTCTTTCGACAATGACTTGGTCAGCATATCTGCCAGCTGATCTTGAGTGTTGCAATATTCCAATGTTATCTCCTTCTTTGCAACCAGATTGCATATAAAATGATAGCGAATGTCTATATGTTTCATTCTGCCATGGAATGTTGGATTTTTTGTCATGGTAATAGTTGCTTGGTTGTCACAAAATATTTCTGTTGCTTTCTTTTGCTCATGTTGAAGATCTGCTAACACCCTTCTTAGCCAAATGGCTTGACAAGCTACTGAGGTTGCTGCTATATACTCAGCTTCTGAAGTTGACAGTGCTGCTGTAGCTTGCTTTTTCGAACTCCAAGTGATCACTCCCGAACCTAGAGTGAAAACATTTGTTGAAACACTTCGTCTATCATCCAATGAACTTGCCCAATCACTGTCTGTGAACCTATACAGTCTGAAATTCGAAGTTTTGGAGTACCAAACACCATACCCCAAAGTTCCTGCAATATAACGCAAGACTCTTTTTGCTGCTCCATAATGAACTATTGAAGGTTGTTGCATAAACCTGGAAATAACACCAACAGGAAATGCAATATCGGGCCTGGTGTGCGTCAAGTAAATTAAACCACCTACCAAGCTTCTGAACCTTTTTGCATTTGTCATTTCTCCTTCATCTTCTTGCTGTAATTTCTCATTGATGTTCATGGGTGTAATTGCAGGTTTGCAATTAAGCATGCCAAACTTACTGAGAAGATCCTTGGCATATTTTCTTTGTGAGATAAAAATACCATCTTTAGCCTGATGAACTTCAAGACCAAGGAAATAATGCAGTAGACCCATATCCGACATTTCAGATTCATTCATCATTTGAGATTTAAACTCATCCACAAGAAAAGTAAAAGAACTAGTATAAATGATATCATCAACATAAAGACAGACAATGATGAAATCATTACCTTCCTTTTTCACATATAAGGTAGGCTCATTCTCACTTCTCACGTATCCTTTTTTCCTGAAAATACCCATCAATCTTGTTGTACCATACTCGAGGAGCTTGCTTCAGTCCGTATAATGCCTTTTTCAGCTTGTACACCTTTGTTTCATTGCCTTTCTTTATGAAACCTTCCGGCTGTGCTACATAAACCTCTTCTTATAGATCTCCGTTAAGGAATGCTGACTTGACATCAAATTGATAAACAGGCCATTGCAATTGTGCAGCCAATACTAGAACAAGCCTCACTATTTCAAACCGAGCTACCAGAGAGAAAGTTTCTTCGGAATCAACACCATATTATTGTGCATAACCTTTTACTACAAGACGAGCTTTGTGTTTCTGTAAGCTTCCATCAGCAGCAAACTTTGTTTTGAACACCCACTTCAAGCCAATTGCACTTTTGTCTTTCGGTAAGTCTACCATTTCCCATGTTCCATTCTGCTCAATAGCTTTCATCTCTTCCTCCATTGCCTTCTGCCACTCTTCCCTTTCAGCAGCCTCTTCATAGTATATAGGATCTGAAACAACAAGAGGAAACTGACAAGATTCATAAGTGTCATTAGCATATTTTGGATTCGGCTTTCTGGCCCTTGCCGATCTTCTAAGCGGGAGTTGCTCATCTAAAGGCTCTTCAGGAATTGTAGCTCTTGGTAAGTTAAGAGGTGAACTTGCTGAATTTAACTCTTGTCTTTCATCTTGTGAAACCTCAATGGGCATAGAGATTTGCTGATGTACCTGCTTATCATTCCAATCCCAGCTTGCATTTTCGTCAAAAACAACATTCCTGCTAATAATCACCTTGCCACTCAAAGGATTGTAAAGCCTATATGCTTTGGATTGAGAGCAATAACCAACAAAGATGCATTTCATAGACTTTTCATCAAGCTTGCTTCGATTATGTGAATCTATCAAAGAATAGGCAAAACAACCAAATATTTTCAAGTGGATTACCGAAGGTCTCCTAGCACTCCATGCTTCATAAGGTGTTCGGTTGAGAACCGCCCTTGTTGGAGACAAATTCAGTAAATAAACAGCAATAGCAACACTTTCAGCCCAAAACTTATCTGGCAGCCCCTTAGATCTTAGCAAACTTCTTGCCATTTCAACAACCGTTCGGTTCTTACGTTCAGCCACACCGTTTTGCTGCGGTGTATAAGGTGTTGTCAACTCTCTATGTATGCCCTGCTCTTCACAAAACTGGTTAAAGTCATTAGACAAAAATTCTCCTCCTCGATCAGTGCGCAAAGCCTTGATACTTCTTCCACTTTGCTTTTCAACGAGCGCCTTGAACTTCTTAAAAATCTCAAATGCTTCTGATTTGGAGTAAAGAAAATACACCCAACTCCTGTGGCTGCAATCATCTGTAAATAATAAAAAATAGCGACTTCCACCCAAGGATTCTGTTTTCATAGGTCCACAAATGTCAACATGCACAAGCCCAAGACACTCAGACGCCCTTCTAGAGTTTCCTACAGGAAATGGTTTTTTTACATTGTTTCCCAAATATACACCCTTCACACAAATCTAAAGACTCAATTTTTGGCAGCCCGAACACCATTTCCTTCTGACTCAACAATTTTAGACCCTTTACATTCAAGTGCCCATACCGTAAATGCCACAACTTAGATTCATTATTCTCTTTAACAACAAGAGCCTGACTTTCTACATTAGAGACTTCAAGAGGAAAGAGCTTGTTTGGTGCCATCTGAACGTCAACAATAATTTTTTCTATTTTTTTGTCTCTAATCACACAAGACATGTCATCAAACATGACAGAATATCCACTACCCATAAGCTACCCAATGCTCAATAAATTTTGAGATAAAGTAGGAACAAAATAGACATTATAAAGGAGCTTTATGTTACCATGATTATTGCTTATCGCCACAGTGCCTTTGCCCTCAACTTGCATCTGCTTGTCATCACCAAGTCTCACTTTCACCTTGTATGACTATCCAGCTCCTTGAACAAAGATTTTATCCCCGTCATATGATTTGAACAACCGCTGTCTAAAAACCATATGTCTTTCGAAGCTATAACATCATCTTGATAAGCCATGAATAGCTTAATCTCTTTGTCACCTTCTGCATAATTGGCTTGTCTTTCCGTTTTCCAGCAATCTGCCATCACATGCCCATATTTCTTGCAATAATAGCATTGAACATTGCTCCTGTATTGCTTCTGTTTTTTTGTCATCTGCCTTTGTTCATCATGTCCAGCACTTCTACCTCTGCCACGACCTCCTCTACCACGATAACCACCTCTGCCACGATAACCTCTTCTGTATATGGCCTTTCTTGAATCGTCTTGTTGCTTGGAAGGCTCCCCCATCACTTGGAATGCCTTTTCGTCTGACTTTTCATTTGTGCGGTTCAATCTTGCTTCGTGGGATTGCAAAGATCCATGTAGTTCATCAAATGAGTAAGTAGCTAAGTCTTTAGACTCTTCAATAGCTGCAACGACATGATCAAACTTTGGAGTCAAACTCCGCAACACTTTTTCAACAGTAGTTTGATCCGTAACTTGCTCTCCATAGGACTTCATTTGATTGACAACCGCTGCTGCCCTTGTAAGATAATCTTGCACTGATTCTCCACTTTTTATTTGCAATGTCTCAAAGTCACGACGAAGAGTCTAAAGCTTCACTGTAACAACTTTCGAAGTGCCTTGATACGCCATGTGTAATGTTGTCCAAGCTTCTTTTGCAGTTTCTGCTCCTGCAATTTTTGAAAAAATCGACTCGTAAACAGCTTGCTGAATGAAGAATAATGCTTTGTTGTCTCTTTTCTGGTTTTCTCTCAACTTAGCCTACCCATTGTCATCAAGATACCCATTCTCAACTAAGTCCCACAATTCTTGAGATTTAAACAGTGTCTTTATTTTGATGCTCCAAAACTCATAGTTGTCGCCATTGAAAACGGGAATTGCCGGTTGAGAAATACTCACAGTATTGTTTTTTGTCGCCATGAGAAATGCACCTAATAACAATCGAACCTAGCGCCGATACCAAAGAATGTTGAAGAGGACAGCTGCACAAGGGAAAAAGGAACTCAAAATAGCCTTTTAAAAATAAGAGATGGTAAAAGATTTCTAAGAGTATATTTGGAAAAACCGATGCTACCTTATTCAACTAAAGATCAGCCTCTTATATAGGTTTTACAGAGCAACAAATCTTTATATAAAATCATATCTCAATAGGAAATCATATCCCAACAGAAAATCATAACAAAAACAGAAAAAAAAAATAAAGGAAACAAACTAACACAACTCAACCAAATCTAAATTTAGAAAAGAAAAAAACAAAATAAACTTTGAATCATTCTCCAACAATTGCATCGTTGGTTCTTGATGACAACCAACTTAATGGATCCATTCCACAACAAATTCGGAGACTGACAAATTTGGTTACATCGGATCTACCTTCTAATATGCTTGTTGGTCCAATCCCACAAAATTTGGGTAAGTTATCCAGACTGGAATCGTTCTCTCCTTATCAAAATAAAATAAATGGTTCCATGCCATTAGAAATAAGAAATCTTGGGAAGTTGTCTTACTTAGATCTTAGTTACAATAACTTGAGTGGTCAAATCCCTTCATTTCTAGGTCTTTTATCCAGCTTGAGAAGTTTGTGGCTTGACTCAAATCTTTTTGAAGGTTTCATTCCATCAGATATTGGAAAATTAAAAAAACTCGCTGAGTTGGGGCTTTCTAATAACAAAATCACTGGCTCAATCCCTTTATCACTTTGTTATTTGACAAATTTGCAGAGGCTGTACCTTGACACAAATCTTTTACATGGTTCCATCCCTTTTGAAATTGGAAATATGACGAATCTAATGGTGTTAACTCTTTATTTCAATCCCGTTTCCAATTTCATCCTACCATCTTTACTTCATTTACCCAATTTAATTTCTCTGCACATGGCTTCGAATCTTTGGGAAGGTCTCATACCCCATGACATTGGGAGTTTGAATACCCTGATATACTTAGATCTCTCTTACAACAAATTGAATGGACCCATTCCAACTCAGATTTGTAATTTGACAAATTTAACATACTTAATTTTGGCAAACAATAACTTGGGAATTTTGGCAAATTGGTGGCTTATCTCTATACCAGTTTGATCTTAGTCATAACCTTCTCCAAGGAGTGATACCTTCCCAATTTGGGAATTTAAGCATCATATAACTCAATTTGTCATTTAATTTGCTACGGGGTCTAATTCCGGATGGATTATTTTATTTTGCATCCGATACATTTACAGGCAACAAGGATTTTGTTGAAGTTGGCCTGCATGCAGCCAAGAAGCAGACAAGCTTCCAAACCATGCAGTTGCAGCTGTAGCCAATGCTGCTGGTTTTGTTACTTCAAGTTAATGTTTTGTTGCTTAGTTAGTTTTGAACTAAGTTGGTAATATGTTTGATGCAATCAGGTGCTGATAGATTGATAAATCAGCTTACCTATGTGTGTAAGTTATGTTTAACTAGTTTCAAGACTACTTAGTGGTAGTAGGTAATGTTTAGGTAACAATTTGCTTATTTTTGACCAGCTTATGTCTGGTATATGTATTGGCATTATGCCATCTTTCAATGATAATGAAAATTCATCAAAATTCATCAAAAACTCTCTTTTCTTGCTTTCTTTTGTTTTCAAGTCCGATTCTGTTTTTGTTTGCACAGCAAGTATCGAGCCTTCAAGCTCAAGAAACTGCTTGTTTCATTCATCTTTGTTCTTAGTTCCAACAGATTTATGTGGTTCCATTCAAGGCTTCCGTCATCTCCAAATGTAAACCGAGAAAGAAATAGCAAAGTAGTGAAGCACAATCTGCCTATTGTTATTCTGGTTCCAACTTTGTTATTTTTTGTCTCGACTTTTGTGTTGGTGATATTCATCCTATTCCGACGATATAGAACTAAAGCTTTGAAATCTGATCCAAGTCCAACCAAAAATGGAGATTTATTCTCTATTTGGAACTTTGATGGAAAGATTGCTTTTGAAGACATCATCAAAGCCACAGAGGATTTTGATATCAAATATTGCATTGGAACGGGTGGTTATGACAGTGTTTACAGATCAATCTTACCAAGTGGCAAAGTCGTTGCATTGAAAAAACTCCACCGATTGGAAGCTGAACAGCCGGCTTATGATACAAGTTTCCGAAATGAGATCAAGTTTTTAACAGAAATACGACAAAAGAACATTGTCAAGCTCCACGGATTTTGTCTCCACAATCGTTGCATGTTCTTGATTTATGAATATATGAAAAATGGAAGCTTGTTTTATGCCTTGAGCATTGATTAAGAAGCTGTGGAATTGGTTTGGACCAAAAGAGTGAACATTGTCAAAGGTGTCGCACATGCTCTATCTTACATGCATCATGATTGCAACCCTCCAATTGTTCATCGAGACATCTCAAGCAATAACATTTTGTTGAACTCTGAATTGGAAGCTTTTATTGCTGACTTTGGGACTGCAAGACTTCTTGATCGTGATTCATCTAATCGAACTGTAATTGTTGGCACGTACGGATATATTGCCCCAAGTTCTATACATCACTTTCTTTTTCCCTTTCTATTTAGCTTCATTCATTCTTAGTTTGTACTGATTATTTGTTTTGAATTACATATTATTCGGAACAAATGGGAAAAGCAAAATTAGCAAACATCAAATATAAATAATTTTTTTGTTTTAACTTGAGATTAAAGAATTCAAATGCAACTACACATGCACCTACGCACAATATAAATTCACATCTATTTTTAACTATTCTTTTTTTTTTTAATTACAGAACTTACTTATTCATTGGTTGTGACTGAAAAATATGATGTATATAGCTTTGGAGTATTGGCATTGAAAATATTGATGGGAAAGCATCTTGGTGAATTGTTGTCAACATTATCATCATTGTCATCATCATCATCGCCATCTAATATCCAAAATGTCATGTTAGATGAAATTTTGGACCCTCAATTATCACCCTCAAGAAGTCGAAAAACGACAGTAGACATAGCTTTTGTTGCTGTGATTGCTTTCGCATGCTTATAGGCCAAACCCAAAGCTCGACCAACAATGAAATCAGTGTCTCAAGAATTCCTACACATCAAGTCTCCAATTTCAATGCCTCTTCATGAAATATCTCTTATCGAACTTAAGAACCATGAGATGTTTATGAACTGTAAAAGTTACAAATAAATAGTAGTTGATTTGGATTTGCATTTTTAAGACGATATAAATATCATATTCTCCTAAATGCTTTCATTGTTGTTTTTATTTATATGCCAAAATATATATGCCATGTGTTTTTTGCTTGGAATAGGAGGCAAATGCATGTATTGGGCTGTTAGATTTGGATATCCATTCAAGAATGTTGGGTCCAAAGCATGGTGGCAGAAGGGCCTTGGCCCAAAGGTCACCCCATTAATGCCTTTTTGCCTCTTCCAATATTTCAGATATTACTATGTTTTCTTTTAGGTTTTTTATTTCAGAATTTTATGATATAAAAAACACACATTTTTTTCAATTTTGGTATTATTTTACCTAAAAGAATGTGTTCAAACGTTGGGATATTAATGCACTGTTAGTTTGGCGGCTTAGTACTAAGGAATAGCTGTAAGAAGGTGACCAAAATTTTCATTTTTATATTTCAATATAGAAATCGTGGGATTCTCTTTTTCAAGGATTGAAAAGTAAAAAAAAAAGAGGTTAAATGGGAGTGGAAAATTCAATGTAGAATCCCAAAGAAACAAAATCAAAGGAAACAGACAAAAAGGTCTTTCAATATTCTCACCACCACCAGAACCTGGAACTCTCTTCCCTGCCCCATCACCCAACAACTTGGATAATAACCAAATAATATCATTTTTAACCAGTTTTTTTAAATCTCTAAAAAAGATTTACTGGTTAAAAGTTACCAACTGGGTTTTCACCATTTTTCTCTCATTAATTTAATCATCAAAATCTTACAAGAAGTAAGTTTAATCTGTTAGAGAGATCATAAATTTTATGTCTTTCCCTATGTCTGAGAATTAGCTGCAACACTAAAACAATCTGTAAAGTGTCATGGAATAACCAGTAATCAGGGCTTAGATTTTATCAATTTGGTGGATTTTCAGATGGGATCTTTATCATAGGTTTTAAAAATTCGAATCATTTTAAGTGTTTATCATTTGGGTTTGAGATGATAAAAGTACTATAGAACTTATTATATTAAGAGTTAAGTTGTATTTTTTTTTCTTTTCTTCAGAAAATGGATAAATAGTTATTTTAGGTTAGATTAAAAGGCAATCTTATATTTTCTATTAAAAATTTCATCCATTTTTTCTGTTAAAAACTGGTGTAATTGACGAAATAACTAAACAGTTACACGTGGTGTGTCACAAGTACCTCATGCTAATGTTCAGGGATCAATTTTTAACCGTAGAAATGAATGAATTTTTTACAAGAATGTCCAATTAGCTCTTCGATCTAATGTATATGGAATAATTTACCCAGCTTTTTAGTAGAGAGGGGCAAAATGTAATCTAACTCTTAATACAAGGTTTGAGTTATTTTAGGTTCAATTATTTGGGTTTTTCAACCAAGTTTTTTAAGTTGGGTATTCAGGTTCTTATCATTTTGAATTCAAGTCATTTTTTATTCTCAAGTACTCTAGATCTTCTTTTTATGATTGAATCGAATTTAAATTCGATTTAATGAGATCAGATCTTCGAATTCAAGTCAAGATATTAATTTAAATACGAATTGAAAACGAAAATGCATTATGAAAACGATGAGAAAGAGGCTTATAACCTTATATTTGCAGAACAGAACACGTGCATATCTCGGTGCTATGTCAATCAACAGCATAAACTAGTAGGCTCCATATATGAGGAACCAAACCAGTGGTGTAGTTGTAATGGTTTGAACTATGTTTTTATGTCATTTCTTAGTTGTACAATGCAAATGTTTACACCTTCAAAATCTCCAACATGGTCTTTGTTTTTTCTAAAGTCAACATTGGATTGGACCTCTCTTTACAGATAGATAAACATGAATTTGTTCTGATTTCATTGCCCCGCTAAATTGCCTCATACCATAACTCTCTCAAATATATATGGTAATGGTTGCCTTCCTATAGCTTTCGGTAATAACTAACAAGTTTAATTATTAGTAAGTTTATATTTTGGTTATTGAATTTTAAAAAGTTATAAAATGATCACTAAATTATTCGAAATTTTTTATTTGTGTCACCGGGCCGTTAAGTTTAAGTTCGGCTAGTAAGCTCCAAGCGACGATTTGACGATTGGTATGCTTGTTCAGTATCCATTGGCAATTAGAAGAACATACCTTAGATCCAAGTTGATCTTACAGTTAGTGTTGGAGATCAAAGAAGGTGTGAACAAAGAATAGCATACAACAACAATTTTCGTAGCCAGCGACTTGAATGAAAACTTTAGAATAGTTCAATGACCATTTTGTAACATTTTGAACTTGAATGAAAAAACGTAAACTTTCTAATAATTTAATGACTTTGGGTGTAGTTTACATTTTACATTTTATGATAATCAATACCAAGGACTAAACCAAAAATTTTTTATTACAGTCAAGATATGAATTATAATTTTTGTGTCAAAATACAATTTTATCATTCTATTAGTTAATAATAACTAATGTTTGAATCAACGAAGAGGGCAAAGACCCTAGTGCCCCCACTGGTCAAATCCTTTACAAGCTGAAAGAGATATTAAACTATGCCTAGAGCTAAGGATGATAACAAGAATTTTATGTTAGGGATGAAATAAAATTTTAAAAATTGAGGGGCTAAAGCTAAAAAAACTTCGTGTTAAAATGATTTAGTTTGAATAATAAATTTTTGGAGGAGTCAAAAATGAAAATTTCCCATTTTACAAAAGCTAAAAAAAAAATTGAGAGATTTAAAAATGTAATTTCGTCATTTTACAATTTCTAAGAGAGTAAACTATAAACTCATTTACTTTTGGAGAGAGCATAATTGAATTTTAAATTTTAGAAAGGACAAATACTCGAAGAATTAAAAGGGACAAATTTTCATATTCGGGTCCAAGGTCCTGGCTTCATCCATTCCTAGAGTTGTCAAAACAAACACGAAAACAAAATATTTGAACTTATACAAACCCAATCTGGTAAAAAAAAATTACAAATTCAAACTTAAAATGATTCAAAACAATCAAAATTTAAAATATTCTGAACTCAAATTTCCCTTTTACCAATCCTAAGTACTACTAGGCTGTGAGATGAGATTTTTTTAACTAAAAAAAAAAACAAGCAGGGGGTATAAAGAAGATTATCTGAGGAAAGGATGAGGTTTAATATTAATTCAACAATTATCCGTTAAGGTTTATAAAATTTCAATATTTGCTTCTGGTTAAAACAAGGAATCTTTTTATCCTAAACAGTGCCAAGTTGCCTACCACAACCTGTCACTTGATTTCAATATCTGGATCGGAGTATCACTTAGCACCAGATTTTGCATAGATTTTACAATATCATCCTTAAAAAACAACAACGAACAATAATAATAAAGGATAAGTCTCAGTGTACAATTGTGAACCCACACTTTGGGACACATTAAAATAGAACTGCCATTAAAATCTAAAAAGGGTTTGAAGTTTGAAAGATGGTATATAGAGGAAACAAGGGACAGCTTCTTTAATTTTTCTTGTCTTTCTGCTTACTTAATCTTCTTCTTTTAGTACTGTTAAAAAAACCAAACATACCTGCAAGGCAAAAAGTGTCCTTTTTTCTTCTTGGGTTTTGATGAAACAGCAATAAAACAGTATTTGAAGCTCAAGTTAATTAATCTATTAGTATATATATATATAATACAATGAGAGTTGACCTATCACATTATCATGTGTTTTGCACTAAGAATCCTTTAAAAAGAAAAGATAAACTCATTTTCATGATACCCCCACATCCATCCCCCATCGGCAAGAATCTTGGTTATTTAGATCTCTGGGTATTTGATTATTCTAATAATTACAACATAATAAACTATGTCCCGCACTAGGTCAATGCCATGGTTTTTAGGTACAAAGAAAACGTCACAACATAAGCATAGGATTAAAATTCGAAATTCATTAAATATCGTAAAAGTAATATGGAGATTCTTGTACTAAAAGTGAGATTGTATTTTATTCCATCTACTCAAAAAATGAGCCAATTAACCCATGTAGGTTAGCATGAGGTACATACGGTATGCTACGTGTCATTGTCTAATTATTCTTTCACTTAAACAAGTTTTTAATAATACAAGTGAATGAAACTTTTAACAGAAAGGATCAATTTGTTCTTTGATTTAATGTATATAAACTAATTTTCTCTTTTTTTAATAGATGAAAAAAAATATAATCTAACTCTTAATATAAGAGTCTAGTGGTGCATTACCTTTACATGAACCAACTAAATTAAATCTTACAGTTGCATGCTTTCCAAATCAAAACTTTCTTCAATAATGCAAAAAAGAACGAAAAACCAATGCCTAAATTTAGTGAAACAAGCATTTCCACATTAGGAATGTACATTCACTAGTCCAATTGAATTTACATCCTAACTTGCAACATAGGATTATCCCATCAGTTAATGAATAATCATGTATGATTTCATCAAGACATCTGCAAATGAAGTTATAACCATAACAAAACACAGATGGTAAAAGGGTTTCTTTTATGATGTAATAAGATGTTAAGAGGCAAGAAAGAGACAGAGAAAGAGGCTCAATTTGCATTCTTGAATAATAGGGGTGGGGGGTGAAGAAGTAGTACTGGGTGGACAGTAAAGTCACATGGATAGCCTACAGAAGAAGGGCACAGTTAGATACTTGCCTTTGTCAGATGAATATATAGAGATTTATATGTATATATATAAATAAATGAGACCCCCCTCTTTCAAAAACCAAAGCAATGTCCATTTCCCTAACCCTCTATTTGTATTCTTTCTTTCCCATCTCTTTGGCTTCTTTCCCCTCGGAATGTGTGCTAGAATCTTCCTCTTCTTTCTTTCTACCCCTCTCCAAGATGATTTAGGTTAAATCCAGTTATTAATTGTTAATAAGTTACATGCGAACCCATATGATTCCCAAGAACCAACAAGAATTTAAAAATGGAGAATAAAATGGAAGGAGAGAATCCCATTTTTATTTTCATGGCCTACATGCCAGAGCTGGAAAACCACTCAGTAGCACATGCAGCTTAACTATTTTTTTTTTTAAATTTCACTTTAATATGATCCAACCTAGCAAAAAAATATCACTAAAGTATGGGAAGGGAAAGAAAAAAAAATGTATTATTCAGAGCCAACCAACTCTCCATATTGATTTTTCTGATATGTTGAAGCAAATATGTCCAATTCTATACACCAAATCTACAGCCAAAACAAGAGGGTTGAAGTTGACAGGGAAAAAAAGAATTTCCTAGTTGTTCTTCTTTTTTAACTTGCATATTAGCCAAAGCTGATGAAAGTGCATAAACAACAGTAGTTGGTGTTTTTTAATACTTTTCAATGGAAACTTTGCTGTTCAGACCATGGCCAAAACCCTTGCTGTTCATCAACTCCATTGAACATATTGCAGAAGCTTTCTTCTTGAACCACTTGATCAAGCTTTACGCATTGTAGGTCTGGTCTTGATGAACCTTGAAGGAGTTGAGTCATGCTTGTTGGTCTCACTGATGGTGGGAAGAGATGTTTACTACTGCTCATCAGTGGTGTTCTTGAGACATCTAAGTTCACATCACAACTGTTGTTGTCACTTCCATAGCTCCATGAACAGTCGTTTTCTTTCTTGATGCAGCTGGTTTCATTTGCATCTTTGGTTTTCAAAGCTAATAACTTCAAAAACCAAATGAATTTAATCAATGGAGAGAAAGATAAATATTTTGTAATATATACCTGCCAGGGACTAATAAAATAACTTATAATATTCCTAAGAGTTGCTGCTTTTCTGACACTGTCACTTCATATTTGTGATCAAACTGATCTAGCAGAATCATTAAACTAAAGGAATTTGATGACTTTGATGAACATTGTTAATGTTGGATCATCAACTTAATCAATATATATATAAATATATATCTAAGGTGCTGTCAGTATTACAATGACAGCAAAGAGAAACAAAAAAAGCTTAGCATAAAACATGTATAATATGCCATATATATCAGATATAAAAGTCTAAATTTTCGTAAATAAGCTCTGCCCTTATGATAGAAAGAACTAAAGTTCGAGTTTTATCAGCCCTATTTAGCGAGTAATATGTAAGTACCACTTTAAAGTTGAATTAAAAAGACTCAAATCAATTTCTTCCATATCCAAAGCCTAAGATGATTAGTGTGTTAAAAGTTGATTAATTAGGGCATAAAACTGAAAGTGTGTCATTGATAAAAGATATATGTATGTATATATAATAATTAATTACCTCAGCATTAAGTTTCTTGTTTTGAGCTTGAAGGGCATCATTATCAGCCTTGAGAGCTTCAAACTGTTTCTTCAAGGCATCATAATCTTTCTCCAATTGCTTGGTTTTCCACCTAGCCCTCCTGTTTTGGAACCAAATGGCAATCTGCCTGGGTTGTAGCCCCAGGGCCTTAGCCAACTGCACTTTCCTCTCTGGTTCAAGCTTGTTCCCTAACTCAAAACTCTTCTCAAGCGCCTTCACTTGCTCTAAGTTGAGCCTCTTCTTCTTCTCCCCTAGGTGTGATCCATCATCTGACAATTCATCATCTCCATGCACTTCTTCTGATTTGTCCACACCCGAGAATGAGACCGATCTCTTCATCATAAACGGCGCACCACCACCTATAGATCCAAACAACAACACACATCAGCACAAACAAAAAGAGAGAAACACATACACACACATATACAGATATACCATGGAAGAGTTGAGGAGGGCAAGAAGGGAGGAAATTGAGGGAAGTAGGGGAAGGAAGGTGGTCATTGTGGTGATCTTCATGGGGTTGGAACATGAAAGCATGAGGAGGAAAGGCCATTTTTTTATTTAGTGATTCATGAACTTGAGGGATGAGGGGCTAAGGGGGAGAAATAAGAGGGGAGGAGGGGTATGGATTATAAGGACTGAGCTCTCAAATGACTAGAGTATGTTGGAGAGGTTATAGGAAGAAGACATGGGAGGGAGAGGTGGTGATGGGGTTCAGAGACTGAATGACAGCGATTTTTAGGTTGACAGTGAGAGAGAGAGAAAGAGAAACATGCACTGAGTAAACGAGAGGTGTCCATCTCTCTCTCTACACATGGTTTTTATTTACTTACAAATTGCTCATTCAACACCACAACTGTTTAAGCCTACCTCTTCATTTCAATATTCATATATATGTTTAATTATGTTTTCATTTATATTTTGAAAATTTATTTAGTAAAAAAAAAATTCTTCGCGCATCTGCTATCAGTAAAAGTGATTAATTTTCTCATTGTAAGTATTTTTTGAATAGGTAAACAATTGCTTATAAAATATGCTTCATTGCCGTGAACAAGAATCGAACCTCAACCACACCACATCTCATGATTTTTGGTAAAAAAATCTTACAAATGTAAGATAAAGTAAGATAATATTAAAAAAACTCATACAAATTAAAAGATAGAAAGTTCATTCGTATATTTAATGTGCTGTTGTATGTGAATTCTGATATCAACTTAAAAACTTTAATCTAAAAGACCCGAATTTAAATTCAACCCAATATAATTTGATAATAAAAAGGTCAATAACTTTAATCAATCTAACTTAAACTTGAATTCATTCAAACAAAAAACTATCAAAATTTTATTAGATATAAAACTCAAATTAATTTAACTCGAAAATACTGAAACTTAAATTCAAAAGACTTAAATCCTAAACTATCCAACCAAATCTAATTGGTTGACATGTCTTTGTAGGGTAAGTACAGTATCAATAAACTATATGATAGCAAATTTAACTAAATGTTAAAAAGTATAATTATTTATATTTTAGTGCAAATTTATCCCATTATGATGATTATGAACATGATAAATACTATTGAAAGTGGAAGTAAAATAGTATCACATTTCATTTTTCCAGTCATCCATTCAAAAGTTGAAAGCATTTGCGTTGAAGACATGCAAAACGTTTTTATCTTCTTACTCAACCAAGACGACATGAATTTTCTTTTTAATTTTTTTTTTTTTGTAGTTTTCACAAAGTCGGTTTGACTGAAATCCCTATATTAAGCTTATAAACGATTTCCAACAAAGTACTAAATTTCAATTACATATTTCCACTATGATGATTAAATTGGTTGAGTATTCAAAAGTGATTTGATAAGCAGGGTTAAAGTCAAGGGCGAAGCCAGAAATTTTATAGTGGAGGAGTCGAAATTAAATTAAAAAAATTTGAAGGGTTAAAACAGAATTTTACTATTTATTAACTAAAATTTACTAAATTTTAAAGGCCTAAAGAGGCGAATATATCAAACCAAAGAGAATCGAGGCCCTCTTCCAATCTCCTTTGTGTCGTCCTTGATTCTAGTATTACTATAATTCCATATGATGAATAATTTATAAGTCTGTACGAGACTGATGATCTGCCTTGATCATAATTATCAAGGATTAGATCGGGATGATTTGATGGTAAACTATTTAAATTAGATAAATAATTCAAGTTTTTGATAGGTGTAAGTTGATCCATATATAAATAATATAATAGAGGTTGATCTCAAATCTATAGCATAAGATTGTATAAGTTGTCATTGTAATAGAAGTTGCAGGGTCACATTACTTGCAATCAAGTGTACATGAAATCAATGGTCTTAGTTTGCAAAAAGCATATGGTAGTTGGATTAATGGACAAAATACAATGAGAAAACAATTTAGAGGTTCACAATATAAAACTCATCAAATCAAAGATAAAATTTTTATTATTTATTATTACACAGCAAGATTTCCTTCTGTCATCTGTCATTGACCCCACCACAAAAGAAATGTTTGTAATAACAATGAAATTTCAGTACCAATTCAGGGGGGAAATTGTTAAATCATCAATCATTCAAAGATTCTTTCACATCCCAGTAAGTGTCCTCAATAATGTGAAATCTTGAAATTAAAGAAATTGGTAATAAAATTTAATATAGAAAGTAATGAGACAATGTGAGACAGTATTTACTCGCCCTAAATCCGGTCTAACTTTTATACCTCCCTTCTGTACCTATCTCTAAAATAACTTCCTTCATTTGTCTCCAAATTTATAATATATGGTCACCAATTCGGTTAGGAAGTCACCGGAATATCTTTTGGTAATAAAAATAAGTAATATTATTTGATGATATTTTATTTTTTCCACTATAAAGAAATTAAAAATGTGTATAATGGGATTTGAATCCACACCAATTGCATTAATAAAGCTTTATTTTAATATGCACACTTTATTACTTCTATCAGTTTAATATCGTACATATTTCATGTGTTACTATGATTAACTAATCTCAAACCATACGTTTAGTAACTTCCACACATATGCCTATGATAGGATTTTTAATAATTAAAAATATAAAAAATAATTATAAAAATAAAAGAGGGGAATTTATTTAATTAAACCCGACTCTGAAAATTTCAATTGAAAATCTGCGATTAATCCCACTTGAAAATCAATTTTAATTGAACTAATTTAAGATCAAACTTTTAATGTTTAAGCCGTTTCATGTTAATTTTTAAACCTCAATGAATAACTCGATCCATAAACAAATATAATATTAATAAATATAGTTTTTAAATGAGAGGGGCCATTAGTTGTTTCAGTAGCCATGTGTGATGAGGAAACTTGGCAACATGAAAGTGCAGAATCCAAGGAGGATAATAATTAAAATTTTGCATTTATATTAGATGTTCCACAGTCATTCCATCAACATTCTTCTCTTGGGGAAAGTTTTACTTTATAAAAAAATGTTGAGAATTTTGGTTAAATTAATCTACCATGGATATATACATTCTGCAATTAAAATAATAATAACTTGTTGGATTAATGTCAAACCAAAGTGATTAAATTAATGTAAAAGCTTAAGTTAAACTTTGTTAAAAGGCAAGGAAGTTGACTTGGTGCAAAACATAGATTAATTAATAAATCTCTATTTTCTAAAATGATATAATTATTTGGATAATATGTATACGTTTCTCATTGTTCCCAAAGTGGGGGAAATATATATAAAAGAATACTTTTTAATTACTTCTTTTTTAATGACCATCCAAATTAATATAGTTTAAACTATATTTTTATTGATTAATTCTATTAAGAAAGAATTGAGGAATAATCGTCCTTTCCACTTACAAAATGAATACTAGTAAAATAATATTTTTTTACCAATAAATATTGCGAGTAATTGTAAGGTATATTTCACTTTTTTTTTTAAATAAGGTTCGAATCTTAGAGATAACTTTGTTGGGTGGGGTAGTCACAAACCCGAACATGAACCGTAAAACAGATATGAACAATACAAAAAAACAATAATAAACTCTTTTTATTTATTAGTGAGAATTAAATCTCTGTTAGAAGTATTTCAAACACATGATGTGTGGGATTAAATTGTTTATGGATTCGTTGGGGTTCAATCAAGTTTGATTTTAATTTTCATGTTTAGATCAAATTTTGGTTTAGTTTAGCTCAACTTGATAACTCATTTTATTTTTATATATTAATAAAAATATTTTTTAAATATATTTTTATAATTAAAAATATATTAATAAAATGTTTTTATTATTTGAATCGAATTTAAATTGGGCAAGATCAGCTTGAAGTAAAAAATCTCTTGTTCAAGCCCAACTCGAACAAGAGTGAGTTTACTAGGTTGGGCCTATTAGGTTAGATGGACCACCCAACCCATAGACAAAAGATGACGCTCTAAAGATTATTTGAGAAGGGAATTAAGTTCGGCAAAACTTGAAATGCTTATGTTCATGTTCTCAAGAAAAAAAAAAGAAAATTAAGAATATTGTTGAGGACAAAAGGAGGTCAAAGGCTTAAATGATGGTTCACACGATGGTAGATGTGCAGAGAGCCATAAAATGAGGTTAGGTTTGACTAAGGTAGAAATGTAGAAGGAAAAGCATGAAGGCCCCCCCAAACTTAGAGACAGGTATTTGTAGGTGAGAGTGACCCTCTTTAAATCTTGGTTTGTAACACGTGTACAGTGTCAATCCCATTATGGCCAACCAAGCGGACAACGTAATAGCCTTCTAGATGGGTTACGATGGGATGTAGATAAACTAGGTGATGCACCACGTACATGCCACGCAAAGGAAAACCAACAACTATCCTTGGCAAGGTAGATTGAAGGAGCCTTAAATGCTATGTGTACGTCTTTCCACGAAGCAATCTTTGGTAAGGTGTTGCTTTAAGAAAGGTTATAGCAAGTGAGGTTGTGGTGCGATAAAATAATGGTAGTAGAGCCTAATCAAGTAAGATACATATAACAATCGCTCCCCTAGTCAAGAGGGTTAAAAATGACCTATCCTAAGTTAATTTAGCTTCTTTAATTTTTGGGAATAATTATGAGTGTGATCCACACTTAGCGAGAAGATAGCGCGTCTATGCAAAAGAGAACTTTGTGTTGGTCTTTTATTGAATTTGGAAAGGACGCACGTTAATGGTTTACATATTAAGGATGGAAAAGTGGTCTTTCTAATTCTATATATAGATGATATTCTACAAATTGGGAATGATGGAGAGATGCCATCATCAATTAAACTGTGGTTAACTCAATAGTTTAACACGAATGATTTGGGTGAAGCTAATTATGTTCTGAGATTTTAGATCGTTAGAGAACAAAAGAACAAAATTATAGTTTCACTGCAAGCTTCATACATAAACTAGATCTTGAAACCTTCTATGTAACACCCCTTGTCTAGTCTGGTCGCTAAACCTGAGCTACTGAAGGTTACCATGTGAAACTCACATAACATTTACATATTTTAAACATACATGGCGGACCATGATGCGAACTAATAGGTGGCGGATTTCTCCAACGATCATTAAACTATGCATGAAATTTTAAATGGCTAAACAGTTGATTATTCCGTGGACACCACTATAGCGAGAAGAAAGACAGATGTAACATCCTGCTCGACAGAATCTTAGTATTTGGAAACTATTTGAGAAATAAGAAGGATATAGAAGTGTATAGTGTTATAGGTAGACTATGTATAAAATCTATATGAGTACGCCTGTGACACATTTGGATTGGGCGAGCATTGGGTTAGCACATAGTGAAAAAGAAGTAAGCCCAATAAAGGAATGTTCATCCCAGAAGCCTATGTTGGCGTACATAGCATGGGTGGATTCCATTATGTGTAATAAGGAAACAAACCTTAAGAATATAAAGCTTGTGTCAACAATAATGAACATCCCCTAATGATGTCTTTGAGCCATATAAGTTATAAGGAAAGAATAGTTAGGGATTGACTAAACGTGAACTAAAATAGTTAAGAACCAAATGAAATCACTTCATTAGTATTCTTGGAATTGGAAAGATTTGGATAATACTATACAAATTGACTTACGTGAATAAAGTCAAAAGACAAGAAAAAACATTTAAAATAATAAAGATATCTTCTCTCTCTACGGGAGAGCAGGGCTAAAGGAAGAAAGGAAAACTTCTTTGGGCTAAAAAAAAGCTGGAAGGTTAAGTGAAGTTGAAGTAAAGAAATGCTTGACAAATGACGAGCTTTGTAGTTTATAAGTAAATAAAGCGTTGCCCGCCTCACTAAAGATCCTGGTGTGTATGTAGGCATGTAATCGATATCGAATAGTAATACGAAAATCCCTTCTAAGGGCGTAATTCACCAACGCGTGATCAGTCAAGCTACCAGTTACGCCCTGACGAAGGATGTATGCGTCTGTATGCTCGTACGTGTTGCTTTACATCTGTCGTGTATCAAACCAGTGATCACATGGATTAATACACGTGTCAAACATCTACTGGAACAAAGAAAAATATCTAGTTGACCGGGTAAGTGCAGGGAACTATTCATTACTTCCCCGTAAAGTATTATCCATCTATATAAAGGTAAGCTGTGGGGAAAAACCTCTCATCCTTTAGGATGAGCTTGGAACGATAGGGTAAGCTCTGAGATGCCCCGATTAAAGTAATTTTCGTAGCGTTACTACAATGAGAGTAGATCTATTTAGCTTAGTAACGAAAATGGTAAAGCTTTGTTATACGATTCTTCTATTCAAGTGAGAAAAGAAATGAACTAGATGAAAAGCTCTTGACGAGTTTTTTATGGTTTAACATTTATAGGCTATCGATCTACTCGATGGAAGCCCAAATTTGATGTCGGAAGCTGTTGATAAAGAGTAGTACGAGTTTCAAAGAGAGTCTCTAAACTAACTCTTTTATGTATGTTATCATGCCTATTTCTTCTATGTTAAAGAACTAATCTGTGAGACAAAATGAAAGTTGTGCTTGTGTGATATACTGATTCTATAAAAATGTGTATCTGATAAGCTTGCATGTGTGGCTTATGCCTAAATGACAATATGGTTTTGCTATAAAAAAAATATGAACATGATGAATATGCATGAAAGCACAAGTTGGATGATAAGTCTACGTTCTGTTGAAAAGTATGTGTATGCATGAGTATGCTTGAAGCACGACTATTTTTGCATAATGAGTCTGAGTTGTATGTCTCAAAACATAAATGCATCTGCATGTTGAAGTTTGTTGTAATGAATCTAAATATCGAGTCTGTTTGCGTTTGAGTCCGTCGGGATAGTAAACACGAATTCTGATATAGAAGTCCATGGCCATGGCAAGTGAAGACCATATAGTGTAAGACTTAGCTTGGGACTATGGCGTCATATGGGGATGTGAAGACTACATAGTGTAAGACCTAGTTTGGGACGATGATGTAGTATGGAGAAAAGAAAAAAATAACGGTTGAGTGAGTAGCAAGTGATAAGGGGCGAACCTCATGACGATGAGTTTAGGCAAATCTCTATCATCGAAAATACCATTACCTAAAAGTGATGCCTTTGTGATTATTCTCTATTATATGTACACCTTTGTGGCTGAATCTGTTATATGTGGAAGCTTTTTTTGGTTGTTCTCTGTTATATGTGAGCATTTGTGGCTAAATCTATTATATGTGAATCTTTGTGGCTGAATCTGTTATATGTGGAAGCCTTTGTGATTGTTCTCTATTATATGTGAGCTTTTTGTGGTTTTTCTCTTTTACATATGAGCCTTTAAGGCGAAATCATTAAGGAGAAGCCCTTATGACTGATTCTGTTATAAAAAGAGCCTTCGTGACTGATTCTATTAAAAGCTCCTCCGTGGCAAAGTCTATTATATGTATTTAGATGCCTTTATGGTTATCTAATGATGTATGGACGTCTTTATGGCTATCTAAGTCAAGTGGACGCCTTCGTGGCTATTTGTTGATCAATCGAGTGTCTAAAACTTCCAAAGATAAGAAATACATCTGAAGTCAAGAGTACGCCTTAGTGGCGTAGTCTGTGAAATAACCTCAAGACAAAGCGTTAATGGCAATGTCGAAGTGGCAGAGTCTGAATAAAGTGTAACTATCTGGCTTGTGACAACGAAAGAATGGCGAGAAATACATGATGATGAGAAGCAGACGAAATCTGCCTTGACCACTAGTAAGTGCAATAAAAAGTAAGTTGGCATACAAAACCGTAACTAAGTCGAATGATACTGATTGAAGTAAGATTGTTCATAGATTATGAAATAATATAAGATATGTAGAAATTTAATACATGTTCTTGTTGAATTTGGTAAGTACCTATTTGGTTCCATAGAGTGAATAGAAATGTTTACATTTAATGTGAAATGATGAATAAATGTATGGTAATGCCTCACTAAGTTCTTGTGAACTTATTATGGTTGGTTTTAAATGTAGGATTTATACAGAAGAGTACGTCGAGAGGCAATGCCTAGGCTACGCTAGGAAGCGACGGTTCGTGCAGATATGTCTATAGAGGAAGAATGAAAAAAAGAGGAAAGCATAAAGACAAAGCTATATGAAAAGCTTTTGGACTAAGTTAAACAGAAAGTTATTGGGCGAAGTTGAAGTCTGCGCATAAGTTGTAATACTCTGTTTGTATACTTGACAACAGTAAGGCAAAAAAAAATAGTTGTATTATTCAAATTATAAACATGATTTCACACTATAAAAGGAGTTGTACATTTATAATAAGAATACACGAGAAAATTCAGTAAACAAAATAGGAATATTCTATTAAGTCATTGCCCATCTAGTACATAGGCGAATAGAAAAGTCTAGGTTGCATCTGTTTTAGTAAGTAACACACAATACTCCAATATGGTTGATCAGGTTGGGTAAAGGGCATTACAAGCTTGATATCAGAGCATGGTTTAGTTGGTTCTTGAGCAAAGGAAGAAGAAGAAGAAAGGGACATTGCATGCATATCACATCGCGTCTGGCTCGCCAACTCTACTTCTGTGCAAAATTGGTTCAAATGTGTAAGGACGACCAGGAGGGTCGTCGAAAAGGAGAGGTCACTAGATTGCATGTTGAGCATGTCGAAAAAGTGGCCTTTCAAGTCAGGAGACAATCTAATACCACAGAAAGTTGGTGTTCGATGCTGAAAAGAGGTCTCGACAATCATTCTCCTCATGGCTTCTCCCTATAGAAAGATGACAAGAGCATGCCCAACAAGTATGGTGCCCCTTTCACACCAAGCGGCGTCGTTATTCGTGAGGGCTTCACATGATCTTTTAAAGAGTCTCTTCAAACCACAAGGTGTAGATAAAAAACCCTCATAAGGAAAAATGATAAGGAGAAAGAAGAGGCCCTGAAAAGCTATCCAGCCTTATAAGCGACGTTAGAATCTAGTACGCGCGAAACTCCAGATGTTAAGTTACGGTGACCAATAAGATGTTACTTTTGGAGAATGTATCCTTAAATTCTGAGAAAGCCATATAGAAATAGAATGATAGAGATAGAGTTTTTTGGGCATAGAAATGATCTCCTGGTAAGGAATGATCAAGTCATTTTTGGAACAAAAAACGAAAGGAAATAGAAGAAAAACTTTGAACAGATGATAAAAGAAAGAAAATAGCAGAGTAAGAAATAATGTTGTGTAGGTTTAAGGAAAATGAGCGTTGAGTGTGCCAATTTATAAGAGTAGTTAGATGTGCACGGGAAGTTCAACTAGTGGTAACCGTTGGGTTCACTGAACAAGAAAATGCCAATTGGCTTAAGGAAATAAATAAGATTAAATAAGAGTAATGATGAGTTAACAATTAAGTCAGGTGACTGTTTACATTCCTAAATTAGGGATTAATAGTTGTTTGAAGAAACCGTTGAATATCTATGCTAAAAAAGAGAGCTACCAAATGGTGGATTCAATAGGTTAAAATTTAATCCTAGGAGATATGCAAGTAATGAGGAAGAAACTAAATTGTTACTGGTGTGGTCGGGGTGATCTCACCCAGAAAAGAAAATTTTGTGGATGAAATTTCTTTAAGCAGAGGAGTTGTAACATCCCGCTTGACAGAATCTTAGCATTTAAATATTTTTTGAGAAATAAAAAATATATAGAAGTGCATAGCGTTATAGCTAGACTATGTACAAGATCTATATGAGTGCACCTGTGATAAGTTTGGATTTGGCGAACACTGGGTAGCATGTAGTGAAAAAAAAGTAAGCCCGATAATGGAAGGTTCGCCCCCGGAAGCCTCTATTGGCGTACAAAGCATTATGTGTAATAAGGAAACGAACCTTAAAAATGTAAAGCTTGTGTCAGCAATAAAGAACACCCACTAATGATGTTTTTGAACCAGATAAGTTATAAGGAAAGAATAGTTAGGGATCAACTAAACGTGAACTAAAATAGTTAAGAACCAAATGAAAGCACTTGATTAGTATTCTTGGAATTAGGAAGATTTGGATAATACCACCAATTGATTGATGTGATGTTTGTTGAGTCCCAATAAAGTTAAAGGACAAGTCAAATAATTTAAAACAATAAAGATATATTCTCTTTCTATAGGAAAGCAAGGCTAAAGGAAGAAAGGAAATTTCTCTGAGCTAAAAAAAGGCTGGAGGATTAAGCGAAGTTGAGGTACAGTAACGCTTGACGAATGGAGAGCTTTGAAGTTTATAAGTAAATAAAGTGATGTTCGTCTCACTAAAGCTCCTAGCGTGTGTGTGAGCATGTAATCTATATCGAATAGTAATACAAAAATCCCTCTTAATGGCGTGATTTGCCAACACGTGATCAGTCAAGCTACCAACTACGCCCTAACAAAAGATGGGCTAAGACCTAGGCAAAAGCTATGCATGCGTTTGTATGCTCGTGCGTGTTGCTTTACATCCGTTGTGCATCAAATTGGTGATCACATGGATTAATACACATGTCAAACATCCACTGGAATAGAGAAAAATATCTAATTGATCGGGTGAGTGCTGGGAACTATTCATTACTTCCCCACGAAGTATTCTCCATCTATATAAGGGTGAGCTGAGGGGAATAAACTCTTATCCTTTAAGATGAGATTGTAATGAGAGGGTAAGCTCTGAGATTCCCCTGTTAAGGTAAGTTTCGCAGCCTTACTGCCATGAGAGCAGACCTATGTAGCTTAGTAACAAAAATTGTAAAGCTTTGTTGTACGATTCTTGTGTTCAAGTGAGAAATAAAATGAACTAGATGGAAAGATCTTGATGAGTTTTCTGTGGTTTAACATTTAAGGGTTCCCGATCTACTCGATAGAAGCCCAGATCTGATGTCAAAAGCTATTGATAGTTAGTAGTACGAGCTTCAAAGTGAGTCTCTAAATTGACTCTGATAAGCTTACATGTGTGGCTTGATGCCTAAATGACAATGCGCCTTGGCTATGAAAAGAAAAGTATTAACATGATAAATATGCAAGAAAACATGAGCTGGATAATAAGTCTCTGTTTTATTGAAAAGTATGTGCATGCATAAGTGTACTTGAAGCATGACTGTTTTTGCATAATATGTCTAAGTTGCATGTCTGAAAACGTAAATGCATCTGCATGTTGAAGTCTTTTGTAATGAGCTAGTTAAGCATAAGTCTGCATATTAGGTCTGCTTGCGTGTGAGTCCGTCGGGATAGAAAAAATGAATTCTGATATGTAAGTCCATAGCCATGACAAGTGAAGACCATATAGTGTAAAACCTAGTCTAGGACTATGGCGTCATATGAGGATGTGAAAATCACATAGTGTAAAACCTAGTTTGGGACTATGGTGTTATATAAGGATGTGAAGACCACGTAGTGCAAGACCTAGTCTGGGACTTTGGCGTCATGTGGGAAAAGATGAAAAAGACGTTTAAGTGAGTACTAGGCAATAAAAGGCAAACCTCATGACGATGAGTTTAGGCAAATCTCTATCGTCAAAAACACCATTACCTAAAAGTGATGTCTTTGTGGTTGTTCTCTGTTATATATGAGCCTTTGTGGTTGAATCTATTATATGCGAGGCTTTATGACTGAATCTGTTATATGTGGAAGCCTTTGTAGATGTTATCTATTATATGTGAGCCTTTGTGGCTAATTTTGTTAAAAGTGCCTTCATGGCAATTTCTATTATATGTATCTGGATGCCTTTATAGTTATTTAATGTTGTATGGACGCCTTTATGGCTATCTAAGTCAAGTGGACGTCTTCGTGGCTATTTGTTAATCAAGCGAGTGTCTAAAGCTTCCGAAAACAAGGGAATACATTTGAAGTCAATATTTCACCTTAGTGGCACAGTCTATGAAATGACCTCGGGACAAAGAGTAAATGGAAACGCTAAAGTGGTGGATTCTGAATAAAGCATAATTGTCCGACTTGTGGCAACGAAATAATGATGAGAAATGCATAATGATGAGAAGCGAGCGAAATTTGTCTTGACCACCAGTAGGAAAGTGAAATGGAAAGTAAGTTGCCAGTACAAAACCGTAAGTAATTCGAATGATACCGACTGAGGTAAGATCTGTTACATAATATGAAAGAATAAAAAGTATGTAGAAATATAATACATGTTCATGTTGAATTTTATTAGTACCTATTTGGTTCCATAGAGTAAAGTGCAATGTTTACATTTAATGTGAAATGATGAATAAATGTATGATAATGTCTCACTAATTTCTTGTGAACTTATTTATGGTTGCTTCTGAATGTACGATTTATATAGAAGAGTGCACCGAGTGGCAATGCCAAGGCTATGCTAGGAAGCGGTGGTCCGTGCTGATATATATACAGAGGAAGAATGAAAGAAAAAGGAAAGCATAAAGAGAAAGTTATATGAAAAGCTTTTGGACTATATGATATCGACTAAGTTAAACAAAAAGTCATCGGGTGAAGTTGAAGTCTGCGCATAAATTGGAATACTCTGTTTGTATACTTGAAAACGGCAAGGTGAAAATAATAGTTGTATTATTCAAATTGCGAATGTGATTTTACACTATAAAAGGAGTTATACATTCGTACTAAGAATACACAAGGAAATTCAGGAAACTAAAGAGGAAAATTTTATGCAGTCATTACCTGTTTAGTACATATGCAAATAGAAGAGTCTAGGTTGCATCTATTTTAGGAAGTAACACCCAATACTCAAATTTAGTTGATCGGGTCAAGTGAAGGGCGTTACAACAGATATTAGATTTGAAATATTTCCTGCGTATACCCAAAAATGGTGGATTGTTCCACAAATACCCCCACACTACAGTAGGTCCCGCGAAACTCAAGGCGCGGAACATAACAAATCTAAACATCATTTTTTTATCATATATTACCAAATTCAAAGTAATTGCTTTTATAGTTTAACAAGTTTGTTTACAAATAACCAAACAACCATATACATGCTACTTAGACCGACTCAAATATATTAGGAGTCTACCACAATTTCGAGCAGATAGTGTGAACTTCTTGTTGATCTGATGAGCACGCTCTGAATTTTCAAAATCTACAAGATAAAAGCAGTCTAGGCGTAAGTATTTAGAATACTTAGTAACCTCATACAAATTCGATAGTTTACTTACCTCACATAATAATTATATGATAATACGCAAACACAGTTTACCTATCCGCCAACACAATTTGCCAACAAGGTAAGTGCATTTACTTCATTACATACAGTATATCACGTAAGCAACAAATACACTCTTCATATCAAATTCATTCTCATACCTTTCATTTCTTAACTTGCCAATTTTGCATGCTTTATATTACCTGAGGAACATCATAAAAGAACTCAAAACACAGTTACGCTTCACATCAGAGGCTCATTCGAGCTAATCACATACAGAGGTGTCAGGCTACCCTTCTAGGTTAAACCTTTATCGATACAATGAAAGCCTGACCAGAATTGTATATACATGTAAGGTTACCAGTCCAGGCTAAACCTTTAAAACGACTTTAGATTACCAGTCTAAGCTAAACCTGTGCCACATGTATCTTTTGAGTTTACAACAAATGCTAGATCTTAGAATCATCAGGAAATAACATTTAACCACATGTACGAGTCTTTTATTAAATTCATCGGGACACTTTTGTCCTGTAAGTTCATTCACATTCCTTCGTAACATAATACAATGTTTCTCCTCTATAATTTTAACAACTAAATCTAAATTGCCAAATTTTCAAAATATATAATTTAAGAACAAAAGGAAAGAAAGTTTAATAATGTTCATTTTATATGAACTTACCTAGAAAAATGATAACTTGCCACAATAAAGTCTATTCAACAACTTTTCCTTTACAGCGATCTTCTTTTGGCGAATTAAAATCTTGATCTATAACATAATTTTAATTCAATTTTTATTAACCAACATCATTCATCATCTTATAAAACACATAAGCTAGTTTATTTCCATCACTCTAGCTTCCCCTAAACCTAACACTTAAATAATCAAGCCCTTTATAGCAATGTTTAAAGAAATCTTGAGTTGGTCTCAAAATGTCTCCATTTTAGTTGTTATTCAAGACTAACAAATTCTCATTTTACCAAGTAGTCCTTTTTCATAACTTTTTATCTAATCTAAACATTTAACACCACAATTTCAAGCATTCAACAATGGTAATATTAAGAAATCATTAACATTTTTGGAAACAAACACCACTATTAGCTAGATTGAAACACAAAAAATTCAAAAAACATCAAATTCAAAAATAAAAGAGACTCGAATTAGCTTACCATACAAGAGCACAAAGCTTGACCGAGTTTTCCTAGCTTAAGAAGGAATAAAGACAGTGATGAAGAAGATAGTACAAAGAAAATAAATTTTTCCT
This sequence comes from Gossypium hirsutum, assembly GCF_007990345.1. NCBI lineage: Eukaryota > Viridiplantae > Streptophyta > Magnoliopsida > Malvales > Malvaceae > Gossypium > Gossypium hirsutum. The sequence goes on along the minus strand of NC_053445.1, from coordinate 6,208,991 downwards.
TCCCTCAATCCACTATGTTATGGTGTATATATATGTCTAATCTAATTATTAATTAAGATTAACATTATTACAGGTAAGGTAAAGCCAGGACATGTTCGGTCATTAGTTACAAATGGTTGAATTATCAATTTAGTCCCTAATTGATTATCATACCACCTATAGTGAAAGAAATCCATAATGGGCAACTTTTACCACCTTTACAATTTCATCCCTATACTAAAATAGATTATCCAATCAATCAAATTAACAAACCAAGATTTCATATAACATTATAATAGACTAATAGATATTAAATATTAAAACTTACTGACTCAACCATTGGTAAACTAGGTTTCAAAACTACCATTTTTGGTACCACTAAAAATGGGTTGTTACATTTTATATCAGGTTATTTTCTTTCTTTGGATGATTGTCCTAAGACAACAGAAGAAATAGAACATATGATAAAGGTTATTTATGCCTTGATAATAGGAAATCTCATGTATTTTATGTTATACACAAATTTAGATATCTATTTTCCAGTAGGATTGGTAAGTCGATATCAAGTGAATCATTGTCCTAGACACTGGTAGACAGTTATAGATATACTAAAGTATTTATGAAGAATGAGAGATCATATGCTTCTATATTTTGGAGTGGACTTAATTCTTATTGGATATATAGACTTTTACTTTCAAATGTGTAAGGACTAGATGAAATCGACATCAGGCTATGTATATGTAGCTCATATACTTTGATATATTAAAAGCCTGAGTTCAGTTGGTAAAGAGTAAAAAATTGGTATGTTGTGTATACGTCTTATGTATGGCATAGATTTACTTATAAAAGTGGAATTCATAGACCAGTAAAGGTTAAAAGATACCTCTCACTTGCATTACATGGTTGATTGAAAAGAAACATGGTCACGAGTCATTTGCTCTAGAATGATTTTGTTACTATATGTTAGTGATAGACTTTTCCATGAGGGAGATACGATGGTTACCATAAGATAAAATATTACTATATTTGGTGAATGGATTAAACCCAAAAAGATAAAGGATATCCTACGAGGGTAACACACTAATGACAATGTCATTGGACGAGCAAAACTATAAGTTGCTTTCATAATGGTATATAATAAGGGAGATTTTAGTAATGGTACTTTTAGTGGATTGACTCCATGATTAAATAATATTGTAATTAATAGACAAAGAGTCAAAACTTAATTACAAATTATTTGAGTCCTAATTATATATATCCAGTCAGTCCGTCCACTAGCTCAACAACCTTTTACGGATTACAATTAGAATCAATAAGTTGAAAGAATGAAATCGACGAAAGAAGAAATAGATTACATGTAGTACTATCCCAGTAAATGTATTTTCTCATAAAGAACAAGAGGTGACTAAGAAATAAATTTAATTTCTTTAAATTATTATTTAATTTATTGCAATTAAATCATTAAGTTCAAAATGAAAATTAAATTAAGTAGTCATCGCAGTTTTACAGAATGAGACAATTAAATTTATTTACTTAAGATTCTAATACGGTAAAGTATAATGACTTTAATAGAATTAGAATTGGCTTGAGAAACTAGTTTAATTGAAAGAATTAATTGAATTTCTTTTAATTAATTAATTAATATTTTTGGAATAGAAAATTGGTTATTGGGTTGGATAAGTTATATGAACTTGTTTTGAAACAAGATAACATATATAATTGTACCAGATACAATAAAGTCCCAAAAAGCTCACTTGGACATAGGGTGGACTTCTTGTGAAATTTCCCTACATATAGGGACTGTAAGTTAAATGAAGCGTACACTTTGTTAAATTTTAGTGAGATTCATTTTCTAAAATAAATTCTACTTTTTGTGAGAACTCAAGTTTAACTTAAGGTTTCTTTATCCTTTGAGAAAAGTTAAAATTTTTATTGTGTAATCGATTCATAAATTAGAGCCACCTTTTAAGCAATCGATTTTTCCACCATCTTCGACAAAGTAAATTGAAGGGGCTTACGTATCGTATATATGTCTTTCCATGAAGCAAGCTCCGCCAAGGCGAGGTCATAAGGGGCCAAGTTGCTGCGTAACGAAGTAATAGCAATGGAACTTGATTAGGAGAAGTACATATAACAAATACTTATCCAACTATGATTAGCTTTGAGATTAAAGTTGTTATTAAATGTGAATATCAAACGAATTGATTGACAACAATTTTTAACAAAAAAATGTGGGACAGATTGCCCCAACACAGGGCTCTTCTTGCTTAATTCCTAGATTCGAGTAATAGTCCAAAAGCATGTTGCAAAGCCTAACTAAGCTGAAAATTTGGTGAAAAAAAAAGGAAGGAGATTCCCTCATTAATCAGAAAGTGAAGCATCTGCAGGTTTTGGCATCCACCCTTTGCTTAATCCTTCCACTTTTAAGTTTCCATCCTAAAATATTTAGCAATATGACACAAAAAAATAAAGTAAATATCGATATATGACCTTCTTTAAAAAACAAAATCTTTATAATACCAACTATTTATGTCATTTATGCTATTGATGGAGAAATGATTAGTTTACTTTCGCTTTTCCATGTTAAATGTTTAGTGTATCTAATGCTAAGGCTACCCACTCCCAAAGCCATAAACCCTAGTTGCTCATCTTTGTGTGGTGTTGGGGATTATTATAAAACCCTTTTTTTTGTTAACTATAAGAATATATTAATATCTAAAAAATCCCAACACAAATATACAATTTATAATGTCTAAAAATTATCTTAATATTTTTTAAAATAGAAGGGGGTGGATCCTTCAATGTAGTGGTTTAATGTGACCCTACAAGAAGCCCTTTCACATGGTGTTTTTTTATTGGAAGTTTAGGGGAGGTAGCCCTTTGGAATAGGGTGGATCCAAGTTATTCCTTGTTGCCTCACCTCAATATCTCTATTAAACAAACACTAAGCACACTGAATCTTCTCCACATGCCTTCCTCTTCCCATGTGCTTTGCTTCCTCCTTTCTCTTTCTTTGCCCTTTATTTAATTATTTAACCAAATCTTTTCTTTATATTATTAAGTGCTTCTCCAAATCCTTTCTTTATATTAAGTGCTACTTCTTCCCCCTTCTATTCTTCAACCATTTAAGTATATATATTTTAATGTAATTTCCACACAACACTTTATAATATTTAAGCCCAATAGGATACCAACCAACCATCCATCCATCCTAGAGTTCTTATAATTGAAGTTTTCCTTCTCACCTCAAAAATATATTTTTTTTGATGTATTAACAATGTATATAAGTTTATATACTATTGCTAATGAGTTCTTAGTTCAATTGACAAAGGTAGAGATTTTAGATTTTGAGTATCTAAGTTCAAGATCTATCATGCATAACTATTTACATAAGTCTCTAAATCTCATGGTGTGTGTGGCTTGTAGCCCAGGTAATCCAATTTATTAACTTTACTTTGATTATACTTGTTACGCTTCAAAAAATAAAGTTTATACACTGCTAAATGAAGTATACTAAAACAATCATCAAGAAATTAAGAAATAATTTTAAAAATAATTAATTAAACATAAATATCAACCCTGTTACCTTTTTAACAGTTCACATCTTGTGGTTTTAAATCTTTTGCATAGACGCCATCAACTATGGATAGAGGGAGGTGTAGGATTCATGCATGGATTTCAAATGTTATTTCATTCTCATAGACAGATTCCATTTAACTAAAGTCAGATTAAACAACCTTAGTTTAATGATAGAGATAGGTTTATATATACATATATATATATATAAGGTTTTAGAGCTAAAAATGAAGCATCTAGCTAGCTTGGGTTATATATTATTCATCAAATCATTGCCCTGGTCTAAAACTGTTCATCAATCATGGTGTTTCGCAATGTGTCAACAAATTTATAGGCTTATATACCTCTGGGGCTATGGAGGAAGACAAATGGAAATTTATATATTAAAAAAACAATGAGACTGAAAGAAGAAAAAAGGACTTGAGAAAATGTATATGCTATACCTATTTCTAACTTTAACTGCTTTCTGCTTTTTCATCGTTTTCATACTATCTTTAGTTTTTGAAAACAGATTGCACCCAAAGTCTATAGTTTGATAGATTTTTCTTCTTTTATTTTTGAAGTATGAGCTACTACCTGATTTCATCATGCCTCACAACCTCAAATGTTTAAAATGTTGGACTAAATTTTGCATGACTTGATAAAAGGAAAAAATCTATAAATAAACACCGATAACATTATTTAAGTATAATTAAATATTGATTATAATAATTATTATTATTTTTCTTTGGTTTCGAGTTTAAAGTTTATGGTTTAGGATTCATATGATGTTTCAATTTTGGGTTTCTTTTAAATATATGTTATTAATATTTATTTATAAATTCTTCGTTATTTTTCACTTACTATACATGAAATTTATGCCATACTTTGTTTAGATAAAATATGTGGTAATCATTAAATAAAAGAAAGAATTAGCTAAATTTCCCATTCCTTTTTTTCAATGAATATAGAAATTAATAATTTCTTTTTATTTTTTGATAAAAAACATTTTAAAATTATAGAATCAATATACAACTGTTTTTTTATTCTATTTATGAATCATAAAGGGATGTGTCATATGGGCTACTGACTGCCAAAAGTTTTGGGCTAAAAGAAAGATTAATTGCATGTCTTCATTAGTAAATTACTATCTGTGATCCAATAATTGGGCCTATATCAGGAAATGAAACATCCTTGGGCTCTGCTTCACTCCACCAAGTAGAAATTACCCAATTAATGAACTAATTTCCTTTCCTGTCTTTGCATAATTGAGCCCAATAGAGTGAGTTCAAGCAGTATCAAATTTACTTTAAATCAGATTCAAAGTTAAATTAATTAAGTAGATTCGAGTGTGCTGAAGTGCATTATCTTTCTATTTATGAGTTGGGAAGGAGCTGTAAATAATTTTAAATATTCTATAAAAAATAAACAGATATACAATAAAAATATCAGACATTTAATTTATTTTATTCTCAAAATACTCTCAAAAAAAATAAATCTAGTCCAAAAAGGAATTTTTTTTCTTTCGCTTGCACATAATTTCATGATTCTCCCTTTTCAATTCAGCCCGTTGATATAATTATTTTTTTTTAAAAAAGTATATACAATAAATTAAAAAATTAATATATACAGAAGTATCTGAATTTGGCAATTTATACTTATTTGATACCTAATTTTTTTACTTAAATTTAAAAATCATAAATTAACTTATTACCTTGTTTAGGTATCCAACATTGTTAATTTTTTTATGCTACGTGTCAAAATACAAGGTTGCCATATCTCACTATGCTATTGGTCGTCATTGTCACGTCAACGTATTTTAGCAGTGTTAATTATGTAATTTTTTTAAAAAATATCAAGTTAACTTACTGTTTTTAAGTTTATGTACCAACTAGTTCAATAAAAAATACCAAATTTAAATACTTCCGTATATATTAACCCAATCAAATTTAGATATATTAATTTCTTAAAAGAGACAAAAGTAAAATAGAAATAGGAGGAGGAAGTGAAAAGACGTTTCAAGAAGCTGAAAATGGAATATAAAAGAAGTGCAATTTAGGGTAAGTTCAGAGCTAATCTTAGTTCTCATCTCAAGAAAATAATAAATAATTATATTGACTCGATCGAGAAACCTTGATACATCGGCAGTCCAAATGTTCAAATCCAATGCCAACTTTATCATATAATATATGTATGCATGCATGCATGTCTATATGTATGTGTGGTTAGTGGAAACCCATGAACGTAAACTACAAGCAACTACCAGACCGACATTCCATCCAAGAAAGCATAGAAAAAAGGTGATCAAACACATTATTTTACATCATTTATTGAAAAATAATTATGATGATTTTATTTAGTTTCTTTTTTGCAAAGTCGTTTTATATATTATTAATGGGTTAATTTTACATCATTTAATAAGAGCCTCTGGTTTTTCGTTCCAGTTTAATGGACATTATTATGGTAGTGATATGCACGTCTTCTTCTACCCTTAATAATAATAGTAAAACGAGTTCGGTGAATTAAGCTTTAAGAGTTTTAAATATCGAATTTCTATAAATAATTTGATGTTTAAATAAATTTATTTTTATTACTGATTGAGTTTAGTTCGGTTGGTACTGATATTGTTATTAATACACGAGGACATAAATTCGAGGGCATTGAAGCACATTTATCCTCCTATTTAAGGATTAAAGAAGCAGTGGTGAAGCCAAAAATTTTGTTTAGGAGACCGAGATAAGATTATAAATTTTGGGGGCCAAAGTTAAAAATTTTATATTAAAAATGCTTAAATTAAACTATTATGCTAAAATTATAACTTTTCCATTTAATCAAAAACTAAAAAGGATTAATTTTAGGGAAGAATTATAAAATAAATTTTCTCATTGAACCAAGAGGGTCAAAGCCCCTGCCTGTATCTTTGATTACGCCCCTATAAAGAGGAATATTTATTATAATTTCTAGACATTGTTCAAAAAAAAAACACAATTTTATTCTTCTTACATTTTTAGAGAATTAATTTTTGTTTCAAAATTCAATGTTGTTGGCTACATAATTTCTTCCCATGTATTTTTAATTTTAATTTATGTAACTTAATTAATTTAAAAAATGAAATATAATAATGAAATTTGACAAGTCATCATGGAATTTACCATTTCACTCTTTTTCTTCATTTATTTAGTTTTAATTGTGTCAACACCCAACAAGTTCATCCATGCAATTTTATGAAGATTTCAACCTACCAGTATATATATATTAAAAAATAATTTATTTGCACAATTAATTTTAATTTTAATTATTTATATTATTATTTAAACTCTTTACTGAGTTGGAGTCACTCTCAACCAGGTCACCAACTCAAGTTAAGAAAATTATATTAATATCATTCCGTAATTAAAATAAGTTATATTATACAAGGGTACTTTAAGTTATACTATTTGAGGGTATTAGTCTTTTTATTTTTTTAAAAAAAATTATTTTAATTTTTTATACATTTTAATTTTATTATATACACTTTATTATTTCTATTAATTGTATATCTAACTATTACAATGTATTTAATTAAATTAGTGTCACAAATTAACTCAACACCAACACATAGGTTGTAACTCATTCATCCTCTATGCCTAAACTCTTTGCGAGAAACCTTCAAAAGTCTCTCAAACTCATTTGATGTGTGCTTTTTATTGCAAATGTCATTATTGGTGTGAGGATTAGTAACAATCGTTAGTGATTTTTTTTTTGTTTATATTTTACTATTTGAGATTTGACAATGATAATATTTAGTGGACGATAAAATTAGAAAGAAAAAAAACAATTGAATCAATTAATTGGATGTTTTGGGAAAAAATTATTGCTTACCTATGTGTGACCATATTTTCATGATTAAGAACAAACATAATAGTTTTCGACTCTTTTCTTTTTATTTTAGGGTTTGGGATAAAATTGGTAGTGACATATTTGACTGTATGTCTTATCTTCTCTTTATGTACCTACCTATCCATTAATACATTAATCTTTTTGTGGGCCAACACTTTCATAAAATGGTAGTGTATAATGCCTCTAGACTCAAATAGTCTACAATTGTAGTCCAAAAATATTGAACTTCGAATGTTTGCAATCCACCGTAAAGACGAATGTGTCTCCATAATAGTCATTCCTTGTAGAGTTATTTTCTATTTTAAATGTCTCCACACAAGGTTAATTAGGAGTTGGATTTTCTCAATCATCAATAGGAATCCCCAACTCATACCGATAGAATTTCTGTAGTTTGCTATGAATCAACTTGAATATATTATGTATCACATCTCTTTCCAACTGCTCCTATACGAATCCAAATTGACATTTGGCTTTATTGTACTTGGACCTAAACTTTGCTCTCAAGTCTTTCTCATGCTTTTCTCTCAAAGCCAACTTGTACCGCTCTACTAAGATTTTGAGAATGCTCATGTTGTTCTTGAACCCATAAGCATGTAACCCCTCGTTTATTTGAGTTGATTTCATTATCGCCTAGAAGAGGTGATTATTGGGAAACTAAACTCACCTAGTCTCGAATTCAATTATAATTAGGCTTTCTTAGAGAGTCGCATTGAATTCATTCTTCATTGCTTTATAATAGACAACACCCTTAAGCTTTGTAGGAAGCTTAGAGTAGATTTGCCATTTGCAAAATCTATGGGTTGTGTTAGGCATCACCTTATTTATCATTGTCCTATGCTTTCACTCTAGTTTATAAAATACTAGGAGGATAGTTTGACTACTTGTTCACAAGATAAGCTATGTCAAAATTAACATTAGCATGAAAGTCCTCATAAGATGTGAACTCTAAGGATGATCCAACTAATATTTTTCAATCCTCTATAACATTAAGGTCAATTTGGTGGTAGAAGTCCTTATCTTTCCTTTGCATTTCATGAAAAGACTTATGTAAATACTGAACATCCCCCTCTTGCAGAATCAATCTTCTATTCCTATGAATAAATTTATACAATCCTCTAGTAAACAATTTGCTTCTTCTGGATCAGTCAATTGAACTTAGACCAGTTTAATGTTCTTACAAATTCAAAGGCTAGCCATACCATTTTCATTATGGCTTTCTTTTGTAAGTTATTCAACATATTCCCATGTATAGACATGAGCCTAAACATGTGGGGGAGAAGTTCATGAAAATTACATGCAATTACCTTAGTTACACGCCACGTGCCATCATTATCATTATCATCTAATGCAACATTGAGCCTTGCACCACAACAAACTTAATCTCTTGCTACTAGGAGACTTCATCACCATTTTCACACAATGACCTCTTCACCATACTAAATCCTTTAAACTTGGCAAGTTCTTGATAAAATTCAAAGAACACATCAATAATTGTGAAGCACATACCTTTTAGGCCTCATTTTGAATTCAAATTATGGCCATATTGCATATCATTATTAGCCCCTAATGGAATTTTTAGACATAAAAAGTATAAATAAATTAGAACTCTACTTTTAATTAATACTACCCTAAAGTACATTAAACTTATTTTGATCTTGATGGACATCCACTTAATAATAAAATATTTATAACACTCCCTCTTGGATGTCCATTGGTGGATAATGTGCCTCGTTAAAACCTTACTAAGATAAAAACCATGTGGGGAAAAATTCTTAGTGAAGGAAAAAGAGTACACATATCTATAATGCATATAACATGTTGCTTCATTAAAAACCTTACCAGGAAAACTCAATGAAACAAAACCTCAGTTAAGGAAAAACGAGTACAACGTGTATTTACTCCTCGTCATGACAACATCACATAACATCTTATATTCCATGTATTCAATCTTGAATACTTGCTTTTCAAATGATCGCTTCATCAAATTTGTTAACTGTTAATATCATCATTTTTCTAAAAGTCATGAATGAGAGAAAATTTTGGAGAAATATATTTTCATCTCTTAAGGAGTTTCAACAATAATCATAACAAAATTTAATCATGATCCTTCTATAAAAATACAAATAGGTGTTTTAGATCATTTTATAATCTTTCTTCAACTACTATTCACTAAGTCAAATTTATCACATATGTCCAAATCATTTCAATTCATATAAATGCTTACGCAAACATATTATATAATATCCTGGAGATTTCTATATGCTTCTAACATTCTAGATCCTTCAAGGATTTAATATAACTTTTACTATATATTAATTTATATAAATATTGTTACAACAATCATATGATGCATGTCAAATCTTTCATGAACCGCTAAACTAATAAGATATCTAAAGGTTATTGTATCCACTATAAAAGAATATATTTAATAACCAATGCGAAAACTTAGCGAAAAACTTCTTTTTTTTTTATTTCATTTTCGTAAAACTTACTCATTTGTACCCCCACTAGCTTTACACATTTAAACGTTGGGACTAATGGTCCAAAAACTGTATGAATTTAATTCTACTTAAATTGCATCTTTTCACTTTGGTCAATCTATTCCATGTATATAATTCACAACAAATTTCTTCAAAATCTTTTTTTTTCATTACCTTAATAATACTATTGCATGCAAAACTGTTATCGATAACTTTTCATTCTCGGTTCTACATTTTCTCGTATAGGCATAACTGTTAGAGTATTCCCAAAGATCAATCATGAGATGGTTGTAATAACATACTTGATTTATCATGTTTATTAATATAAGGCGTTACCATTATTATTTCAATTTCTTTTCTGTGTGTATAAATAAACTGTTTATAATAATGTCTTGAGAATAATATGATTAATCTTAAAAGGTCCTTAGTCAAGTATTATTGTTGGATAGGACAACAATAATGCATTAAGACTAACATGTAGTTGATTGATGATAAAGAGTTGTCATTGATATGGAATATCAAAATCGATGCATGAATATGTGTGTTAGAGAACAACATATTGGACTGACCCGTTATGAGTATGTTTCTTGGATTATTATGTAATTGTCACAACATTACTCATAGTGATTAATATGTATATGATCCTTAGACTTGAGATCATCATAATCCCAACATCGTGAGTTTTATATTTTGATATAGTCAAACGTACACCGTAACTGGTTGTTCTATAAAGGCTAATGTTGGATATATCATGACATATGTAGAGGGATATGGTTGATCGATATATGATAAGTCCCTCTTACATAATGAGAGTAATATCTTAGGCCACTTGATTGAGTGAGACTAGAAATGCTTGGCCATGCTCAAATAAGTTGATATGAGATGTCATACTTATTTGTATATCATAGTCTACTTAAGATATCAAGGAACATGGAATGGACTATGCAATTGTGACTATTCCATGACTTCTGTCCAATTCAGAGATAAAAAACTTAATGATTATTGCATGAAAGGTTAATCATAAAAAAGTTATGCCGAATCATGATTTCTTGTGACTTAGGTAGAAATGATGCATTGCTAGGTGTCACTCATTGTTTGTAACATTGGAATCATTCTAGTATTACTGCTAACGTTACAAGAACCTACAGGGTCACACCCTATAGTTGAAATGAACGGAATAAAACATAGTTGGTATTGTGTTTGGTTGTCGCTTGAATTAAATTAATTATAGAATATAATTTAATTGGGTAATCAAATATCGAACACATTATGTACAAGGTTGTTGTACGCATAATGAGAACATGAATTTGGTTAGTATATAAATTCAAATAAATATATAGTTTACCAAAATCATTATTGTAATTAATGTAATTATAATTTTCAGTATAAAACATTGTTATATTTATTTAATTTCAAAAAACCCTAAAAATAGATATAAAAATCCAATTTTTTCTTTGCTTGGGGTCTAGCAGCCGTCAAAGCAAAGTTTTTTCCAAAAAAAGTTTTGGGGATTCCTTCCGTTCATTGTCAACTGGGTGGATTACGTAGAGGCCGGAGTCACGAGAGATTGCGGCTTGGTTCGATAGTAGATCAGATTACTCGTTGCTAAGGCGTTGCTGCCTACTCAGAATAAAGATTCATCGTCAAAGCAAAGTCTTTTCCAAAAATAGTTTTGGGGATTCCTTCCATTCATTGTCAACTGGGTGGATTACGTAGAGGCAAGAATCATGATAGATTGCAGCTTGGTTCGATAGTAGATCATATTACTCATTGCTGAGGCGTTGCTGTCTACTCAGAATAAAGATTTGGTGATTTCAAAACCTTTATTTCACCCCGATTCATTCCTCACACATGGATCCATGGTTAGGATCGCCGAATGTTTTATTTTTCAACTACGCCATAGGGGTGCCGACGTTCTAACAATAACTTATTAAGATCTTTTTATTTTCACTATTTTCCATCTTCAGGTACATGAATCTCTTTCTGGAGTTTTAATAATTAGTTATGTATTAGGTCTCTTCAAGAGCACTTGTCTCCACTATATGAGCATCTTGACCATCTTGATTAATTATTTTTTTATGAGAATTTTCATCTTTAGAACTATTCAATCTACCATCCTTCAAACATGCATTACTTTCAATTATTCTAATAGGTTGTCCTACTAGGATTTCAAAACATTAGCTAGTATATAATACTTGGTTGTTCTTATCATGTCAGTAAATGCATTTGTTAGTTAACTTGCAATATAGTGAACTATCCTTTTGAACTTCTGGTTCAAATTACTTTTTACGACAGTCTAGATAATGATAATTCATTCCAAGTAATTCATCTCATCCAATTATTATTTCTCTCCCTCTAATGTTGGGAAAACTATCAAATCTAGAATTTGTAATCATATTATAATTAAATCTTCAATTCATTTAAGACATTTAATAATACAAGGAGATTCATAATTAATATATATTCTCAACTCTCTCTGAAAACCTATTTTCTGCATTTTGGTGGAGTAACTTGAACATATATCACACATTCAAAAATTGTAAAATGGGTTGTATTTGGCTCCTAACCAAAAGTCAGTTCTGATGGGGAGTACTTATCAAAACTTATTGGCGTGATGCGTACAAATATCATATACTTATACATATACAAAAGTTTTATTCTCAAAAGTAATGGTTTAGATACTAATTGGAGGCATTTAATCATTAATTTTGCTAAATCATTTCATACATATAAACAACAAGCTTTTGCTATAGTTACTCATATTGATAATCTAGTATACAATAATAATTGAAAGCCTGAGTAATAAAGTCACCAACATTAGCAAGAATTGTATCGATTGCATAATTTGAAAGTTTTGCTCGTAAACAACTCATTAATCAAGTAATCTCATAAACTACAGGTTGCAAGTTGATAACTCACATGTTATTAACTTGTAGATGCAACTACCAAAATTATATCAAAACAACCACTTGTTGGATAATGAACCCATATTTCTTTCAGAAATGCAAGAGATCTAATCTCAACTTTTGGTAGTGAGGTTTAATAAATCTTCTTTGATAACAAGTAACACTTGATAAATGAAGAATCCTCGGGTTCTTTAATAAATATCCATGTAAATCTTTATCTTTTCGCATCATTATTGATTGGGATGGTCAAACCGATCATGCCAACTAATTAATATATTTGAACTAGTAAACTTATGGTTTACTATGCATATGAATCAACAATACTAATATAAACTTATGGTTTACCATCTCATATGCTTTAACCAATCTACTATATACTTGGTATCAACGGGAGGAAAAGACGATAATTTTCCAATACAAAATTCTTACCCAGTATAATAGATTTAATTAATTGTCTCCTTATCCACAGTCTCAATATGATCTTCATTATGATCGAATCTTTCTATATCAAAATAAGTAGTTATTCATAGAAAGAGTGATTCATACTAAATGTAATATTTTTCTCGTTCACAGTTTAAACATGAAATCCATTTCTCTAGAGGATTATGCAATACCCATGACTAATTTATTCCTTCAGATATTAATATATTAACTCTTTTGGAACTTTCAACTAATTTTTTACTACCAAATATTGCATTAATATCGGTTTGTTTCAGTACAAATTAAGATAAATATTTTCTACCTATAGGGATAGTATTCATTGTAACCCTGTCAATGAGACATATTTTCTTCCTCAAAGAAAATTAACAGATTTTGAACAAAATATTTTGACATACGATAAGTATGTGACAAATTGTATTTCATATCACATTGATAACGCAAGTTATCTCTACCTTTTGAATGGTTATTTTGAAAACTCTCATTGTTCTTTTATTTATTACGTGTTTTCACTTCTAGTGGCTATTATTATACCACTTATATTATATCACTTAATTTTTTTTATGATTGCATTCGCTTCGGAGAATGTAATAGATTTAGTAGGATGGACTTCTCAATGTCCCAAAATATTATTTATTTAAAGAGAACTAATATCACAAAAGCTTATCTTTTAGTCGGCAGTCAATATATATTTAAACAAATAACATTTGGTAAGAAAACAAATATTACTATACAACATTTTTTATAAAAAAAAATATTATAAGAAATTAAAAGATGTTTTGAAAATAATATACTTCAAATGTTGATTAATAAACCTTCCCGTCAATATTTAAAAATCTAACTTAATAATTAGATTCGATTTAAAAAATTAAATAATAATAATCATACCTAAATTTTTTTTTTAAAAAGCCGAAGTTTTTTACCAATCTAAAATTATAAAATTAACGTTGAGATCAAATATTTCAAAAATATAGAAATAAAACAAGTTAATTGAATCAATTATAATTAATTATAAAATAAAATTAAGATTAAAATTAATCTAGATATAAAAAAAATTATATAAAAAAAAATTCCTACATCTTATGTCAAAAACTTGAGAGAATAAATTTGATCTTTCAGTCCTTGTAATAAATTTGAATAGGATAAATAGGGTTTATAAATCTGAAAATTGATTTTCTTTTTCTTTTTCTTTTTAAGATATCTTGAGAAAGAGATTAGCTACAAAAAAACATTTACTTTTATACAGAGGTTATGCAAATGCCATGCTTCCCTTCAAGGGGCAGGCATTATTGAAGGCAATTTCTTTTACTTTTTTTCTTTTTTTAAATCCTTTAATCTTTATTTAATTTTCTTTTAAGTCTATGCCATATTTATCATGTGCCACCATGTGGACATGGCTAAGTTATCCCATGCTCTTGTAAGTTGTAATAATTAGACTAACCAATCCCCATGCATTGATTATTGTGTATTCCTAGCTGTAAAAATTTAATTTTCATCCAATAAACTTTTTCCCTTTTTTGTATATTTATTTGGATAAACTACATCTAAGGTCACTAAACTATCAATAAATTTACGCTTTGATCGTTCAACTTTAAAAAGTTACAAAATGGTTAATGAATTATTCAAAAGTTTTCATTTAAGTCACTGGACTGTTAAAATTGTAGTTTTATGGCCTTCTCTATTTACACCACTTGCATCAATAGAAAACTCCTCTTCCCCTTCTCTTCTACAATTTAATTTTTTTTACGAAACAATTTTAAACGTCACTAATCTGCGAACCAAAATCTAAATAGCTTTCTTTTTTGATCTCCGACACTGACCATCAGATTGACTTGGATCGTCGAATCATCGCTTGGAGTTCACTAGTCAGACTTAAAAAAAAAAACACTGAACAGCTCGATGACTTAAATAAAAACTTTCAAATAGTTCAATGACTTAAATAAAAACTTTTGAATATTTTAGTGATTATTTTGTATTTTTTGAAGTTGATTGGCCAAAATATAAGTTTACTAATAATTTAGTGACCTTAGGTGTGATTTTCCCTATTAATTTTAGCAAAACTAGTATTAAAGCCCCGCTTACTATGGGGCTTTTAGTTTAATTTCGTACATTTTTATTAATTGATAGTAAATTGTAATTTTAAATTAAATGTTATTAAATAAAAATTATTTAATACCTACTTTCAAATGGTAACAATATTAGCATTAATATAATATTTTATCATTATAACTATTAAATTTATGATATTTTTTTATGAATAAATACAAAATTTAAATTAACATACTATTTATTTAAATAATGAAATAGAAAGAATAAAAAGAATTTATATAATTCTAAATTGACTTATGAGTAAAATACAAATAAACTCCTTTAAATCATTAAATGCATCATTTAAAAAAAAGCTAACAACAACATTTTTAGATTGAATCATTATACTAAATATGTTATGAATAAATATGATGATAAAAGTATAACATAAAAAGAAACATTTTTAAGAAAAAAATAAATCATGATATTAAATGGATGAATTAGCAAAAATATGTCGAAAAAAAGTTAATTGGATAAATAGGCCGTTTTTTAAAAAAAATTAGGAAAATAGATAATATCTTTAGAGTGTGTGTGTGAAGGCGTGTCCAGCTGCATATTTGGCAGTTTCTTACTCTTTTAATATAATTCATTTTTTGGTTAAATTGTTAAATGTTAGTAGTTTTGTCATTGAGTCTCATGTTCGATTCATCTTCCACTCACATTTTTATTATTTTTAATTAACATTTTTAACATATTAGCTCCCTTAGTTAAATGGTTAAATAATAGTGATTTCGCCTTCTTCTTTTTTGATGTAACAAAACCTGACAAAACTAAGTACCTAAAGCTTAAAATTTAGCTACCTTATCATTCCAATACTTGCCTAAAAACTTCAAACTCTAAATTATCTCTAGATGATTCTCAACTATGTGCTATGTTGTATTGTTTCGCCCAACGCACTGATATCTTAATAATTTTCATAAAATTCTAAGATAAACCTTGGACCACAAAGAGATTCATGTTCTTCCATATGCGCCATACTAACAAACCAAAAAGAGGAGACCAAGGAACCTTATTCCTCAATGTCCATCTAGAATTCCCAAGTTTGTCCTCACCCAATCTGAGAGATTTTCGGAAAAAAAAAATACAGCTAGCAATTTCTTGGCACAAGGTACTTTCGAACATCTTGAACAACCAGGCAATCCCAAAGGACAAGCAAAATTTCCTTTGTCTCATGATGACAGACTGGGCAGGACATACTTTGGCCAATACCCCTTCATACACATTCCTGATTGGTAAGCAGCCTTTTTCTGCAAACGAGCCATAAGAAAAAGCGAATGCGATACGGTCCTTGATACTTCCAAACGACTCTCCACTTAGTATCTTTCAGAATAAAGTCAGCAGAAAAATCTGATGTTGAGTGTCACAAGTATGGACATTATCAATCAGAATGTCGAGTTAATTTGAATAATGAAAATGGAGACAAAACTAACTTTGCAGAAAATGAAGAAGTGCCTTTGTTGATGGCTTCTCATGTCAAAGAAGAAACACAGAAGAATTTATGGTACTTGGACACAGGCTGCAACAATCATATGAGTGGCAACAAATCTGCGTTTTCGGTGTTAGATGAGTCTATTCATAACAATGTGAAGTTTGGTGATGACTCAAAAGTCTCTGTAATTGGGAAGGGAGAGGTAACAATTCAAACGAAAAGTAATGTTGTTCATACTATATCTAATGTCCTCTTTGTTCCAGACTTAAAACAAATTTGTTGAACATTGGCCAACTACAAGAAAAGGGATATGAGATTTCCATTAAAGATGGAGTTTGCAAAATACAAGATGAAAAATTGGGATTAATTACCCAAGTTGATATGACACCCAACAGAATGTTTCCATTGTACTTCCACACCGTCACCAACTCATGCTTCTCTGCAAGTTGTGAAAGTTGTGGATTTAATTTTTGTATTTTAATTTGATAAATTTTAGTTTTTATACTTTTTTAAATTTAAAAAGTTTAGTCCTAACCCAAATAGTAGCAATTAAATCTATTTGGTTAAATTCGATTTAGTTTATATTCTTCAATTGAACTATTCTAAATAACTATACTTTTCGAATTTTGAAATTTTAATATTGACACAAATGACAATTGTTAATCCATTAATTAAATTTTTAGTGAATAACATGTGGAAATAACAAGCTAATATGACATTACGCATATGATAATAGATTTTTGTTGCATCAGATTTTGGAAATAGAACTTAATGAATATAGCAATAACCATTTAATGAAGACTGAAATATTAAAATTTGAAAAGTAAAGAGATTAAAAATATAAAATTAAAGTACAATGATTAAATTTATAATTTTCATAAAGTACAAGGACTAAGTATAAAATTTAACCAATTTTGGGACATAAATGAAACCCTTTTTAATTTATGATACAATCATACGAGTTATTATCAATGCATGTATAAAATCAAATGGGACAATATTTAATTTAAACTTAAAGTGCAAGTAACGTGGCCTTTTTTTTTTCTAAATAAATAAATAACTCTTTCCTCATTTAATTTCATTTAAAGTTAAATATTTTGTCAAATTTTGTTATTAGTCCTAAGTTACAAATTTAATCTTTATAATCTAATTCGGTCATTTTTAGTTTATTATTTTTTTACTTTTAGAATTTCAAATTTGATTTAAATTATAATTATTAAATTTGTTGTGTAATATAAAAACATTTTATCACATGCGTAATGTAATTTTTGCATATTGTTTTCATACAATACTCACAAAAAAATACATTATTTTAGTTAATAATTTTAATGGCTATCGTTTAAATTAAATTGAATCCAAAAAATATGAGGACTAAAACAAATTAAATTGGAGTTCAACTACTTTTAATTTATGAGTAAAAATAATTAAATATTGTAGGTAATTTTGGAGTTGGCCTTTAAAGCCATCCTTAATTTTAATGTACTTTTAGGAAATTTGATTTGAGTAGTATTTCAATTGTAGTGATGAATTTATTTATTTTTACGAATATAATTACAAATAATGAATATTTAAATATGTTAGGTTAATTGTTATTACTGGCTCAAAGTTTGAATGGATTTGGGCCGGATATTAATGAGCACGCGGGATCGGCTCGCAAGCAGGCTCGCAAGTCGGGCTCGCTTTCCTGTGAGGTTACACGTGCAGGCCAGGCTCGCAGGTCGACCTTGCTCTTTTATGATGTTACACGTGCATAAGACCTTATAAGCACATGTTGAGTCTAGAGTAAGATACGTGTCTATATGCACAAAACCTACTTAACTAGTATATCATGTCAATGAACAGTACCAATATCCTATAAATATACAAATACTACTATTTGAGGGAGATAGAGAAAAACACTCAACAAAATAATTATAATAAACTAAAATAAATACAAAGTAAAGTTAAACTAAAACCCGAAATATTTTTTATACTTAGAAAATATTACATAATTTTATCGTTTACAATGCCAAATTTTTTTTTTTTACATGCGACTTCAATTGATAGTTTCTGAAAGTTTGAAATTTTTCTCACTTCATTTGTCTATTTATAGACAAGTTTCTTATAATTTTTTGGACAAATTCACCATTAGTCACTAAACTATGTATAAGTTTTTATTTTGGTTATTTAATTAAAAAATTTTTTATTTGATCACTAAACTATTTAGAATTTTTTTATTTAAGTAACTAGGTTGTTAAGTTATTCTTTTAAAAAAAATTCGCCAGTGAGCTCCAAGTGATAATTCGACAATCAGTATAGTGGATCAGTACCCAACAATGAGTAGAAGAATATATCTTAGATCCAAGTCAATCTGACGATTAGTATCGAAAATTGGAGAAAAAAACTGTTTGAATTTTAGTTTGCATATTCGAGATGTTCAAAGTTATTTTATGAAAAAAAAAAACTGAACTGTAGAAGAGAAAGAAAAAGAGATCGATTGGTCAAATAATGTGAACAGAGGAAGTCATATAACATCGATTTTAATAGCCTAGTGATTTAATTGAAAACTTTTGAATAGTTTAGTGACCAAATTGTAACTTTTTTTAGTTAGGTGACCAAAACGAAAACTTACCCATAATTTAGTGACTAATATTGTAGTTTACCTTTCTTCTTTTTTTCTTTTTGCATTAAATAAATTTAAGTTATGCAGAGGTTATATTTAATTTTGTAATAGAAGAACAAATGGACTTAATTTAAACTTCTGTCGCCACGCGCGTCAATAGGCACTGTAAACACAAAAAATCATCGTACGTCCAATATTTATTTAAAATATCTGGGTATCCTTGAGATCGAAACACGTGTAACGCCGCAAAAAATGAGAGTGGTATTTGTTTGAAAATCCGGCAGTCATTTTAACTATTAATTCCCGCGTTTTATTGTCAGCTATAATAAATTATTTTTGCTAACCATTAAGATGTTTTTAAAAAATGAAAATACATAAATATTTTTTATAAAAATAATTAATAATTTTGTTAAAAGTAAATTATTATTATTAATAGAAAAAAGTATACTAACTTCAAATTTCAGTCTTTTAAACCAATTTTAGCTAAAGTTGTTTTTCTTTTGAATTTTTCAGTTAATATTTTGAATTTTGAAAGCTAAAATCTAGTAATTTTATTAGATTAGGTTCTTATTTCTTATCTTTCAAAATTAAAAAAAAAATTCAATTAACTGTTTTTAAAAATTTTGAAACAAAAATTAAATTTGTCCCTTTTTTCAAATTTAAATAAAAAATAATCAATTATTTCTTAGACTAAACACCCAAAAATTTTCTATAAAAAAAAGTTAATAAGTAAAAACAGCTATTTTTAATATAAAATAATACTTCTCTAGAAATTAACAATTATTTATAAAAATTAAAGAGTTAGTCTCTCTATTTTATTTTTTTACAATTTAATCTTTATATTTTATAAAAATTGAAAAGTTAATATCAACTTTTCAAAAATTTATATGCAACAAATTAGCCAAATTTAATAATTTAAATTAGTGTGTACCACAACTATATTAACTTCATAATAACTTATTTAACTCTCCAACTTAATAAAAAAATTTATTTTAACCCTCCATTTAATTTTTCGCTTTTTTTAGCTCTTAAATTTGTGTTGTTTGTCAAATCACCCTAAAATAAATGAAAAAGTTAACATCTGTTAACTTTGCTACCGCGGTGGCATCCAGGTGGGAGATCCCATTAACAATTAATTAATTTTTTAAAATTTTAAAAAATTAATTAATTTCGTATGAAAATTTTAATTTTTAACTATTTCATTCATTTTAGAATGATTTAATAAACAACACAAATTTAAATACTAAAAGAGATGAAAAATTAAATAGTGGACTTCTAAAGTATGAGAACCGACAATTAAATCTAAAGGATTAACTCATTAATTTTCGTAAAGCAGAAGGATGAACTTCACAATTAGATTTTTTCTAATAATAAATCTACAAAAAAGACTTTTAAAAAATAATACAAAAAAAAATTATAATAAAAGAAATGATTTATTTGATCCTTTATTTTCAGCTTTTTACTTTTCTCTAACACCAACCTACACACAATACAACTCAGCCATTAATTTTTCTCATTAAAGTTTCCCCTTTCAACAAGAATTCTGTTTTCTCATTCACAAATCTCCCCACCAGTTTTTTTTTTTTTCGTTTCTCTTTCTCTAGAATTCCTCTAGAGGGAGAAAACAAATTGATGTCGAATGATCAATCTTTTGTAAAAAGATTTTCCCTCTCACCCTTCCCTTAATTCAAATCTCTTATCCTTTTTCTCATTTTCTTTTCGTTTCATTCCATTCCCAGTTTTCTTGTTTACATCCCAAAATTTTCTCGAGAAAATATTGTTTTTATGCTTTTTTCTCTGTTTTAAATCCCAAGATCTCTGCAACCCAGTTCTTCTTTTCACCTGATTAATCCAATTTCCCATCTGGGTATCTTTAGTTCTATTTTTTTTCCTTGTGAAGTTTAATTTTTCTTTTGTTTTTTTTTTTTGGGGGGGGGAGGGGGTTAATTTATTAGATTATTTTCATGGATCTTTCTTTCCTATCCCATTTTTTAATGATTTAATCTTACACCAGACAGAATCCCATATTTTCCTTCATTGTTTTTTTCCCCTGTTTTTCTTTTTCCTTGTTATGGGTTGTGCAAGTTCCAGGCAAAAACGATGCTGGCATTGCCGAGCACCGTATTCACCTGTTCCAAGAAGCTACACAATGCATGTTCATCACCCAGCACAACACAGAGGCGATAGCTACCATGTCGTAGCATTAACATCCACCACATTAGGTAACTTAAAGATAGAATCAAGCCACCAAAGCAATGGCAACAACACCTTCAATGTTGCAGCCTTCAATGGCAATCTCGAAAACAATGGGAATGTGAAGGAAAAGAAGGAACAACAAAGTAAAGGATTGTCCATGATTGAAGCTGAAGTTTGGTCCAAAATGATTGAAGATAAGATCCCAAAAGTTATCCCCAAAACACCTATTGCAACTCCCCCTGGTGAGCCTGAAACAATTAACACATGGGAATTAATGGCTGGCCTTGAAGACCTTAGTCCTCGTCCTCCATCTCATATTAGAAGCTTTTCAAATGGCACAGTGTCTCAAAAGCCATTATGGGTTCAATTTGAAGAAGAAGAAGAGGATCAAAAATCAGATTCAGTAATCACAGATTTCGATCCTGAAATCATTTCTAGCTTTAGGAAAACACTTGAACAACTCCCTTCTGCTAACCCTTTTCATCTCAGGCTTAAAAAAGACAAACTTGTTTTATATTTCACAAGTTTAAGAGGTGTTAGAAAGACATACGAGGATTGTTGTCATATTAGGTTAATCCTTAACACCTTAGGTGTTCGTATCGATGAACGTGATGTTTCAATGCATTCAGGGTTCAAAGATGAATTAAAAGAGTTAATGGGGGATCAAGGGTGTGGTGGATTGCCAAAGGTTTTTATTGGGAAAAAGTACATCGGTGGAGCTGATGAAATAAGGCAAATGCATGAAGAAGGTACACTAATGAAAGCCATTGAAGGGTGTGAAATGATGGATGATGATGAGATTGGACCATGTGAAGCTTGCGGTGATATCAGGTTCGTGCCATGTGAGACTTGTTCAGGCAGTTGTAAAGTGTACCATGAAGATGATGATGAAAATGAAGATGGTGTGGAATTAGAACATGAAGATGGTGGAGAAGGTGACTATGGATTCCAAAGGTGTCCCGATTGTAACGAAAACGGACTTATCCGATGTCCGATTTGTTGTTACTAATAAAACGATGAATACCGACTGCTAATTAAGTCAAGTGCAGCATGAAAATTTCCCTACATATATATTTTTTTATTTGTGAGTTTGGTTTTTTCTTTTGTACAGTGAGAGTGAGGAGAGTTTGTATTGTAATAAACAGGGTTTTATTTTCTCATCATAATTATTACCAATCATGTGCTTCTAAGGCTTGTTTTACTTATTATGTTTCTTTCTATAAAAGAAACTTGTAGGACTTTCCAAACAAGTGGAGGATTATACTTTTGAGAAATGCAATTATACCTATTTTTTCTCTTTCATGTATATTTTCCCATGTTTCCCTCACTTTCTATCTCTTTTCTATACAAACTTTTTCCTTATTATAATGAGTATTGTAGAGATTTTTACATTTTAATCTTTCTATTTTTAAATTTTAGTTCAAAGAACAAACTAATCTTTTTATTAAAAACTTATGTATGTTTATATGTTAGCATCAGATACATGCCATGTGTCATTATACCCAATTTCAGATTGACAAAACGTTTTTGACTTCATCCTTACTTATATCCAGTAGTATATTTTCAAAGGTGACCTATAGGCCAGGCGGATAACCATGTGAGATGGTTTAAAAGAGTTAGAAATTAGCTCAATGCCATTAATGAAAGACATTAGTGGTAAATGACACTAAAAAATAATACAATTAAGACCAAGCCAAAACAACTTTTAGTCTTTTAGTTTCTTTTGTTCTACACTTCGTCATCTCCCCCATTTCATAATCATATCATTGTTTCACATTCACGGGCGGCCTTCAGCCATAAAATTACATCAAGCTAAGCACCATTTTGCCCCATCTAATCAATCATGTTCAAGTCTTCTTGCTGTTACATATGGAAGAAAAATTAGATTTTACGCCCTCGTTTTATAAATCGGACTTTAACCAGTGACAATATTATAGAGACTCTTATATTATAAATCAGATTACATTTTAATCTTTATATTAATAAAAAATAGATAAATTAGTCCTTATGTGTTAGATCAAATAGTAAATTGATCATTCTGTTAAAATTTTTATTCATTTTACTATTAAAAATTTATCTTTGTACGTCAGCATGAGATACACGTTATTATTCTGTCAGCCACGTCAATTTTTAAACGTACAAAAGGATGATTTTTTTTAACAGAAATGGCCAATTTACTTTTTAATCAAACGTAAAATGATTAACTTACCCATTTTTTAGTAGAGAGGTAAAATGCAATCTAACTCCTAATACAAGAACTTCCATAATACTTCTACCGAGTTTAGCTTAATTGATTCATAATTCTCGATTTAAGAGTAAGCATTTAATAAGGAAAATCTTTATGAAAGGAACTTATATTGAAAAGGGAAAATGTATGAAGGATTAATGGATTTTATTTGTCTTGTTGTAACATAAAATCTTGTGGAAACAAAAAAGAAAAGGGTTTGGAATTGTGTAGTTGTTTGAGATGTTTGTATAATCATTTAGTTGTTGTGGCAAATTGCACACTTTGAAAATGAAATATTAGGACACATTTTATAACTCTGAAAGCTACTTGACATAATTTGTTTAAATTGTATCATCATTTTTACCATAAAATGATTACTCCTTTTTTTAGGTGTGGGATTTGGGTTTTTCAGCATTGAGAAACTTAAGGCCAAAGTTAATCCATAATTGAGACATGGAATTTGATAATAGCTCATCAGTACCCATCCAAGAGTGTTTCACTGCATACAGGAAAAGAGATGTGATTTTGAGTAGGTTTATTTTGGTTTTGAGTTATCTTGAATTCGAGTCGGAATAGATTAATTAAATCTTCGATAATACATTTTTTTTATGAAGTTAAATTCTATGAAATTGGTTTTTTTGTGTGTGTTTGTTTTAGATAGATTTTCTTGAAATAATTATTTTAAAAGTTGTAAAAACATTTTCTTTTCACAACCGAATTTTTTTATAATAATGTAATATTTTTATATAAATTTAATAATAAATCATATCTAATTAAAACTTAATTTGAAATTACATATAGTAGAGTGGATAGTGACACGTTGGGGATGGAATAGATAAATGAAGTTAAAAATGATCATATTTATATTATTAAAATATTCATATTTTATACTATAAAACATTTATTATGAAATATTTATAAATTATAAATATATTATTGAAATATTAATATAAAAAATTTTAATAAAATATTAAGAATTAAAAATTATTATTGAAATAAAATTATAAAATTTAATAATTTATTAAAAAAATAAATAATTATATTATTAAATATGAAAAATTAAATAGTATGTTTAATAATATTTAAAATTAATAAAATTTGATATCAATATTTTAATATTTAAAATATTAAAATTAAAAAATATTATTAAAACAATAATATAGGTTTGTTTGAAGGTAAGTTTTATATAATACAAAAGGGTAAATCAATCTTTCCATTGATCTACCGAACTATTTTTCAAGAAATAAATATAAGAAAATGCAAAAAAAAAAAAAAACATTTTCGATGAAACAAACATAGCCTTAGATTTGGATTAAAGTTATTCCTAATTCAATTTTCAATAGGGTTATAGTTCAAATTTACCACTTTGATTTTGTTAAATTTTTTTTACCAACTTTGTTACGTGGAATTTGAGTTGGGATGGAATGAGTAAATTCGATAATTAAAGTTTTTATTTTTTACTAAGCTGAATTCTATATAATTGGTTTTTTATCATGTTTGTTTCATTGAAAATAGTTTTCGGAAAATGATTTCTAAAAAATTGATTGATTTTTTTTTTTTGGAAAAGCTGATATATTTTTGTATTTTGGACGATTTTGTGTAAAATATTTGTTATTATTTGACAAAATTTTCCTGAAATAATTTTCTAAAAGTAGTTCTTAGTGAAACAAACACAACATAAATATATTTATTACAAAATATTGTAGTAGCATTTTCTTTAGGCAATTGAAATTTATTTTACAATAAGGTAATATTTTATAATAATTAATATCTTATATAAAATTAATAATAAACGAAGCTTAATTAAATTTTAATTTAAACTATATATATTATATACACAAGAGTGGATAGTAAAACATTAGGGTTGAATTAGATAAATGAAATTAAGCATGATTTTAAAAAAAACCTCATATTTAATAAAAAATTGAAATTTAATATTAAAATAAAACTTTAATTTCAAAATTCAATCTGACAAAAGTGACGTCATAAAATTTAATATAAAATTAAAATAGAATAATAAATTTACCTTTGGTTTTGAAGTATCAATAAA
This sequence comes from Gossypium hirsutum, assembly GCF_007990345.1. Classification (NCBI taxonomy): domain Eukaryota; kingdom Viridiplantae; phylum Streptophyta; class Magnoliopsida; order Malvales; family Malvaceae; genus Gossypium; species Gossypium hirsutum. Next base: position 6,183,162 of record NC_053445.1, on the reverse strand, counting down.
ACTAAGATATAGTGACAGATTTTAATTTTTACCCAAATTTCTATATTGATTAACCTATTATCGATATTATTTAATTTAAACTCAAAATTTTCAAAAGGATATTTTGGTTTATATATACCATTATACTTTGAAATTGTGTAAATTTACTACTGATTGAATTTTACTACTAAATTTTGAGTTAATTTTAGCAGGTAATTTTGATTTTTTTTAAAAAAATAAAATTTACAATCAACATTGATTTTCAATGATTTCAATACAAAATTAAAATAAAAAAAAACCTTTCCAAATATTTTATTTGAATAATATACCATAACAGATGTTAAAACTTAAGAAATTAATATAGATTATTTATTTTATGAAAGAAAGATTAGAAAGATTTAAAAATTTTATCCAAAAAAGTTAAGTTCAGTTTTATTTATAAAATAAATATTCTTTTATATATATTTTTCCATAATTTTACCATATTTAATTATTAATGAAAGATAATTAAATTTTTTTTTATATTAAATTTTGTTTCAAATTAAAGTTGGGACTTGGGAGAAAAATATTTAGTAGCAAAATTGAATCATTTTTTTTATACAAAAATAGTAAGTGTAATAGTTCAACTCAATTATCAAATTCATACTTGTAAAAGATAATAATTAATGTAGAATTCAACCACCATCAATGAGCCCTTTCTGCACTTCATATTTCCAAGATGACAGACTATGCTTTGCATTCAAACACTAGCATGAACTTAGAAGGTAACCAAAAGTGTTACTCATATTCAATATAAAAACACTAGCAGAAAAAGAATACTAAGTAATTTCCTCAGTAAATTCATATCTTTCAATTTGTTCTCTGTTCTTATTCAATCTAACAAAAAGGGATCCCAAAACACGCATTCGGCGTAAGATCATCTCATGTTCATATTATCTTTTTAAATTCCGTTACGTTTTATATGGGGCAAGGGTGAATTTCTTCAGCAAACCCCATCTCGTTAAATGAACAAACAATCGATAACAGTGACCAATAAATCTCACATTTACACCCATCTAACTAAACTTTCTAGTTATTGTCAATGTACGGAAGCGTATACTAGACCGGTATGTAACAGACACGAGTATTTTATTATTTCTACGCACAGGAAATGACCGTGCACTTAACTAGGTGTGTGTTTGTTTGTTTCCATGTTTACCCAGATCAGCGGCCGCTTGAGCTGCACGGTTCAACATGCCAGAAACCCAAAGTGCTCCCTTGGCAAAATAGCTGCTATTGACTACGGCGTTGGTAGCTGCTACAGCGGTTCTCCCTGTAAAACTTGCAGCTGTTACCACTGCAGTCCCGGTAACTGATGCAACTGACTTGGTGATATCCGAAACATGATACTTCTCATCCACTGATTTTACAGTTTCCATGCTAGTGTTAATCTTATCGGTGAGGCCGATTCTATTGCTAAGCTCAGCAACTTTGGCTGCTGCAGTAGCCGAGACCCGATAGGACTCGTCTAAGTCTTTGGCCTTGATAAGAGCATCTTTGCCTAAAACATATCCCTTGGCTAGCATTGTTTTGACAACAGTCACCGCTTCTCCAGGACTAGAAACAAATTGGTGCATATGAGTAACCTGCGGAGATATAATCAGCGGTTTAAAATCACACACATATTCAAATCTCTTGCCGAGAGTCTGATTGGTAACATGTGTTTAGAAGGGTATTGAAACCAAGCAAACGACTTGCTCTTCTTATTAAAGAAACCGATACATACCGATGAGCTAGTATCCTCTTCAGTCTTCCATGTAGAACTATCCCAAGGATATGAATCATCACCATACGAACCCCACTTTGATATGCATACGGATTGATCACCAATTGTAGCTCCCTGAAGAATCAAAGTTCAGGCAGTAATGAGAGTTATAATAACTAAAAAATCGAGAAGCCAAGATGCATAAAGTTCCATTGCTAAAGATCAAGATTAAGAGTCTATCTTAACTTACTGTCAATCTCAATTTTCAAATTAAAAGTTTAAATTGACCAACTTTTTATTTTCCGATCGAGGGGCATCCCTATTACCAGTTTTCACCTTATAGGCTTAAGTCGCAAGAAGTGGAAGCGGCAGATCTTATACGACTGAGTGGCAGCCTTACAGGGAAAGCAATTTATTCAATTACGTAAACTGATACTCATAAGTCATGCCATATTAATGCAAAAAGGATGTTATGGTTGCATTTCAAAATCAAAACATACCGAGCAATGCTAATGGTTAGAACCATCCAAGTAGCTAAAAGAACACACGATTTCTTTTTCTTTTATAAATGGAATGAAAGTTAATTTCTCTGTAAGTACAAGTTAGAGCCTTACACTGAGTAAGACAGCAGTTTCGAGCGAATAGGCATCTTTAAATGTCACATAAGCTGTACATGCATATTCGCCACATCTGTTTAAGAAAGCAGCTCTTGTCATAATACAGCATGAATTTCTTGGTAATGGAATCAAAGAAATCAGGCACAAGAGGTTCAAAAGAGTGATCAAGGAAAAGCTAATATTCCTCACTATACTAAGGTGTACCTACGCAATAAGGTTATATAATAAAGTGATGCAAGAGCATCTACTGAGGCGCTAACAGCTATGTCCAGATTTGATCAACATCTCGATTATTGCAAAGGCTCATTAGCTCAAGAAATATGTCACATGCAAGAAAAAAATCGTACTTGCTGTAAATTTGTACAGAATATGGAATAAGATGGCAAAAGTAACATGAAGGCCCCTATACTAAGAGTCCAATTGCTTTTTGCCCCCTCTACTAAAAAAAAAATAAGGTAATTAGTCTCTGTACGTTAGATCAAAGAGTAAATTGGCCATTTTTGTTAAAAATTTCATCCATTTGTACTATTAAAAACTAGCTTGGCTAATGGAATAATCAGTGACATGTGGCATGCCACATGTACCTCATGGTGACGTGCTAGAACCAGTTTTTAACAATAGAAATAGATGGAACTTTTAACAGAATGATCAATTTGTTTTTTTGATCTAACATACCCGGACTAATTTGCCCTTTTTTTTGAGTAGAGGGGGCAAAATGCAATCCAACTCCTAATACAAAAGCCTCTATGATACTTTTACCGGAATCAGATGCATGTATCTAAGCAGATGCTGTTAAAGAGACTTGTGTCCACATTTAATCAGGTCGTAGATACCAAGTATCTCATAATAAAGCATTTCAGACAAAAGAACTCTTGCTTCTGACTTTTCCTAAAATAAGTACAATAAGTAAAATTAAACAGCTTGATCATAAAAAAACATTGATTTTCCATAAACAAACAAGATTAAGATTATCAATGATCCAACAAGAAATCAGTTCAGACAAAAGACTTCTTAGCTTTTGTCTTTTTCTTTTAGCCCTCAAAGAAAAAGTAAATTTGTAAGCACTCATTAGCTCAAGAAATATGTCACAAGCATGGAAAAATGGAACTTGCAGTAAATTCGTACAGAATTAAGAATCATATTCATTAATAGCATCAGAAATATCAAGTACCAAACAAGAAAGCATTTCAGACAAAAAGAGCCCTCGCTTTTGACATTTTTCCTAAAGGAGTTGACAAACAATAAGTAAAATTAAACAACTTGAACGTAAAATCTTCCTTGATTCAAGAAACTTGTCACCATAAAGGAACTTGCTGCTAAGTACATTTGTACGGATGAGAGAAATTCTACTCAAAAACATTGATTTTCCACAAAAACCGAGATTGAGATTACCAATTATCCAACAAGAAATCATTTCAAGCAAAAGATTTTGTAGCTTTTGACTCTTTTCCCCCCTCAACAACAAATTTGCAAATGCACAACAAATATGAAAAAAATCATGAACATACAACATCATAGAGAGTGATTTTTGGGGTTTAGTCCAAAACCAGAAACAGAGAAGCAACAGATACCTGATAATTTCAATATGCACAATTGCACCACAGTATGCGAAAAAGTCACAAAGATCCTTCTCGGTAGCTTTTGGAGATAAGCTCGTAATTTCAGCCGTGTAACCTCCAGGGTACATTGTCTTAAACTGAGATAAAATCAGCCAAAAAAGAACCTATTTAAAGGTATTTAAATAAAATTTTAGAAGCACACATAGAAGTAGCTTGATAATGCAGATATCATCATTGTTCATTCAATACTTTATAATTCCGAAACCACAGCAATCCCAAGGTACAAGGATACTTATGGATGATTTTGAGGTAAACAGTTCTCAGTGGTCATAACAGCCAAGCTCTCTCATCGATAGATCGTTTCATAGGTATAAAATGAAAGCCAAAAATTCATGGGTTCTTCTAAAGTCAAATGAAAAATACTAATATGGTTGCTGATTTTCTAGCATTGATTAGCCTTATTTCAACATTAACATAATTAAAGATGCCAAAGCTATTTTACCAAACTCAGTAATCCCAAGTAAGGTGCCTTAATCTACTCCAAGATCTGCTTGAATACACCCCAATTAATCTTAGTTCAAGTCAAAAGTAAAAAGGGGATGAGTTTTAGGGACAGCCATAGCCCATATAATCCTCCAAAGTGAAAACTTTAAATTGGCTTTCATTGTAAACAATGTAAACTTTAAGCAAGATTATCGAACTTTTGGCTAAAGTTCAAAAAAGGGTTCAACCTACAATAAAGAATACTGATAAATACCTAACTATATAAGAAAAAAATCCATTTTCAAGCTTCCTTTACGCTTGATGAAAGAAAAAAATATCATGGGGTATCAACAATGGGGGCAATTAATGAGTGATAGAACCAACTTTGTCCACCAAATATCAATTAAAGGTCAGCTTGACACTAATTATTTGGCAAGCATGTATTCATTGAGATTCTTGAAATAAGTGAAACTTATTGAAAACCCAGAAAGTAAAAAAAAGGAAAACTGAATTCATTAAAACCCTTAATGCATTCAAGAAAGTAAAGGAAAAACTGATCAAATAAGGTGAAAAAAAAAACTGGGTATCACTGAATTTGCTAGAAAAGAAGGAAAATTGAGAAAAGATTGAAGCTTTATAAAAATTATGATACATTTACATACCTGTTTTTTAGTTGTTGATGATGATGAATCAGATGATTAAGAGCTTAAGCATGGGAAAGAAGGGGAAAGAGAGATAGAGACAACTAACCAACATAAACACTGGCATGCTGATCTTTCCAGATAGCTATAAAACCCCCACTCTCACTAATGGAGCGTGCATTTCAACAAAGAAATTTTGTTTGCATTTTAACTTTTACTAAAAAAAAGGGTAAATTTATCTTTATACCTTATTTGTTAAAAACTTCTGTGATTGATGGAATAATTAGATAATTACACGTGGTATAATTATATCTCATTTTGATATATAAGGATAAAAAATGACCAATTTGCTCTTTGATCTAATGTATAAAGACTAATTTGTTTTATTTTTGAAATAGTGAAGACAAAATGTAATATAATTCCTAGTGTCATAGACCCTGTGACACTGGTACAAGGATCTTTATAATACTTTTATCATTTATATTTGATGCACAATAATGTATAAGTCAATAACTCAAATTTTAAATAAAAATAAAAATAAATTACATACATGTTCTATTTTTATACAAAATTTACATTCATTTTTAATGATTTGTTTATTTGATTTATTAATCGTGCATAATTTATTGGAAAATAAATATTGAGTATAATATTTTGTAAATGACTTTTTTTTCTTTGTTTAGAGCAAAAGAAATTTATAGGAATACGTTGCTTGAATGAAATTTATAATCTATATTTATTATTATTATTATTATTATATATGACTTTAAACTAATAACTTTGTTATTTCTTTAAATGGCGCGTGAAATCATTTCCTTTATAAAGGAGCGTTAACGATCTCTCCCCTAATTGGTTGAGTAAAATGACCATTTAAGCCACGTTGCCGGATTTCCGCTACTCCATTGGCCGGGAATCTAGTTTTGGCCCCGTAACTGATGCCAGTTAAACGCTACCGTTTAAATACATCTAAAATGTCAAATTTAACCTAAAGCCCCTACATTTTTCTCTATTTCCCTTTCTTACCACTAACTTTTTTAGAATTTCCTTTTACATAAAAAATTCAGATAATCATATCTTTACAAATGGTAATATTTTAAGAATAGTATATGTTAACTCTATTTTAAAATTAGGCATAACAAAAAATTTAGCTCTAAAATTTTTAATTTTTATCTATTTGGCCCATACATTTTTTTTCCTTTATAGTCAACGGAAAAAATCGTTGGTGAAAGAGATTAATTAATGGATTTTTAACATCTAAGAGCTTAATTAGGTACATTTTTCTTGGAGGAGCTGAACCAATTGTAAAGCTCAAATGCATTAAGAGGAGAGTCGAATTGGTGATTAAAATTTTGAGGAAAGATGGCAAATAAAAATTGACACAATGATTTAAAGTAGTTTGATCTCAATTGTCTACATCCACTAGCTTAACTTTTTACAATTAAAGATTTTCCAAGTCCACTAATTTCAAACCTTTTAAGGATAATGCTTAACCTTTATAACACCATCTTTTAAGTAATACGATAAAGCCATTCCCCTTTTAAAGTTTTCTACCCAGAACTTCAAGTAACCTCTCACTAATTTGAGAAGTGAAATTGAAACAAGGAGTACCTCTTAAAGGTTGATATAAAATTATTCAAGCTTACTCGAATAAATTAAAACATTTAAAATAATGAAAGAGAATGAAACCTCAAGTGTGTACAAGGGTAATATGAGAATTACAAATAAAAGATTGAATTTTTGCACAATAAGCTTTGTAAACTTGTTTCTTCTCTACTTCTTGATGTTCTTGAACTATATTTATATCTTCTAAATGAAATCTAGTTGTTTGGAGTAGTTAGAGGGAAAATTGAGCTGTTGAAGACATCTACTCGAGTATTAAATGCAGTTGTAAAGGCTTATATCCCGATACCATGACATTAGGTATTGATACTTTGCTTTAAACAATAAGATCGTTGGAGCTTTAGGTACCAGACCCTTAGGCCATGATCTAGTACCTTAATGTTGAGGTCTAATACTTCCTCATTTGGGGTTCAATACCCCTAAATACCCCAAAAATTACTTGGTTTGCTAGATATTAAACCCAAGAAGGAGGGATCTGATACATAGTCATGTGTATCGACACTTAGGCTAAGGGGTCCAATCCCCTAAAGTCAATGGCTTATTGACTTACAAAGTGCTTTTAAGTTCTTTTCATACTTACAAAAATTTCGAACTGTTTAGCCAAGTTTGAAAATCACTTGAAAACAACTTCTCAAAGGTTTAACATAAAGTTTTACAAAATTTGATGAAGGAAACATTTAAAAATCACAATTAACTCTAATTTTTTAAAAACAAAAAAGAAATTTAAGGGCTTATGAACCCTTTAGCCAAAATTATACTATGATTATTCTCTCTTTCTCATATTTAAGGGTTAGGGAGGGATTATTAATAGTTTTAGGCATTGTGTAAAAAAATTGACATGTATCAATGAAAGAAAATAGAATTTGTAGAGGGAAAATTTCAACATAAACCCTTTCACCTTTTTATATATTTATTTTTAATGGTGTTCTACAAGTTATATTTCCCTTTATAATTAGCTTATATTCAACAATTCAACTTACATTTTTACATAATAAGTCATTGTAAAATTTTTTAAGTTTATCTCTATTTTTACAAATTAAACACACTATTAAAATTGAAATAAATATTTAAACTATAAGTAATATTACAATAAATTATTTAGTGGTCACAATATTTAAACCAAATTAACAACTTGGATCCACTAATTAATAATTAAAATAAAAATAGAAAATAAATATAAAAATAGAATTTCACACCATTTATTATTATAATATTTATATTTTAAAAATAAGGTTAATAGTGTACTTTTTTTTAATTCCACAAGCAGACATAAAAAAAGCCATGTGTCTCATTTCTTTACCATATCTCATAGGACACTTGTCAATCACCCAAACATTATATGCGGAGTCTAAAAACTCCCTTGGAAATATACCAAAAACTATTTCTTAAAAACAATGTTTATTTAAATAAGTCTAATATCAATTATCATGTTTTTAAAATTAAAACTATATATCGTTATATTTTAATTTTGTAAAAAAAATTTTAATAAAAAATTACAAAATTTATTAAAAATTTAAAAAATAATTGAATATAATTTAAATAATACATACAATCAAATACTAGCTAATACATAAAATTACAGCATATTGTTTTGTTAGAAAAATGTTTTTTAAGATAAAAAAATCATACATCAAATTCTTAGTGTCATATATTATTAAAAAAATTATAGATTCTTAAAAAAAATTATCATATAATCCAATCAGCAAAAAAAGAAAGAAAAGTCAAAAAAAAAAAATAAAGGAAAAGGAAAATCTGATACCACAAATCAGATTGTTGAAAAAGCCCAAGGAAAGTACAAAAAGGCAAAATGATGAAAGGCCCAATGAACTAAACTTTAAGGGCTGACTTTTATTGCAATCATTTTCATTCTCATTTTAAACAGACTTCATTTTCATACCACTGTATTGACTTCAAATATAAGATACTATGGTTATGAGAATTCAAAATTAAGCCAAACACTTTTCATGTTATGTACCTAACTTTTCGCCTCATCAATATGAACATGGATCTGTTCTTATGCACTACTAAGTATAAAATTGAGTACAAATAGTGAATCATAAGATATCATGTGATAATTTGATTAAGTTTTATCACATGTCCGTCATGTTCAAATTTATTCTAAGCTAGTTTGGGATATTTTCGATTATCGGTATACCTGTTTTTACATTATATGGATTTATTCTAGGGTACTAATTGTAATTGTAACTAAAAAAAAAGTACGAGTCCTTATCAAATAAATACAAATAAGTTTAGGTATAAGATATAGATATTTGACAATGCATAATATAAATTTAAATGTTAAATGGGCCTGGCTAGTGGTAGTTAACTAATCACCTATGTTCAACCATGTTATAGTTATAACTTTTAAAGTAATATCTTTGGAGTAGAAACCATATAGATAGTTAATGCTTGGCCTACTCTATCACCAACTTTTCCAATAAAAAGAATGTTGAAAAGGAAGACTCTTTACATCTAAAACAAAATGTTTCTAACTACCATTTGATTATACAAATGAATTATGTTGAATAGGGTTTAGGCAATCTTCTTTTTCACTTTCAAATTACCTCACCCAAATTATATAAAGAATGCCTTAATTAACAAATATTATATTTTTAAGTAGAAAATATATGTTCGAATTTTAGAGACTACAAACCCTGAATATGAACCATAAAACAAAAATTAAAGACACCCAAACAAAAAGCTATGTCCTACTCACCTACCAAGTTTTCTAATAAAAAAACTAAAAAGGAAGAGACATAAAAAATAAAAGGCTTCCATTGATATGCTGAGAATGAAACCTTAAGTGTGTGTAAAAGTAAGATAAAGAATTACAAATGAAAAATTGAATTTTTGTCTACTTCTTGATGTTTTTGGACTCTATTTATATCTTTTTAATGAGTTCTAGTCATTTGGAGTCATTTGAAGGAAAATGAAGTCATTGAAGACGTTTACTTGGAGTTTCAGAGACTTATGTTCCAATACCATCACTTTAAGTATCGATATCCTATTTTAAAAAATTACGACTGTTGAAACTTTAGGTACTCGACCCTGAGGCCATGTTCTAATACCTTAATGTTGGGGTTCGATACTTCCTCATTTGGGGTTCGATACCGCTAAATACAAAAATAAAAAAAATAAAAAAATAAAAAAATACTGCACTTGATCTAGACCTGACTCTATTAAAAAATAATTATTTCATGGCTTCTCGACTTGTTGCTTTTGCTGTTTTTGGTCCTAAATTACATGCGGATTTATATGAACTCACCATTTTGTTTTCTTTTTCATGTAGTTTAACTTTACTGCAGAATTTGCTTAAGTTAAAACATCAAATTAAACAATGTTTAAGTTGACATATGGTATCGTCGATACATCGATCCATCTTTGTCCTTTTCAATTCAAATCATGTTTAATTGTTTACCAAAAGATGAACAGGTTTCTGAAAACTATAGTACCCCATGTTCCCAGTGACTAGACTTTGGATGGGGTTATTGTGAGAGGGGTCTCATTTACGATTCAATATTGCCTGTAACACTTGTGATTCAAGAGTGTACAACAATGAAATTTAATTTGTTTTTCTGATCCAACTTTTCTATCGTGAAATTTGATTGTTAAATTTAAAAGTTAATCGATTCATACGATTGTATTTATACAAATTCTTTATCTTAAATTACGATTTTCTTTACACGAAATAAAAAATGAAAAATCTTGGTAACATGTAGGCCATATATAGAAATAAAAAAAATAGTTAAGTCTTCCATCAAATCACTCACTAATGATGATTTTGGAGCTTCCTTATTGCAAATTATAACACAATTGATCCCAACTTACCGACATAAACCTTTAGAATCGACACAATAACATATTCTTTTTTTAATTTCAAATCACATTCATTTCATGTGAATTAGTATTTCTTAGAATTTTAAATATCTCAATTGTTCAAAAGAAGAGAGTACATATGCATAAAAAAAAAAGTTAATCGAGCTTGTCTTATGCCAAGAAAAAGTAATAGTATATTGCCATTAAAATTAAAGGCTTTGCTAGTGCAAAGTCCTTTTATTATACAAATTAGGTAATTAGATTGCAAACCCTTCCACATGGAGGAAGCATCTTAAACTATATATAAATACAAATATATAATATCATATATATATATATAAACCTAGTAATAATAAAAAACATTGGTTTATAATAAATATTATTACATAATTAAACTCCTAATAATAGCAGCCTCGGCACTATCAGCATCAATGGTGGCCAACAACTGTGAGAGCCGTTCACTTAGGTCGTCCACCTCCCTATGCAAGCTTCTAATGTAATTGCAAGTCTCTTGTAAGACCTTGGATGCTGATACCTGCACCAGCAGGGGGATTTACAAGGCCCCAACATTAAGTCACTTTCTTTTCTGACATTTCTGCTTTCCACATTATTATTATTATTTACATATAACATCATAATCGAAAAATAAATAATTCGTAAAGTCCGACCCTTGGTCAACAAAATAGACTATTATGTGCTTCGTAATGTGATGTTGTGATCGTTATTTTATGATACACATGATATCCGGGGTCAAAGCATGCACTGTTTTAAGTCAATGAGGAGCTGAAACCCAAGAAAATATGTTTCCTTGATGTCCGGGGTCAAGTTTTCAAACTGTATTTTCGAGGACTATTACTTTTTTTTAACTGAAATACACTATTCCCATGTGCCACATGCAACCAGGGAAAATTAAATATATAGATACGTTATAGTTTTCCATATAAAAATAAATCATCTAATTCATTGAAAATGTATAAAATTATAAAATAATAACTCAACTCTCTTGTAAAAATAGAGATGAATCAAAAGAAGAAACATGAATTCCATGAAATGTTTACCTTATCAGATCGCCTATCACGAATCTCAGGCAGAAGCTGTCGTAACTTTGATACAAGTTCAATGATTTGATCATCTGAAATCCTCGAAACACCTGCTGTTGACTGTCTCGACCTTCTGCTAGACATCTTGTGGGGGATTTAAAGTAATAATAACACCCTAATGACCAAAAACCAAGAATTGTTCTAAAATATTCAGTAAGTTCCAAAATAATACCCCCAAGATATGGAAATGCAGAAGGAAAAATAAGTATATATGGTGTAGAAAAATGGTTATGGTTTGGAAAAGGCAAGAAGAAGAAGAAGAAGAAGAAGAAAGAAAGAAAGAGTAGAGAGTAGTGTTAGATATAAGATATGAAGAATTGGAGAAAGTGATAAGAGAGATATAAAGAGGTAAGGAGGACCACAACCATGGGGGATGCGAGTGTGTGTATGTGAGAGAAGAGAGAGAAAAGAGAGAGAGTACAATAACAAAGATAGTGATGTTGGACGTGAAGAAGACAAGTGCATTGGAGAAAGCATAGTTGGACTTAAAAAGGGTTTGGTCTTTTGAAAAGAAAAAAAAAAACCTCAAGGCGTAATCGTTTGGGGTTCTTGTTTATATGTATAGATGTATTTTTGATGCTATAATTTTACGTATTGTATCCTAATTTGTCTTATTTTAATGGGTTTCTTTGTGTTGTATGATTGTAGTATTGGGGGTTAAAAAATTATGGAATGGAGAGAAAACGTGAGGGAGAAAGAGAAGGGGCAATAAGAGTTCATGTTTATGTTCCCAACTTGGGGATTGATGGCAAGTGGGCTTTAAGAAATATGTTTGTTTTTGAGCTAACATTGTGGGCCTTCATGTGCATGTCTTAATACGCAATACCATGTGATCATCACCTTCTCCAACTACATCCTTCTTTTAAAGTATTCCACAACCCCCAAATCTCCCTTCTCACACTCTTTCCTTTCTATTTTTTCCTATTTCCTTTAGCACATTTCATTAATTAAATAAACCAAACTTGTTTTGTTGTCTTCTTTTTCCTCCTTCTACTTCTTCAATAACTATTATGTTTCGTGAATAGATTTAAATTGCAGATACAGATATTTTCTATCATATCGTGATTAAAATGTTTTTTTATACCCTTATACCTTTTGTACATGTGGCACTAGGGGTGTGCATAATTCGGGTAAAACCGAAAAAATTCGGTTAACCGACCGAATTCGGTTAATCGGTCGGTTAACCGAATTTTTTCGGTCGGGGGTCGGTTAATTTTTTTATGATTTTTCGGTTAACGGTTAATTCGGTTCGAAACCGGTCGGTTAACCGAAAATTTTCGGTTAACCGAAAAAATTAATAAATAAAATTATCCAACCCAACCCAAACTCAATTACCCAACCCAATAAAACTAAAACTAAAGTTTACCCAATTACCCAATCCAATAAAACTAAAACTAAAAGACAACCCAATTTACTAAAGTCTAAAACCCAATTTACTTTAATAATTTATAAATTTTTTAAATTTTAAAAATAAAAAATAAAAAAAATTTGGGTATTTTTCGGTAATTCGGTTAATTCGGTTAATTCGGTTAATTCGGTTAATTCGGTTAATTCGGGTAATTCGGGTAATTCGGGTAATTTTTAACCAAAAATAAAAAATACATAATTTTTGGTTAATTCGGTTAATCGACCTTATTAACCGAAAAAATTTCGGTTCGGTTAAATTTTTTTAAAAAAAAATCGGTTCGGTTAACGGTTAAAATTTTTGGAAGGTCGGTTAATTCGGTTATAGTAATTTCGGGTCGGTTAACCGGTCGGTTAACCGAATGAACACCCCTATGTGGTACCACGAGAAGCTTCATGAAAAATGCCTACGGATAACTCTCTCTTTCGCATCTCTTGATTAGCTCCTCATTTGAAGATCACTCGAGCAATTGCTTGTCTTTAATTAGCTAATTGGTTACTAGGTGACTAGCCATTGACTTTTAGCGAAAACACACTTACCACCAGTAGGAGACCATTATGGACCATTGAGGTGTAACAGTCTCGTACTACCTCAGCCAAAGGAATGTCAGAGTAGTACCACACTTGAGGACAATCGACTTGCCACCTAGCTGACCACATGAACGGGCCGCTACCCATACTATCAATGAGCTGGCACCATCAGGCATAAGACCAGGCACGTGACCTTCCCCTATAAATACCTAAAAGAACGATGAAGAAGGGATTCTTTAACCATATTAGCAACCCTAAGTACTTATCCTTTGGAATTAGTCTCCTTTTCCTTCGCAACTTCCTTATTCCTCTTCTACTTCTCTCCTTTTTCGGCTCTCCACCTGCTTAGGTGAACCGGTATCCATGTCACCCCCACCCTCTCCTTATTATCTCTTTCCTTGTTGTACAATTGTATCGATAATTTGTGTTGAGAATGTGGACCGGACCATGACTTCCTCTTAGAATGATGCTTTCCTCAACCTGGCTAATCCAGCGAATCCCACCAACCCTACTAACTTAGCAAATCCATCCAACCTTGTCAACCCAAAAAACCCTACCAATCCTGGGCTCACTTCAAACCAAACAGGAACCCAACCACCTGTACCAAACTCTCTGAAAGGCTGTCGAGACCTACAAAAATAAAACTTGAAAATATAAGATTAGTATAAAGCAAAAAGTAGGATTGTGTCCATAGAGATTGATGATAATTATATTTCTTAAGTAAAAATAAGTAAAGTAAATAAAAGAGGGTTTATAAAATAAAAAACTAATTTCGAATTAAAAACTAAAACGGAGAAGACAATAATTGAATTTTTTTAGGAAAATAATGGTAAAAAGCTCTAGCCAAAGGTAAAGTCTTTGTTTGATTCATGGATTCAATCATCGATGCAAGAATATCTTTATTGCCTTTAATAAATTAGTTCTAGTTGTTGACTCGACAATGGACAACCAATCTCTTCTTACCTATTTGGTAACCATAAGGCAGCTCATTTGAAATTACTTCCCTAACTGATAAATAACCTCGTAACAATGCCTAAGATTTAACTTATCGAAAACATTAAGAACGAGAGACCTAATTCTAACAAACAAACTCACCTCACTCCACACCACATACTCATAAACTATGACATAAACAATGCAGTTTGTCACTGGTATTAGAATGAATTAAACAATTACGAATTTAATTATTCTAATTGCCAAGACAATCATTCTAAGCTATCAAATACTAACCAAAAATTTGACAAACCTAGATAATTGTTATTCAAATAAAAGATGCATGAATACTAAAGAACAAAGAAGAATTAAAGCACAAATTAAGTCACGAATTATTGAATCAAACTTCGATTGACCTTTGACTAGAAAAGAGGGTATAAGAACCCATAAAATAAAGAAAGCACAAACAAAATAAAACTAAGAGCGGCTATGTCTAAGTTTAAGTCCACATTTTAACCTAATAATGTCTATTTATAGGGCAAAAATAATTTAATGGAGAAAATACAAAAGTGCCATTGATTAAATAAAGTAGAATTTTTAGGTCTCTTGTTAATTTTCGCATCAAACTCAAGGCCATTTTTGGACGTATTTTTTATGCCTTTTGGGATTGGGTCGTGAAATAACTTCAGTTAGATCTTCCAATTACCTTTGAATCTGCATATTATGTGCCCAAAGAGGAGTTTTGTAGCTCAAGTTATGACCAAAATGCTGAAACTATGCTAAGTTGAAAGTTCAATTTGCAAAAACTTGCCAAAAATAAACTTTAAGGTCATTTTTCTCAAATTATTTCCAAAATAAATAATAAATAAAATATAAGTATAAATAATATAATTAAGAACATAAGTAGCATCTTTCAGAGAAATGTCACAAATAAATTGAGAAATTACGCACACATCACTCTGTAATACCTTGAAAATTTTAGTATTGGATTTTGCACCGAATCAATATAAATTCAGTATAATAAATTTATAATAAATTATCCAAGAATTTTGTATTAAATTATAAAATTTATATTTTCAGTATTTTTATTGACTTATTTGAATTTTAGATTTAAATTCGTGATTAAATTGAATTTATTTTAAGGATTAAATTGGATTTTCAATAATTGTTGGGAGATTAACCTTGTAATTAACTTTTTTAATTTAATTTTGGTTGACTGGTGGCGTATGTGAGTTGTGTATTATTATTATTATTATTATTATTATTATTATTAGGATTTTAGTAATTATTGGGAGTCAAGTTGGGGCAAGGATTGACTTGAAAGAAAGAGAAATTAGAAGTTGTAAACAGTTTAGGGACTAAAGTGAGTAAGGGAAGAAAGGAGGAGGGTTTATGTAGCAAATAAACCAAAGGTTGGCTTGTTATTTTTTTCCCTAGCATATTCTCGTAGAAAGCAATTCTTTTTCATTCCTCTTTAACATCGTTCTCTAAAAAAACATTTTTCCATCCTTGCTATTGCCTCTTTCAATTGTGTAGTCCAAAGTTGCTATCCCTGATCTTAATGTAGTGTTAACTTTGCTTAGATTTGCTGTTAAACGCTTACCAAAATAGCTACACATACCTGTTGCAATTTTGTCCATATTTCCTGCTTCAAGCCTTGCCAATTGCACCAGCTGCGGTTCGCTGCCTTGTCCTTCAGAGTTGCTGCAATTTCTTCAAGTTTGCTGCTGCTGTTCATTTCAAAATAAATGTTCATCACTATTAGGGCTAGCGTTCGATCGAATCGAATCGAATTGAATAAAAAAATTTCGAGTTAATCGAGTTGACAAATCCTATTTTATCATTCTAACTCGATTAGAAATTTTCTCGAATCGAGTCGAGTGAGATGGAATTCAAATCGAATTGAATATATATTTTTTCGAGTTAAATTAAAAAAAATGATTTTGGGTCATTGTAATCATTATCATCCACCATAATCAAATTTTCCCACTGTAATCAAATTTGTTATTAACTTTCGTCCCCTCGTAATTTATTTATTAATCTTTTATATATGAGTTAGCTTCTTTACTTAGTTGCTTCAATCATCTTCTGATTCTTGTTACTATGTATTTCGAAATTAAAAATATATTAAATGTAAAAAATGTGGTTTTTAAAAAATAAAAATTATCATAAAAGATAAAATGTGAAATTGATACCAACATACAGTATTAACACGAATATTTTATGGCATCATCAATAATTCAATTTTAACAAAAAATTATAAAGATTCAATATGATTAAACAATTCAATAATATAAATAGTACAAAATGTGAAATTTAATTTAATAATATAAATAGTAGATATAAATAAAATTAATTTTATTTAGGTTCAGGGATTTTTTTGGATGATTTTAATTTTTGATTTGGGGGAGTAAAAGTTTTAGGGGAAAAGTGGGAGAGAGTAAAATTTTTGGGGGAAAGTACAGAGGTTTGAGAGTTTGGGGTAAAAATGTAAAATATTATAGTTTTCTATTCGGTTTATTTGAATTTGAAAACCAAACTCGATTTGAACTCGAAATTCGAAAAAAAATTGGAGTTGACTCGAATAATTCGAATAACTCGATTCATTTAACTCAAAATTAGAATTTTTTTTCTATTTATTCGAGTTGAATCGAGTTTTGCTCACCCCTAATCACTATTGAGCTATAAAATGCTCAGTGTTTAGGTTTTAATTCCGTGTAGGTTATAGATGGCTCATAAGTTCATGATCAAACAACGTCGTCGTGAAGATTCTTTGCACAATTTTTTTCGTATTAGTCTCGTTTTAAAAGAATAGTGTAGTTTGGTATGTACTTAGGATATATAGCCTTATCGTATCTTGTTGTCTATATTTAATGTGTCTTCTGACTTTTGCTTTATTATTGATTTGATATGTTTTTAAAAAAGCCTTGGATAACTTGATTTTTTTTTAAAAAAGTTTTAATTTTTTATGGTTTAATGTGTATAATTACATGGTTGAGTGAGTGGGTTGCTTTAGTGACCACTATGACGCTTCGAATCCATCTGGACTTCCTTATTGGGTTTGGAGTGTTACACACTCTTAATAGTAAACCCTTAACCCTGACTAGATTGCTGTACGCCAGACCCAACCTATACCTATAGCTTCCTCCTCTTTCTTCAAAGACCTTCCTCCTCAATACTACCAGTTTGTCCTCCCACCTTGGTGTTTACTCCACCTCCTTAAGTCATTACTACCACCACTCCTTAGGTCATTGCTCCCTTAACTCCCGTGGACCAGGTCTCTCAACATCAACATTTTGGTTCCAATAGCATGTTACAACAATGCAAGAGAAAATATGTCATATGGAATAACATTTTTCTAAGCAGCAACGATGATTTCAGGAACAACAAGAGCACCAATGTCTATTATACCTGAAGAATACTTAGAATGAGAAGTTGTTAGTAAAGCTTAAGGCAGCTAAAGAGGTTGTCATGAGGGATGACCAATCTCAAGTGAAAGACATTGCCAGTCTACTTTTTGCAAAAAAATGATTACCGACACTTTATAATTTAATTCAACCCAATACTTATTTTTTATTTCCTAAAATAAATATTATTTATTCAATTAATTTAATTAATTAAATTAACTAAATTAATTTCTCAATTAAGTAATTTCTCAATTTGATTTTAATTCCAATAAAGTCATAACAACTTTACCATAAAAGAATCTATGAGGAAGTATATTTAATTTCCTTATTCAACATATTCTAATGAATAATTAATTCAATTACATCTTTGAACTTCAATATCATTAAATAATAATTTAAAAAATCTTAAATTAATTCTCAAGTAATTTTTGTACTTAGTGAGAAAACACATTTATATGTGAATATGACCCATTTGTCTTACTTCATTATTTCCATTCATTTTTATCCATTTGATTTTACAAGCAAATCATTTACGGTTTCAACAAGCTAGCGGAGGGACATATTAGACATATATAATTAGGGATCAAATAATTTATAATTAAGTTCCAGCTTTTCACCTATTAATTATAAACTTATTTAGTCACAAAGTCATTCCACTAAAGTATTGTCATTGAGCTCTCTTTAATTATATACCCTCACAAAAGCTACTTAGCAAGTGCTCATCCAATGACCTAGTCATAAGTGTGTTACCCTCATAAGATATCCTTAATTTCATTGGAATAAATCCGTTCTCCCAATGTGATCCTATTTTATCTCATTGGTAATTATTACATATTCCTTCATGAAAAGTCAATTACTATCAAATAGAAGTGCCAATAAGATGATATCAATGATCATAAAGAAAAATGATCCATGGCCACGTTTACTTTTCATCTATCATGTAATGCCAATGAGAGGATATCTTTTACCGTTTAGTTGGGCTATGAATTACATTATTGTGGAATGATACAAAAGTCGTATACCCAACACACTAGCTTCTGGTTCTGTATCTATTTGAACAAATGCTTTGATTTACATCAAAGTATATGAGTCACACATACATAATCTATCATCCACTCGGGATCAAGATATGCTACACTATGAACGTCACAAGTGAATAAATCAATAAATGGATTTATTCTACTTGGGTCCTGTCTGATGTACTGCCAATACAGTCAGCCACATTTATGTCTCTATCTTTTGGGAGTCACCCGCTCCAATACCCAAGACAAGGTATCTCTCTTATGAGACTGATAGCTGACATATTATACTTTCAATCAATTTGCTTGTTTTTTATTAGACTAAGGACATGTTAAGATTATCTACTAATCTAAGTTATCTTTCCGCATTACGATCCGACCACGTAATACTGCTAAACATTAGTTAAATTTTAGATAATCTGTAAGCCAATATTTTCTTTCATTTTTCTTTGCATGTAAAAGTTGTTCGATAGTGTACAAAGATGAATATACTACAATTAGGACACTATGAAATGGGTCAACTTTCAGTGGTATTAGAAAATGCAGTTTCAAAACCCTATTTTTGTAAACCGAGTCCGTAAATATAGAGTATAAATGTTTACGGAGTTAATATAAAAATATATTGAAGATTGGTCAAGCAATTTTGTAAATTAAATAGTTAATTAAGGCTTAGGGACTAAATTACAAAAATCTAACCACTATAGAGTTTTAATTTACAAAAGGCTTGAGGACCTAAATAGCAATTAACCAAAGGTTAAAAAGGGTAAATCAACCATTTTGGAATATGAGATAGTGCTTAATGATGGCGTAATCCATTATATGTGATTAGATGATAAATTATGTTATTGAAAGCATGATTCAATTAATTAACCTAGATTAATTAAGGATTAATTTAATATAAAAAATTAAGATAGTGGAAAAAATGCACCATCTTTCTCGCCTTCACCGTCCACCATTGTAGAAACCTAAGAAAAATTCTTCAAGCTTTTTAAGCTTTTGGCCAACTATTATTCAAGATAATTTAGGTCATTTTCTTGTAATTTTTATAGATTTAAGGTTATGAGAGCTTGATTTAGCTAGCCCATGTACCAATTTGTGAAACTATTAAAGTTTTAGAAAGTTTCCAATGTTGATTTATTGAAAATTAGGCTTGAAAATGATAGATTTTAAGCTTAGATTATAAAAAGAACTAGATTGTAAAGTTATTTTAACTTATTTGTTAACTTTGTTACATTAGGGACCAAATTGAGTAAATGTAAAATCTATCAAGAAATTATGTTAGAAATAGGAAGTATAAGGTTCCTAATAAGAAGATAGGAAATTAGATGTTAATCCGAGCCTAGAATTTGAAAGTTATGTCTATCTTGAGTTCAAGGACTAAACTGAATAAAATATAAAATTTGAGGGAAATAAAAAATAAGTTTATATAGTATCTTGCATATCAGGGTATAATATGAAAATGTTTAAAATTGATTAGTGTTATAAAGTAATTATATAGATCAAGATTTATATCAAAGTGGAGTTAATTAGGGAAAAGCTAAAATTACTTATTAGTCCTTGAAGAATCAACTTGTTTTGGTGTTTTGAGTAGGTAAGTTCACTTGGAACTTACTAACTCATTTTGTGTGATTTATATACTTGCATTTAATTTGATGTATATATGGATGTGTATGTTTGAGTATATGGTGATATACTAGTAGTTGGCATATATGGCTAGAAAGGATTTAGTTCAAACATGAGAATAATTACAAGTTACAAGTGTATGAAAGCCATTGAGTACAGTTATGATATTGAAATATATGTAACCAATGCCCATGCAAACTTAGTAAAAGCTTAGGATACGATTGGCATGCTAATAGGGTTATATGCGTGCTTGATCAGAATTTTACATGCTATAATGAAATCTAGAATTTGTTGTAGATCCTCAGGTTATTTAATGAGATCTAGCCTCATTGTAGATTCTCGGGTTATATGTAACATATTTTTAGCTCGGACGGGTAACCTAATGTAATTTAAGCTTGTGTGAACAACTTAGTTCACCAGTGTATTTGAGTCAGTTTTATTATAATTCCATCGAGTGATATTGGTCTGAATTGAAATGGAAAAGCTTGATAATGTATTGAGTATGAAATGATATTTGTTTATAACTTGTTATGTAACATGAGATTGCTTTGGAGTTTAAGTGATGTTACTCATGATATGCAAGTATATATAACTTATTTGAATGTTAATGTTGTAAAGCAACTAGTTAAGGTATTATGTGCAAAGGATTGCCAAGTTGTATGCCAAAATGATTGATAGTTATCATGCTTTAAGTGATTAAGGTAAGCCTAGTTATTCCATTTGAACTTACTAAGCATTGGTATGCTTACTCTAGTTGTTAACCTTCCCTTGTAGATTGTCATATTGCATAACTTTCCGAGTCAGACCAACACATAGCACAGATTATCAAAAGATGGTAGAATTATGTTCATTTTGAGTCCCATTATTGTGGCAAGTATATAAGGGTACCTTAGTGTGCAAGTAGTCATGTTGAGTTGAGAGTTATGTGATAAATATGGTAAATGTTAATCTTGAATGTTAAGCATAGTATATGATCTAGTTAATGCTTTAATCAATAAGGTTTGATGCTATTAAAAAGAATGATCATGAACTTATTTGATCCTAGTATGTTTATGTTTATATAATGAAATGAGTAAGTTTGAAAAATTGGTGGATGATTTGAAAATGGTAAGCTTGATTATTAATCATGATATATATACAGCTTGACATATGTTCTTCTTTTGGTTTAGACTAATGTCATGTAAGCCTTTAATGTACAAAATGTACAAGTATGTATGTGTTAAGGTTGAATGACATAATTTGACTTGGTTAGGTGAATAAATGGATGAATTGAACTTAAATGATGGTCATGTATTGAATGTTATGTTAAATGGTTGATTTTAAATGTTATAAACTTGTTTTAGCATGTTTTGACATGTATTCGTATAGGTGGAGTTGGTATATGGATGAATGTGATGAATTGCTTTAGTTGGAAACAATTTAATAGGTACCAAATGTGCATTTTGCCAAAAATAGGGGCAACATCGTGACCATAGTGAGTGGCGTCGCAATGTAGATATACATGTTGTCATGATGTAACTCATTGAGTTGACAATGTTGTGACATGGAAACTATGAATTCGTAACATTGGCTCGAGATTTTAAAAACATCATAATTTGATCCTAATTCAAATTTAGGTTAGCATTAAAGCTTTTGTAAGCTCGTATAAGATTTGAGAATAATTATATACCATATGATGAATGTAAAGTACACTTAATTGCAAACATAAATAATTGTATGATGTATAACTGACTGTAGTTGCTCCAACAACAAATGTAACATCTTGTAACTTGGACCTGACAATCGGTTCGAGAAAGGAGTGTTACATTTAGTGGTATCAGAGCTACAGTTAAGTCAATTATATAACTAAATTTTAGTGTGAGTCAAGTTTAGAAATACATGCCACAATAGTATGTGATAGTGTGATGCATATTGATCCAAATTTGCTTTGATTTTCAATATAGACAAACCATGTCAATTGATTTAGATTGAGCCGTAAGTGATGAAGTTGAAAGTAATACTCCCACCTCTAATCAGGGAGCTGCCCAAAGTTTGCCCACCTCATAAGGGCTAGGAAATGAGGCTAGAGATGCCTTTATGAATATGATGAACTAGGGGTTCACTCAATTTATGGGAGCAACCTCTTCGGCTCCTTAGCAACAAATGCCCCCTAATCCACCTATAATGCATAGTGGCACAACTTCGATCCCAAGATAATCAAGTACCTGTAATCCGCCCTTTGATTGAAAAACTCTTAAACGATCCAACAGGGGTCGATGATTTCTCTAGCATATTTACTGAGACGACGATCTAACAAGGGTCGAGTACTGGTTGGAAAATACTCAGAGATCCTTCAAAGAGATGATATGTACCGTAGAGGATAGCGTGAAATATGCCGTTTCTTTGCTTAAAGAAGAAGCTTACTAGTGGTGGATGACTTTGGTATTCGTAATCTCGATAGATATGGTAAATTGAGAATTCTTTCAGACTGAGTTTAAAAAGAAATACATCAGTCAATTGTATTTAGAATAGAATAAAAGAGAATTCATGGATTTGATGTAACATCTTTAACTCGTATCCATCGTCAGAATAGGGTTGTAGAGCATTACCACAAAATTGCAACTTTAAAATGTACATTTAGTATCTAAACATAAGCATGACATAATAGTTCATCTACATGTATATCGTCCATTAATCGAGCTTTCGAGGCCTTAAAAACACTTTAGAAATAATTCGGGACTAAATCGAAAACATTTGGAACATTTAATAAAAAGTTAGAAAAATTAAATTGTAGGGGTCACACGACCGTGTGACTCACACGACTGAGACACACGCCAGTGTCTCTGGCCGTGTAACAATCGAAATAGGGACACACGGTTGTGTCCCAGCCCGTGTAACTTTCGAAGTTGGGTCACACGGCCAAGCCACATGCTCATGTTCCAGGCCGTATAATAGCCTGACTTGCAAACCTAAAACCTATAGGGGACACATAGTCGTGTCGCATGGTCGTGTGTTGTACACGGGTGAGACACACACCTGTGTCTCAGGTTGTGTAACAATCAAAATAGGGACACACGTTCGTGTCCCAGCTCATGTAACTTTCGAAGTTGGGTCACACGGCCAAGCCACACACCCGTTTGCTAGGCCGTGTAACTCTCGAAATGGCCTCACACACCCGTGTTCTAGGCAGTGTGCTAGGCCGTGTAATAGCTTGACTTGCAAAATTTAAACCTACAGGGGACACACGATCGTGTCGTATGGCTGTGTGTTGCACCTGGCTGAGTCACACGTCGTGTCTCAGGCCGTGTAGACATGAAATTGGCCAAAATGAAGCCATTTCTATCACCATTTGAAACTTGTACCTAAAGACCATTTGTGCCCAAATTCAAATCACCAAAACCTTACCAAAACATGCATAAAATGACCAATTCAATAGACCATTAATATACAACCAATATGCCATACAAGTCACCTCAATTACAATCAACAAAACATACCTAAACATGAACACTTACCATATCTCAACCATATTTACATAAATCAATACAAATTCCAAACATACCATAGTCGTGATCATTAGAAATTCTTTATAAACATACCACTTGGTCACTCAAGCATGCATCATATCTTAGCCATATTAACACATACCAACAAGGCATCAAAAGTACCAAAACTACATCAACCAAAATAATATATACATGCCAAACTTATCAACTAACATTCAAGCACAAGTCCACCTATACATGCCATTATAACCTTGGCCAAAACATCAATAACTACCGATATAATCACTGGATAGTGTGATAGATCTTCGACGAACTTCTAACCCGATCGAACTTCTGATTATCTAAAAAACATAGGAAAGAAAACTACGTTAGCATATAAAGCTTAGTAAGTTCGTAAAGCATGAACATAACTTACCATTTCAATTGCATAACATTAAGATTAAACATGATATAATCCAACCAAAAACTTGGTACAAGCCTAAGCACCATCAACAGCACAGGTTAGTACATTAACACATAGTTCACTTGAAATATCATATGGTAAGCTAGATATACATGAACATAATGCTTTTGAACTCATCCTTTCCATTAACATAGATATACTTTCATTGATAATTTCCATTTCAAACCTTTTCATAAATTTATGACATAGTTCATTTGAACACTTAACGTTCCTTTCCTTTCCATGCCTGTTGAACCATTTAGAATAACATCGGATATGCGGGAAAGCTCACACGAAGTGTGCTAAACATGTAATCATAACCTTTCCTTTTGCTCATACGAGCTATGAAATGGGTCTACTCACACAAGCTGTAGGTTAGAATGTAAGCTACATGATGCTGCTCGGCAATTGGTAGGACATTCAAGACCAGCACTTGAAACATGGTAACCCTAATGACATGTCATTTTTATCCTGCGTATTCCTAAGGTTCAAACGGGACTTGATAATCATCGTAACATTGTTGGATTTCTACCATTTAATTTCATGGAAAATAATACATGAATATATAGATCAATATAACATTAAAATGTTATTTAATCATACGAACTTACCTCGATAACAAATATGTAGAAACGAGATCAACTAATCCGAGGCTTTATCTTTTCCTCGATCTAGATCCGTACGAGGTCTATCTTGATGTAATGCCCTGCTTAATTTGTTTATGTTTTTGTAAATGTCTGACATAAGTGTGTATCTACTTCAGTGGTTAAGTGTTCGGGGTGTGTGTATGAGGGCTTGGGTTTATGTAATAGCCCAATTCTGGGCCTAGTCAGAATAGTGGTTTCGGGACCACAAATTCGACGAGAGAAAATATGATTATCATTATATTTTTATGGTCTACAATTTCACGAAAAAAATTTGTAAAAAATTCGTTCGAAAATTTCGACGTTTGGGCACTCAATTTAGTCAAAAGGACTAAATTGTAAAAGTGAAAAAGTTGAGTTCTACATGTTAGAAGTGTCTAATTGTTATGAAATTATAAATTGGGGGTCCTTATATGGTAATTAGACCATTAGTTAATTGATGGACAAAAATAGACATAAGAAATGGGTGAAATAGATTTTTTAAAATGGGGGCATTTTAGTCATTTAGTAATAAAAAGAATTAAAAAGGGAAAAAGATGGAAAAATGTGCTCATCTTCTTCATGGTGAACGAAATCAGCAAGGGGGAAGCCATAGTTAGGGTTTTTAAGCTTCCAAACTCAATAGTAAGTGATTCCAAACCCCGTTTTTAATGTTCTTTACGTTTTTAGAGTTCTGATAACTTAATTTAGCTTATTCTAACAATAATTTAACATAGGGTTTATATTTGGAAATATACCCATAGGTGAAAAGTGTTTAATTTTTTGTTTTATGGTGGAATATGAAGCTAGAAATTATGTTAAACAACTTTTGCTAAGAGATTTTAAACGAAAACGGGTAAATTGACATAATCGGTAAAAATACCTAATGTTCAAAAGTGTGTGTTAGAGTGAGAATTTGATGTTGTCATAGAAGGGAAAAATGTTCAGCATGTCATAAAACATAAGAATAAGAGATGAATTTTAATTTTCGAGCTTAGAGATAAAAGTGTAAATATGCAAAAGTTTGGGGGCAAAATTGTAATTTTTCAAAAAGTTGGGTGGAGGACTATTTTATTAAATGTGAACATTAAATGAGTTAAATTTGCTATTATAGATCAAAAAAGATGAGAAGACTACCTCAAATGGGGAAAAGAGAAGATAGTGGAGTAAATTACAAAATTACGATATTTTGCACCGAGGTAAGTAAACATGTGATTTAATGCATTATTTTGATATTATTAAATATATGTTGGGATTTAATAGAACATAGAATAAATATTCGGCAAGATCCTAAAAATCTGGTTAAGTTGGGAAAGGTGATAAAATGTTGAAAATATGAGTTCCGGTTGAACACTCGGAATAAGGCGGAGTATATTGAATTTAAAGGGGGTTGCTAAGTGCTGATTCCCCCAAGGGGTTGCTAAGTGCTGATTCCCCTACTCATTGGTGGTTGTTAAGTGCTGATTCTACCGTATTTTAAATTTGAAGGGGGTTGCTAAGTGCTGATTCCCCCAAGGGGTTGCTAAGTGTTGATTCCCCTACTCATTGGTGGTTGCTAAGTGCTGATTCCACCGTATTTTAAATTTGAAGGGGGTTGCTAAGTGCTGATTCTCCCAAGGGGTTGGTAAGTGCTGATTCCCCGAATCATTGGTGGTTGCTAAGTGCTAATTCCACCATATCTTTGAATCTGAAAGGGGTTGCTAAGTGTTGATTCCCCGAATCACTGGTGGTTGCTAAGTGTTGAATCTACCGATAACGGTTAACATTCCGAGTGTTCAACGAGTAAAATTGGGAAGGTGAATATTTATATGTGGTGGAAAAGTTTATGGGAGGAATATTGGGTTTGATACTTAATCGACCCATGTATAAGATGGGAGGAAATATCGAAATACAAAAGAAACAATTTAAATACAAAACTGTTTTGAACAATAGCAGTTGGACAACTTTGAAAAATCACCATAAATGGTGGAAAATGAATTAGAGGTTGAATAATATATGAAATTGAATCTAAATGAGTCCATTTTCATATGAAAGAAACATATAAAGCAAACGAGTTGTATATTTGGGGATATTTTAATTTATTTGAGGTAGGGTTGGATTGATTTCGAAATCCCCTATTCTAAATTTGTAAAATCACCAAAAATTGTAAAAAAATAATTATGGCTTGAAATTTATATGTATGGATTCCTTAATGAGTATATTTTTAATAGGAACAAACAAAAACATTTTTTGAATTTTGTATAGCGAGTTAATTAAATTTTAGTAAATGGAGGTTAGAACCATCGGGCAGAAAAATAGGGGAATGTTTAAAGAATAAACTGTACTAATTGGACAAATAAAAAATTATGAAAATTTTATGGTGGAAAGGTATATGAGTCTATCTTCGGGAAAAATTTACAGAACTTAATTTGGAGTCCTGTAGCTCCAGATAAAAATAAATTAGCTTCTGTGATGCAGAAAGATAGTTTGCTGGAAATTAAACGAACCTTGAAATTATATGTGATTAAAATTATGTTGCTATGAAATCATGTGGGAAATTTATTTATTTGTCATATGTTTACTTACTAAGCTATATGCTTACTCGTTTTTATTTTCCTTTAATTATAGTGACATCAGCCAGCTCGGAATTTGGACGAAGTCAGGAAATCATCCACACTATCATCAACTTTTTGGGTATTTTGTAATTAATATTTTTGAAATATGGTATGTATAGATGAATTTATGTGATGTGGTATAAATATATATAGTATTGTTCGGTTTAATATGTTGGTGAGTATTAATGAAAAAAAATAATGTCTGAAATATATATCTGTAAATCTGTAATTGGTTGGAAATATTAAAGTTGTTTGAAATTGTTTTTGGAAAGTTGCAGGAGGTTTTATGTAAAAACAAGCAGAAATGCTGCTAAAATTTTTATAAAAAAAATTATAAGTGTTTGAGTTCTAGTAATACCTCATACTCTGTTTAGGCAAGGAACATGGGTAAGGGGTGTTACAGTTTAAGTCTCATATTTGCAAATTTTGTTATTTTTCTGATCCTAGCCTTATCCTTGGTGGGTTGAGTTATATTTTATCTTTAGTAAACTCATATTAGAATGAGCCTATTGGTTCTAGTGGTAAGGGGTTTTTGTGCTGGAGGTCCTGTGTTCGAATCCTTGCGGGAGTAAAGGTATTAATTTTTGTTTTGGTGGTGTGATAGAGGTTCGGTGGAAGTGAAAGTCTGTAGGAGTTGTGAGTTAGTGGGATTTGATGGTTAGTGGGAGGTTAGGATAGATATAGTGGGATTTTACTTTATTTTTATTTTGTTTTAAAAAATTTCGTTTCTCTTTTCTCCAGAAATTTCGACGTGAGCTTCTTCCTCCATTCTTTTCCTTTTCTAATCTGTGCATATTTTCTTTTTGTTCCTCGTGTTATACTCAGATTTTGGTACTCTTCGTGGGATATAGGTAAGAGGGGTTAACTTTTTGTAATGGTTTTGGTAAACTGTTTAATATATCCTCTTTATAGTAGTGTTTTTGGTGTAAATAGGGGTTTGATTTCTGTGAAATTTTTATAGGAGTAGGCTGTGGTGAAGGAGTTTCACTCTGATAGTCTAAAACTATGTTGATAGCTGTTCTTGTTGACGGTAAGTTATGTGCGTTATTTTTGGATTATGTGTCGATTTGTAAATTGATTGCTAATGGGCTAATGGGATGCTGTTTCTTAGGTTTTAGAGGGCTCGGGATTGCTGTAGCATCTAAAATGAACCATGTATATTCCCAAAACTCATAAAATCGAGCTTCGGTGAAAGGCGAAAAACTGTATTGTCAATGCCACATGGGCGTGTGCCTGGCCGTGTGCAAGACACAGCCATGTGGTGGTGTAAGTGTGGTCGTGTGGGCTACACGAGCTAGGCCAAGTTGGGTGTGTGTGCCACACGGGCGTGTGGGTTTGGGCCAGGCTGTGTGGGCCACACGGGTGAGTCCAATCTGGGTGTATGGGTTACTCGGGCGTGTGGGCCCACACGGGCAAGCCACAGAGGCTTGTTGGCCTATAATTTTGAAATTTTCCCTAGTGTCGCACGGGTCGTTCCGATCAACTGTGGGCCTACCATAGGCTTGATAAGGGCTAACCAAACCCTAGATTATGTGATCTGATATTCTGACAGTTTGCTCTGAGTAGGACACTGTTACGCATGTCTGAGTATTCTACTATATATATCTGATATCTGTTTATGAGCATGTTAAGCATGATATTTCTGTATCTCTAATATGTAATTATGTTTGGGGTGGGAATTGTATATGTGGAGGAAGTATTCTGTATGGCGACCTTCGCCTATATTCTGGTAGCTTGGCTGTATACTATCTGATATGTGTCGTAATGACACAATATGATGTGTAGGGATGAGTGGGTGTTTTTAACCCCATATGGTGTGATGGAGTGGTCGGAGTTGGTATGTAGAGGATGGGGGTAGGATTTTGTATATTTGTTCTGCATATCTGATTCTGTTATTTGTATCTGTAAAGGACATAGATCCAAATCTAAATTTGACTGTATATGTGATTTCTCTATGAATAGCATGTCTGTTTCTGTCGGGTTACACATTGTGTTTACGAAATTTCACTTCTGCCTGTCTATTCTGTTCAGGTAATCCATGGACTTAGACGGATCGGTGTGACGGAGCCTCACGGTGACCACAAGTTAGTAAACTATTTAAGATTGTGGTTTTTGTTTTAATTTAAGGTTTTTTTCTGAGAGTTTTATAATAATTGGACTCTTCGAACAATTTGGTTAAATTTTAGGATTTTCGTTTTATCATTTTATTTACGACGGATATTTAAAAATATGGTTTTTACTAAAAAAAAGATTTTCTAAAAATACAAATGAGATTTCCAAAAATAACGTTTTCTATGATTTTCGCTATAAATTACGTTTTAGAAAATAAAGTAATTAAATAATGCTTTCGATAATAGATATAAACGAATATGAGTTATAAAACTGGAATGATTTATCATAACGACTCAGTTTTCAAAACCTTTCTTTGTGACATCTCCAGATTCGACCATAACATCTAGGTCGAGTTTGAGGTGTTACACTTGATCTAATTAGGCAAATTCAATCCATTTAATACTTATACTAGCCAATTCAGTCCAAAATTTATATTTTTGCAAAATTACCAATTTTCCCATAATATTTTTATTTTTTTACAATTTAATCCTTAAGCTCGTAAATTAAAATTAAAGCAATTTAATCCACATTTCATACTAGTGAAATTCACTAGGGACATCTACCAACTCATACAAACCCTCATTTTACAATTTTACCCTATACTTTTATCATTTTTTTAAATAAGTCATTAAATGATAATTTCATCAAAAATCACTTTACAAAACTTGTTTATTTATCAGCAAGGACTCATAATCTTTCATAAAAAGTCAAGAATCATGTAATAACATCCATGGGAAAACCCTAATTCTTTAACAATTTTGCAAATTAATCCCCAGGCTAGCTAAGTTAAGCCATAATGATCCCGAAAATATAAAAATCATTAAAAACGAGACAAAATAACTCTTACATGCTAGCAATAGAAGTTGCAAAAACTCCAACCCTAGATATGGCTTTTTCTATCCTTCAAATTTTGGTGGAAGAAAATTTGGAGAAGATGAATTGAATTTGGTTTTACTTAATTTAACCTTATTTACTCTTTTACCATTCTATCCTTTAAAATTATTCATAACTTCAACAAAACCAAACCCATAAATATCCACTACCACATCAATTGGTTTAATTACCACTCAAGTCCCTTAGGTTAAAATTCCATAGCTATTTGACACCTTTAACTAATAATGCTATACTTTTGCATCTTTTACGATTTAGTCCTTTTCACTAATTAAGCATGCAAACGTCAAAATTAATTAACAAAATTTTTATATGACCCTCATAACATTCCATAGATGTTAAAATAATAGTTATATAATAATTTACTCATCAAATTTGTGGTCCCAAAACTATTGTTCCAATTTCACTAAAAACGGGCTGTTACAACTAAGATAGAGAGAGATGAGAGTAGCTGATGATGTACGTGAATTTGTTTGCCTTAGTAAATATGATAGGAAATCATGTCTACCAAAATAGATATGTGCACCCATTTTGAGTAGGGATCGGACGAAAATATATGTATGTTGGTGGGAGCCCTGGAGTTGAAAGACCTTTTTGTTTTATTTAAACGAGCTTAGAGAACAGAAGACATGTGAAATGAGAAAAAGTAAGCTAAGCCCAAAATCTGAGACACTAGCAAATGTAGTATGGCCCGATCATTCCTGGAACCTCCAGCCAAAAAGTTGAGAGATTTCCAAAGTAATTACTCTACTCCTTCAAGGATCTCAAGGAGTGACATACCGAGGTTGAGTAGTCTGCGACCTCAGACTACGTCGATAGCTAGTGCAGGGAGTGTTCAAAATGTGGGTAGATTTGTAACATGCCTTTTTTAGTGAAATTAGAATAGTGGTTTTGGGACCACAAATCTGACATGAAAATATTTATTTTATTATTATTTTAATGTCCACAGTATATTAGTAATGTCGTGTAAAAATTTAGTTAAGAAATTTTGATGTTTGCACGCTTAATTTCATGAAAAGAACTAAATTATAAAAGGTGCAAAAATGTATTCTAGTAGCTAAAAGTGTTGAATGGCTATGGAACTTTAATGTAAGAGGAATTAGATGGTAATTAGACCATTTATGATGATAGTGGAATGTGATGAATTGGTTTTATAGTAATAATGAGTAAATAATGTTAAATTAAATAAAACAAAACCTAATAGCTATCATCTTCCTCCCATTTTCTTTGTGTTAGCGGAATTTCACCATTAGAGAAGAAGAGAATTTCGGTTAAGCTATTCCATTGCATGTAAGTGAATTTTGAGTTCGTTTTTAATGAGTTTTATTTTTTGAAGCCGTTGTAGCTTAATCTACCTAGCCTGGGGACTAATTTGCAAAACTGTTAAAGGTTTAGGGTTTTTCCATGAATGTTCTTGCATGATTTATGAATTTTGATGAAAGTTTATGAATCCTTGTTATTAAAGAAACAACTTTTGTAAAGTGATTTTTGATGAAATTATCATTTAGGGACTTATTAGTAATAGTAAAATGTCATGGTAAAATTGTGAATTGTTGATTTTTATGAGGTTGTATAAGTCCCTAGGTATTTCATCTAGCATAAAATGTGGACAAATTTGCATACATGTTAATTTACGAGCTTAAGGACTAAATTGTAAAGAAGTTAAAATATCAGGGGTAAAAATGTAAATTTTCAAAAGTATGAATTTTGGACATTGAATAGTATGTGTGTTAAAAATGTTTTTGAACCACACGGTCGGGCACAAAAGTGTGTCCCAAGCCATGTGCACGATAGGTATTCAATAATGAGTCAAATGGCTTAGTGACACAGCCATATAGCACACACAACATGGACACACGGGCGTGTCCCAGGCTGTGTGCATGCTGGAGTAATCGATAGTGAGTTACACAATTTTAAGATATGACCATGTAGGTCACACGGCCTGGACACATGGGCGTGTCCTAAGCTGTGTGAGTCTTAGGACTTAATTTTCCAAATTCGATTGTTACATGGCTTGAGGTGGTCAAATCTGTCGAAAATAACCAAAATTCATCAAAATTAATTATAAAATTAACTAAAATTTAACATGTTCATATTTTAAGTGCACTTTAATTATTTTTGTAAAAATTAATTATTTTTTCGACAAGAATTTTATCGAAACTGTATGATTTTAAGTTAAAAAGGGTATGTAAAAATATGTAAATTTTGGTGTTTCCAGGGTGCAAGCATTGAGGCTGAACAATATGGAAAAGAAATAGTAGTACTTAAGAATTTAGTGAAAGAATTACACCCAGATCCCAAAACTCAACCAAAGGTTCTACGTCCTAGTGGCTATTATGATGAGAAATGGTTTAATTCCTTCCTTGAAGTTTCAGGATAGGAAATTGTTGATGGAGTTATCCACCATATCTATAATATCAGACCTGGTATCCAAATATCTCACAATTCAGTGTTTATCGAAGAGCTTTTAGATGCTTACTTATTACTAGTAGGGCCAGTTTCTTAATCCGAAGGATGTATATGCAGGTGATAATCCAAACATGATTACCAAGATTCAAGATCCATCTTACTTAAATCAAGTTGCCCAAACCCATAAAGGTGTTTTGAATAATGTCAACAAATTTAAATAGCAGTCGAGAGCTTGGGTTCAAGATCCATCTTCCATATACGATAGATTTGATTTAAAATATATGTTATTTTCAATTATCTAGTAAATTAAAATAACTCCAAAAATTCTTTTATGTACACAAATATTTTAACACAAGATAGAGTTTATGAAATTCATGAAAGAGATTTACAATTTTGGAGTGAAAGTAGATAGGTCCTCTAGAGAAAATTTTCGGAGAAACTAATGTGGGAGACTTTTTCTGAAAAGCTACTAGCATTGACACATAATTTCTAATATTTCAATATTAATGATAGGATTAATTATTGCAATAATATAATTTCTGCAAACTTCTTTAACTTGCAATATTTACTTGTTAAAATATTATTGAAATTACAAATTTCCTTGTAACAAGACCCACATTAAGAACTTGGACAACAAGACATAAAAGTTAAAACAACAATACGAGCCTTTAATTTGGAATTTAAATTGTAGATGGCCCAAAAGTGGTTTTGAAATGAAATTTTCATGCCAACTAACGAGTCGGAACCGTTATATCAACCGCAGTTGAAAAGTAATAAGTTGCAGCTGCAAAACTGTAACTTTTAAACAAAATGCTAATGATGCTTTTACCACGACTAAATTTCCTAACCAGTTTTAAATTCATATCTAATTGTAACAAACTTCTAATACATGCATATATATTTAAACACATGCATGATTACAATTGCATTACTTTCAATTCTTCCAGCTCTTTCCTAATATTTAGATACCGTGAGTATGGATTTGAAATGCGTATTTAGCCTAGCAATCCTTGTTTCCTAGATATCCCTTTCGTTGACCCAAAATGTGAACATTGTGATTCAAGGAGCAACATCCATTGCTGAAACAGATGATAACTTTGTATGCGCTACATTGGATTGGAGGCCTATTGAAAAATGCAACTACAATCAATGTCCTAGGGGAAAGGCTGGACTTTTAAATCTGGTAAGAATTTTTTATTTTGTGTGTGTATGAACAATTTATTTTACATAAATTTTGACTTTTCTTTTATTTTATGTTTTCCGTAGGATTTGAAAAAGAAGGGGCTAATAAATGCAATAAAAGGTGAGTTCTGCGCAGATAATATTACATGTCTCTATTTTTAAGTCATCGACGGTAGTTCATACCTTAAGAATCAAAAAAGAAATTGCAAATACTACTATTCGAATATTGTTAAAAGCCACCTCATAAGAGTGGTTGTGTGAACGGGTTGGACTAAACTTGGTTCAAAGCTGGTAAGAACAATTTCAGACTAATTTCTAAAATTACTTTTATGATTCAATCCTTTAAGGATCAAAGTTGGTGGGTCGTTGCAAGATCAAGTGGTGTTCGAAGTAGGAGGAGTTAAGAATTGCCCTAATTTCACAAAAAAGAAGATAGTTTATTTGGATTCTCTCAAGGGTGCCTTCCTATGGAAAGATGGGACGAGCTGAATAAATTTTTCAATCAAACCGGGTGGGTATTTCTATTTATTCTGTAAAAGTATTAAATATCCATTTTTTTCCTTAGAAAAGACATTGACTTTATTAATTTGACATTTTGAAGAGTAATGGTTACATTCAGGTTGAATGCTCTTCTCAGAAGAAACCGATCACAAATCAAAAAGGGTCTTTGGGTTAGCGATTAGCAATCACAAAATGCAATGGATTTCATGAAGTATACTATTTCCAAGGGATACAAAGTTGATTCTTATGAATTTGGTAACTAAATTTGTTTTATCGAAGCTCTGCATGAGATTATTTTTCATTGTATTTTTCAAATTGTATTTTAACCAATTTATTATTTCAGGACATCAACTCTCTAGAGCCGGGATGGGTGCAAGCATTGAGGCTGAACAATATGGAAAAGACATAGTAGTACTTAAGAATCTAGTGAAAGAATTACACCTAGATCCCAAAACTCAACCAAAGGCTCTAAGTCCTAGTGGATATTATGATGAAAAATGGTTTAATTCCTTCCTAGAAGTTTCAAGACAGGAAGTTGTTGATGGAGTTACACACCATATCTATAATCTCGGACTTGGTATCCAAATATCTCACAATTCAGTGTTTATCGAAGAGCTTTTAGATGCTTACTTATTACTAGTAGGGCCAGTTTCTTAATCCGATGGATGCATATGCAGGTGATGATCCAAACATGATTACCAAGATTCAAGATCCATCCTACTTAAATCAAGTTGCCCAAACCTATAAAGGGGTTTCGAATATTGTCAACAAGTTTAAACCGCAGTCTCGAGCTTGGGTTTTTAAATCTGGCAGAGCTCTTCACGGCGGTGCCAAAGATGTGTCTCAAACCTTTGCTAATGGATTTTGGTAATATTTTTATCTCCCTTTCTTCTACCTCTACCTTTTTCTTTTTGCATGTTTAATAAAACACGCGGTTAAACTTTTCTCCCTTAACAGGTATTTTGATCAATTGGGAATGGCTTCAACCTACAATCACAAGGTCTTCTGCAGGCAAACTCTCATCGGTGGAAATTATGCTTTACTTAATACTACAACATCTATTCCCAATCCAGATTACTACGGGCCCATATCTTCACACATATAGTGTGAGCCTTATCCTTGCTTTTTTCCCTATAGCAACCAGTATAATTCATCTTATTAATTTGCCTCATTTTTAGTGTACTTCTATGGCACCGACTTATGGGAAGTACTGTACTTGCCGTAACTCAAGAGTCTAACCAAAATTTGCGTGTATATGCTCACTGTGCGAAGAAAAAGGTAAGCCAACTTTGATAGAGCGAACATTTTGTTTTTTGAATTGTTTAGTTTTATTAAATATTATCTGCATGATTTTCGCTCTTGTAGCCTGGGATTTCTATCATTTTTATCAACTTGTCGAAAGATAGCTCGTTCAATGTCACCCTTTCAAATTATGAACATCAGAGTCGTAATTTGAGAACCACGAATGTTGCAAAGCCTAATTATGAATTTAGAGGTTACCAGAATAGAGAAGAGTATCATTTGGCTGCGCTAGCTGGAAATATACAAGGTCAAATTGTGTTGCTAAATGACATTCAAATGGTTCCAACAAAAACATTCGACATTCCGGCAATAGAGCCAAAGCTTGTCAATGCTTCCACACCCATCTCTGTTGCAGCTCATTCCATAGTCTATGTAACCATTAGAGACTTTCAAGCCCCTCTCTGTGCATAAATTACATCATTTCTTTATCTAAAATGTAATACCTTTAAACTTTTCTTGAACTTTTAGAATGTGATCAGAGTGCCTATAAAATGTGATGAACATTGCTTTCCTTAACCTTAAATTGATGGTACCCGAAATGAAGTTCTATCTTGGAAAATGTGGAAGCCCCATGAAATTGATCGAACAAATTGTCGATCCTTGGAAGTTGGTAGTTATTCTTTATCATTAACTTATTCAATTGACGATAATCAATACACATCCTAAAAGTACCATCTTTTTTTCTTCACGAACAAAATTGGTGCCCCCGACGGAGACACACTGCAGTGGATAAACCCTCGATCGAGGAATTCTTGAAGCTGAGCCTTTAACTCTACAAGCTCCTTCGGTGCCATCTAGTAGGGAGTGATGGACACCGAAGCTGTACCCGATAGAAGCCCATTACTAAACTCGACCTCTCGATTTGGAGGCAAACCGAGTAACTCCTTAAGAAAGATATTCGAAAACTCTTTAACTGTTCGAATGTCCCCAAAGATGAACCCACAAAATTTGAATCACTCACAAAAGCCAAATACGCTTCATACCCTTTAAGAACCAGTTTTTTAGCCATAAGAGTGGAGATCACATTGGATAAGTAATCCTGACGCTTGCTGATCATAACCACTTCCACATCATTCTCTGATCTCAAAACTATCCTCTTAGCAGAACAATCCAAACTAACTTGATGCTCCAACAGCCTCTCAATTCCAAGAATCAGATCGAATGCCCTAAATGGTAGCTCCATCAAATTAGCAGGAAACACCACCCCTTGTATCTCCAATGGTACATTCTTATACAGTCTATTAACATGAACTGTTTGACCCTATATGATACGCCCCGGCCTCGGTGATGAGAGTCGAGTCGTTGATGTACCCGATCGTGAATTGGAGTAATATCAAGGTTTGTCGAAGATAGGTTAAGAAAGAAGGGATAAAGGCTCAAATTTAGTTCAAAAGGGGTTATGAAGTGTATTGAGGATGATAGGTGAATGAAAACCAAGTATTCAAGTTGAACCAACACAATATAAGTGTGTTAACCCGGGACTTATACGAATACTTAGGAAAGGTTAAATGTTGTATGGATGGAAAACGAATAAAATGGAACCTTGACCCACTATCAAAGATGATAGGAACCTCGGTATAACTTGAACGCCACACTTTGGATGCAAAGTGATAAGTTCGGATAAGAAGAATGGGTTGACGCCACAAGGGTTACTTGATAAGTCAAACGAGTCTTTGGAGAACAATGAGAGTTGTAAACAATCTCACAAAATGTAAAAACATTAATTCAAGGTTCTTCCCCTTACAATGAAATTTAACACATATTTATAGGCAAAACAAAAGGGTAGCCGAATGGGTAAAATTGGAAGCCAAATTCGGCCATGGTGCTTCCTCAATTTGTTCCTTAAATTATGCATGATGTTGGCCAAATGCTTCCTTAAATTCTTCCATGAATTATGCATGATGTTGGTCAAATGCTTCCTCAAATTCTTCCATGAATTATGCATGATGTTGGTCAAATGCTTTCTCAAATTCTTCCATGAATTATGCATGATGTTGGCCAAATGCTTCCTCAAATTCTTCCATGAATTATGCATGATGTTGGTCAAATACTTCCTCAAATTCTTCCATGAATTATGCATGATGTTGTCCACCTCTTCTTTGTCGTCCATGTACATTGTCCTAGCAAATTCAACAAATTTACTTAGCTTAAATCTCACACATTAATTCGGCTGAACCAAGAAATATTTAACTAAGACTCAAATTAAACTTAACAGCAACTAAGACAATTTAATTAATTATTTCAAAAAAAAATAAAAAATGAATAAGCTAAAAACGAGCTTGTTAAAAATTAAGCTGGAAGAGCTTGAAGTAAAGTGCACGGTTTGCTCATCTTGCTGGTCCATGAGTTTTCAAGTAGACTGGCCACGGATTCACCCCAAACCCGATCAACCAAAGCTGAAATTGTGTCTTTAAACTTCTTAGCCCTAGCTCTGGTAATAGGTCCTTTAGGTAGCTCGAGGGAAACATCATTCGCATTTGATAACTCATGGGGCCCGATTGCATCACTATATCTATTAATGCAAAATAAGGGGCAGTATGAATAAAGAATGTACCAACAATAACATCAGCGGCATCTCTGTACTTACGATGTCTAGCAGCATAGACCAACGCAAGTTGTCTCGCATCAGTCTGATTAGCATCTCTACCTGGTGCTGTCTGACCTCTGCCCACCCCATTACCACCCCTGGCCGGACCACAGCCCCTAGACGGCTGCTGAACTGCCCGCTGAGGGTGAACAAATCCCGGAGCTGGAGCTTGCATCTAATTAGAACACTTTGAGCAATCCTTGATATGGTGCTCCATCAACCCACATCGCAGACATGCTCTCAACCTCTTCCAGCATTCGCTTGGATGTAACAGCCCAATTTTGACCCTAATCGGAACAGTGGTTTCGGGACCACAAATTCGAATTAGAAAAAAAATATTTTAATATTATTTTGTGTGTTTATGATGTGTGAATTTAATTGTGTGAAATTTTCGTGTTTAAATTTTGTCGTTTGAGAGATTGATTAAAGAAAATGGCTTAATCGCGTAAAATGAAAATTTAGGGGTTAAATCTAAAGGTACCAAATTGTTGTTGTCTTTATTAAATGGAGGATTTATGATGTAATAAGGCCAAAATATAGTTAGTGGGTGGCAAAGTACAAGTATAGCCTTATATAAATATAAGTATATATATTTATATAAAGGTTAATAAAGTAAACTAATTATTAATGTTAGTGCATGTTTAATATATTAAAATTAAAGCATTATTTCTCCATCTTTTGGACGAAACTAAGAACAAAGAAGATTGTTTAAAAGCTTTAGTATATTTGGCACTTGCAAGCTTGATTGAGGTATGAATTTTGTTTGTTTTTTTGATAATTTTTACGTTTTTGAGATCGTTGCTTTGAATACTTCAAAACCCATGCCTTAATTTTGTGAATTGTTGATGATTTTGAAATGTGCCATTGATGAATGTTTGAGTTTCATGATTTTAGTTGATGAAATATGAAATATAATTTTTAGATTAACATGTTTTGTCTTTGAATTTTTGGTGAATTTGAGTAATTAGGGCTAAATTGAGAAAATAAATTTTTGAAGGACTATAATGTGAAATAAATGAAATGCATGAGCTTGTATAGACACTAGGAATATTCGGTCCTTAAGGAGTGTAGTCAAAATTGGTGTATTTTGTGTTTTGAGCAAAAAGGATTAAATTGTAAAAAGTGTGAAATTTTAGGGGCAAAATTGTAATTTGCCCATTCATGTGTTTTTAGGGTAAATTGAATAGAATGGTGTTTAAATAAGCTTAATTTGAATATTTTTAGATCAAGAATTAAAGAAATCGAATTTGGATCGGGGAAAGACAAAAGTGGTCGAGTAGCTGATTTAGCAGTCGACGACATCCGAGGTAAGTTGATAAGCATTTAAATGTTGTTAAATTCAAGAATATATAAATGATAAGTGATAAATTAAATTATTTATTTGTTATATGTGTTGGCCGAAAATTATTATTAAGATAGGAATTTTCTTTTGAGTTCGATTCGATTGATAATCAACGCCTAAAAGCCCCGTACGAACCCTAGGAATAGATAGGATACTTATGTCATGACATAGGACTCCGATATGTGTTTTTGTGTAAGACCACGTCTGGGACGTCGGCATCGACTTCTGTTTTTGTGTAAGACCCTGTCTGGGACAGTGGCATCGGTATGTGATTACATGTAAGACCACGTCTGGGACGTTGGCATTGTACAAGCTTTTTAATTATCCGTGCATCCTTTTTAATTCCGAACGGTTCAACAGGCAATGTTAAGT
Source organism: Gossypium hirsutum (assembly GCF_007990345.1). NCBI lineage: Eukaryota > Viridiplantae > Streptophyta > Magnoliopsida > Malvales > Malvaceae > Gossypium > Gossypium hirsutum. The sequence continues at coordinate 6,142,844 of NC_053445.1, read as the reverse complement.
GAAGACCGAATGTGAAATCGAAATAATAATAGTGTTCAGGTATGTATTTATATCATGCTATGAAATTAAGGTAAGTTTTATATTGAATTGATGATACAAAGTTATTTGATATATGAACAATATGTGAGCATGTTTGTGCTTATAAGTCATTGGTAGTTTGGATTATTATTGTAGTTTTTTTTTAAAAATCATATTTTGATAAGTATACAATAATTGGAGTATTTTTGCATTAAGCTATTAAAGTTAAATGTTTATTTATATTTGATTTGGTTGGTTTAATATTAATGTTAAAATGAATAATGTTTGCTTATGACTTACTAAGCTTAAATAGCTTACTGTCTGTATGTCGTTCTTCGTTTTATAGATTTTGGAAGTTGGTTACGAGCTCAGGGATCGTCAGAGAAGATTATCACACTATCGACTCCTCTCGGTATTTTGTAAATTTTGAATTCGGTTTTATGGCATGTATAGCGTAGCTGAGATGCTTGAATTTAGATTATGTAATATTAAGCCATGCGAAAATGGCTTAATTTTCTTGTTTGTGTTCTGTTTTGGGCTGAATTACGGTTTAAGCATACTTTAATCATGGATTAGTATTTTATGGTTAGTATTTATATGGTAATGTATATATATATGTGCATGGTGATTTCATTCAAGTGTTTCGGTAATTATGTGGTTGAAGTAATTAAGTTGTTATATTCATTAAGATAAGTAATGTTAAGTTAAGTGTCTAGGTTATGTATTATATATGAAATATATATATGATTTGGTTGGATTTAGTAGTTAAGTGAATATAGGGGATGATTTATAAATTGAAGTATGCTTGTAAATGTTGGTGATAAATTACGTTTGGCTTATTGATAGAGTAAATGAATGTATATGCTGTCAAATTTTGATGTACAAATGCAGTCCAATTATATATGTATATGCTGTCAATTTTTGATGTATAAGGCAGTCCAATTATATATGTATATGCTGTTAATTTTTGATGTATAAGGCAGTCCAATTATATATGTATATGCTGTCAATTTTTGACGTATAAATGTAGTCCAATTACATATGTATATGCTGTCAAATTTTGATGTACAAATGCAGTCCAAATATATATGTATATGCTGTCAATTTTTGATGTATAAATGCAGTCCAATTATATATGTATATGCTGTTAATTTTTGATGTATAAGGCAGTCCAATTATATATGTATATGCTGTCAATTTTTGACGTATAAATGCAGTCCAATTATATATGTATATACTGTCAATTTTTGATGTATAAATGCAGTCCAATTATATATGTATATGCTGTCAATTTTTTATGTATAAATCCAGTCCAATTTTGTAAATATGCTGTCCAAATTTTGGTGTGAAAATGCTATTTAGTTTGGTATATAAATGCTGTTCAAATTGATGTATAATAGTTGTCCAAATAGGGTGTACCACCTATCTTGTAATATGTAGTATAGTTAGTAACTTGAAATGAAATATGTATACAAATATATGTTTGGATATATGCTTGGATTTTGATATATAATCATATATGTTTGGAAATGTTTTAAGAATTTGAATGATATTAAATTTTGATTAGGTAAATGATAATGATATGGTTGAAATTTTGAGACATGGTTAGTATATGTAATTTGATTTATGATGCATGTTTGATTTTAATTGGTTATCTGTTTATATATATATGTATATATATATGTGGAATGAAATTTCGTGGTTGAGTTAGTATAATTAAAAAAAAATTTGAGTTGGGTTTTGATCTGTAATGCCTCGTAACTCTAATCCGGCGACGGAATCGAGTTGGGGTGTTACATTTTATTGGTATCAGAATTAAGGCATGGGTTTTGAAGTATTCAAAGCAACGATCTCAAAAATGTAAAAATTATCAAAAAAACAAACAAAATTCATACCTCAATCAAGCTTGCAAGTGCCGAATATACTAAAGCTTTTAAACAATCTTCTTTGTTCTTAGTTTCAGCCAAAAGATGGGGAAATAATGCTTTAATTTTAATATATTAAACATGCACTAACATTAATAATTAGTTTACTTTATTAACCTTTATATAAATATATATACTTATATTTATATAAGGCTATACTTGTACTTTGCCACCCACTAACTATATTTTGGCCTTATTACATCATAAATCCTCCATTTAATAAAGACAACAACAATTTGGTACCTTTAGATTTAACCCCTAAATTTTCATTTTACGCGATTAAGCCATTTTCTTTAATCAATCTCTCAAACGACAAAATTTAAACACGAAAATTTCGCACAATTAAATTCACACATCATAAACACACAAAATAATATTAAAATATTTTTTTTCTAATTCGGATTTGTGGTCCCGAAACCACTGTTCCGATTAGGGTCAAAATTGGGCTGTTACATTGGATGCATTTACTACAGTCTCCGCACGATTGAGCCATAGTAGGAGCAACTGGATCCCCAATCCTCGAAGGCTCATCAGATCTAGCCTGTTTCTTAGGCCTCTGAGTAGAACTAGAGGGCTTCGAATCCCTCTTATTCTTAGTCCTCTTATGCTCCCTATTTTCTCGCTCAATGCGCTTAACCTCCTTAGCGATATTTGCCTTATCTACCAAGATGAAAAATTCTCGCTCCCTCTATGGAGCTATCAAAACCCTCAGATTATCCGTTAATCCTTCCTTGAAGTGAATACACTTCTCATACTCAGTTGTCACCATCCCACGGGGCATAACAACTCAGTCTCAGAAATTTAGCCTCACACTCGGCCACGATCCTGTAACACCCCAAACCCGACCTAGAAGTTAGGCCTGAATCTGGCGTGTCACATTGAAGTGTTTTTCGAAAACCATGTTTTCATTAAAACCCTTCTTGAAATTTCAGATAATTCTTGCCATTTAAAACTTGTATAAAACCTCAGTTGCGTTTGTTTATTTTCAATCGAGGTTTATTAAAAAGTTATTACCTTGAAAACCTTATTATTGCAAAAGCTTAATTTAAAGCAAATGATTTACGAAAACGTGATATTTAAAAATTGAGGTGCGGAAAACGTAGTGTTAAAAAATAGTTATTGCTTGGAAAATTGAGTTCTACTTCTAGCAGATAAGAATCACAATCTATAAAATCCTAAAGTTAAAATCTAGAAATTTTAGAGGCCTTATTACAACCTGAATCAAAATCAAAGTGCTTTAGTAAATGAGCAGAACAGAATAAAACTTGAGAAGTTGTGTGGCCCCCAACGAGTCACTCGCAGCTCCGAACCGTCTAATACTAAGGATTACTTGAAAGGTCAAAAACGGGGTGAGTTTATGAAAACTCAATGTGTAATGCCCTTATTAATAAAACAACTAGTGTACAGAAACAAAATTAGTTTAGGCCTGAGCCCTTTAATAATAACAGTACAGTGTTTGGGCCATAGCCCAATACAGTAACGGTGGCAATTGGGCCTTAGCCCCCATCAGCCTCAGTTGGGCCTAAGCCAATATCAATGGCACATATCACATATATTTGGGCCTAAGCCCATCTCGATATTAGAATCAGTATATGCAATACATAAAAACTCATACCAACCCTACACTCTATCTCATGTCTAACCTTACACTCTTGTGGGGATTAAATGGACCCACCTATCCTATACTCCTTATGTACCACCGGTTGCGGCACTAACCAATATTGCAGCAGAGCTGCCATGTAACAGAACGACTAAAAGCCATAAGCAGAAAGGCAGTAAGCCTTGAACAGAACGACTACATGCCATACACTTCCTCCGTCAATATTACCCCAATCCCATGCAGGATGACATGCCATAATAACATAAGTGAATGCAGAATGTCATACATATCATAGAGCAAATCAGTTGAACATAACATAAGGCCATAACGGTCATTTCACCTCCTAGGGGTATAACAGTCATTTTATCCTACGAGGGTATTTCGGTCATTTTACCCTTCGAGGGTAATTCGATAATTTTTACCCTTCGAGGGTATTACAATCATTTTACCCTATAAGGGTTTTCGGTCATTTTACCCTACAGGGGTATTACGGTCATTTTACCTTATGAGGGTATTACGATCATTTTTTCCTATAGGGTATTTCGATCATTTTACCCTACAAGGGTATTACAGTCATTTATAACCTTTCTGAAGGTTTACAGTCGCCTCGAGTGACCCAGATAACCTAAATGGTTATAACGGTGTAAATGGGCCTAAGGCTCATATTCGGCCCAAGTGGGCCCACATGCTTCCGTGTGGCCCTTTTAGCCCAAATTCACTCACGACCATGCGAACTACATAGCCAGTCCAGTATTTGCCACTTAACGTGAATTTTGCCTGTGTGGGGCACATGAGCCTATTGGGCCCACACGACCCATTTTAGCCTAACGAGGCCCGTAACGGCCCAAGTGCACGAGAACGATCGTGGTGGCCTCAATAGTCTAACACCCATATTCGTGGGCTCGATTCACCATACGAGCGTTCACATGCCCATGTGGCCTCTATCGCCATTTTTTAGCTTTTTGGCTTTTCAGCTTTTGCCGATTCACAGAAAAGACAGTGTGATTACACACACTTTCGGCTATACGACAATAATATTTTACGGTGTACAGTTACACACCTAATTACGAAATGTAAGAATCATCCACGTGCTCCAAAGCCTATTTTCCATTAAATCATATTGTTAGTCTTCCAAAGATTAGGATTCCTAAACATACAATCCCAAACCAACCCCTTATCAAAAATAGCCTCTACCGAAAATACTTGTCCAACAGATTACCTTTCCTTTGACTAAATCAGTCGGCTATGGTTGTCACTAGTTCCAGAGATTGGTGCAGCCACCCTTCCACATCCTAGCGGAAAATCCCAAAAAGCTGACACCTTACGTCGCTTAAACTTGGGAGTAGAGGCTACATGCTCAAACTTAGCTGGTACATTTGCTATCACTTTACTACTAGCACCCTCTTCACCCATCAAAAGTTTTAGAACCCAAAAGAACATACACATAGGAGAAAAGAGAAGAATCGGTAGTAAGGGATCGCACCTTTTGGCTTAAACAGTAAAATAGAGAACTGAAAGGAACCGAGAGACTTATCGATTAACAGAGATTACTTGCCGAATCAAAAATAAGAATGGAGAGAGTAGGGAATGTAGGAGCAGAGAATCCCTTAAACCAGGACTAACCAAATGTCGGAGAGGGAAGCGAGAACAAAAGGAGATGAACTACTAAGATTCCCTATACGACACAACTCTCCCTTTCCCCTCACATAGCCTTGATTTCATGCTATAATTCCTCCACAACAAAACCAACTAAACCCTTATCCACATCCCCCTTTTCTCTCATAAATTCTCTCCACCAACCTCTCCAAAGACCAATTCAAACTCTCTTATACTCAGCAGTATTTCAATCAACTTCTTCTTCTCACATGGTAAAAGAAGAAGCAAAATAAATACTCCTTTGTGCATAATGTGACTCGAATTCAAGCCCCTTAGAAAGGGTAACACGCCACTTACCCCTTGGCCATTAGGCTCCTTGTGCCAGATTTTATCTTCAATTAATAAAAAGGTTTAAAGGCCAAAGTCGAGGTTCCTTTAAAAGAAAACCAAAATAAATTGCAAGAGCCAAGACTTGAACCCAAGCTCCCTTGCAACCTTAATGACGCCACAACCACTAGAACGCAAACTCTTTTGTGTCATGATTTCACCAAAAATATTTATAAAGCCTTCAAGCTAAGGCCAAGATTCACTTAAGAGCAAAAATCAAAAATTTTGCTAAAGCCCAAGTTTGAACCCAGGACTTCTCCAACACTCCCAACTCTTCCTAAATCACTTAGCCACTAAAGCAAACAAATAATTTGTACACAGTTTCCTAATCGTTCCCTTGCTCAAGCCCAATACTTCTAGACCCAAATTTCGGGGCATTACAGTCCTGTCCCCCTGGGTAAGGTTCAAAAACTTCCATCTACGAGCATCCACATAACTCGCCCCCACATATTTATTCTAAAAGGCACTCTTAAACTGATCCCAAGTAACCCGATCTGGATAAGTAGCCTCCTCAATTGTTAACCACTACTGATATGCCTCATCACAAAGTAGAGATACTACACCCTTCATTTTTTGCTCAAGGGTGCAGTCGATGTCATTCATAATTCTCTCTGTGGCCTCCAACCAATACTCAGCCATAGTTGAAAGAACTCCAATGATACCCCTAAACAACTCCACGCCATTGGACCAGTGTTGTTCAGTTACTAACCAATGGCTCCTAGAACTAAAATGGGGCCCAACGGCCCTGTCCAATACTCTAAGCATGGCTTGGGACAATGTGTCATCCCCAGTTGAGCGACTTTGAGACCCGGTCACGGCAATAGGTGTAGCCGATGCCTTACTGGTATCCAGATTGGGCATACTAACCATCGAGAATAACTCAATTAGAACCCCTCTACGGCGCCTATTGCATCCACGAGTACCGCATCCACGTGATCTACGAGTGCTTATCGTTTTTATAGATTATCTACACTATGAAGTTTTATGTATCAGTTCTAGTATTTATTAACAAATATTTTATGCTTCAATTAATTATCAGAAGAAATTTCAAAAATCTCAAAAATGTTTCAGTCTCTAGCTATCTTAATATGATTCTAATCGTTTCAGAGTTTTCTAAACTAAAGTATTTCTAAGTTAGAAATACTTACAAGATCAGCGCCGAAGACTCAGTATTTAAAAAACTCTTTTTTAGATTCATGCAGAAATAAACTATACTCGAACAAACGGTTTTTCTCGAAAACAATTTTGAACCCAAAATTTCACAGCCCAAGTTTTGCAACTTGACTCTGATTGTTTAAAACTCTATAATTTCACAGCCTAGACATTATGGCCAAATCTAGAGGTGTCACAGTAGATTGTCTAAAACTCTATAATTTGTATGTTTAGAACAAAAATGTCGTAAATTCTTATTACTCAAAAGCCCAGTTTATTTGGAAACATATCTTAGTTAACTATTTTAGTGAAAACGTTGTTTGTTTACTTTTTCCAAAAACATATAACCTTTCAGCGAACATTCTTAAAATGTTAAATTTTGGAAAACACATTTTGTTGATTCAAAACCCATTGTTTTGCAGAAAAGTGAACCTTGTTGATTAAATGTTTAAGTGGTATTTTATGAAAAACAAAAGTAAAGTCCAAAATCCAAACCACCAAAAATGTCCAGACAGTACAAAATTTACAAAACTCTCAACCCAAATTTAAATTAAATAAATTTACGAAAATATGGTTATAACCGAGCCCCGTCGCACCGACCTGCCTAAGTCTGAGGGTTACTTGGAAGTAACAAACAAACAGTAAGTGAGTTTTCATAACTTAATGTATAACTTTAAAGAAAATAGAATTATAGATTTAGTTTCAGATTTATTACATAGTAGGGCAGATACAAACATATATCTTATAAATAATCAAAATCATATGAAAATTTACAATCCTACCCCCATCCACTACATACCATCTCCGACCATCCCTAAACACTATATAAGGTATTAAATACCCATCCAACCCTACGCGCTACTTATTTGTAGCTATGCTGTCAATATACTGGGTAAGATATTGCCCCTCATAGAAACACTTCCTTCGCATAATATATCCCACCCTAGAATTAGATATAATGAGAGCAGAAATCATGTATAACATTTCAGATACAAATCATATATGTATATAATATTAATCAAAACTTATATTATCATATTACAGCTCAGATACACTTGCAAATATTAGAATTTATACCAACAGATGACCAAATTCCATGTTTTATAGTATATTTAACCACATACCAACCCCACGGAAGGCTAACAGTTGATCGAGACAACATGTACGGCCCTAAGGATAAAATCTAAATTTTGGGCCCACACGTCTGTGTGCCCCACACGGCCCAAATAGCCCATCCCATATACCCACACAACCTAGCATATCGCTCACACACACTTGTGTGGTCCACACGACCCAAAATAGCTCAGACCATGTGTCACACACGGTCTAGCACATGGTCATTCACACAGCCGTATGTCGTACACGACCTACCACATGACCTCGCGCACTGTCGTGTGTGTCAACAGTGCCCAATTTCAGCTTTAGTCGTTCATTATTTTTCAGGTTCCTATTTTACTTCTTTTAGTTAGTAGAGATTATTAGTAAGGAAAAATAACACAAGAGGTCCTTATACAACAAAGTCAGGACCAATTTAGTCCATGTACTATTAGAGAGTGTGCAAAAAAGGACACCAGAAACTCTGAACGAACAAGTTCTCCACCTCTTCTACAAATCCCCTTAAGGGGTAATCTTCAACAATGAACACTAACCAAGTCCAAGTACTACTCAAACTTGGTTATAAGAACTGACTTAGTCATCATATCTGTAGGATTATCATGAGTACTAACTTTTCTCACAGCAATATCACCATGAGTAATAATATCACGCACAAAATGATACTGAACATCGATGTGCTTTGTTCTCTCATGAAAAATTTGATCCTTCATAAGGAAAATGGCACTCTAATTGTCAAAAAATACTGTACTGATCTGAAGTTCTTTACTGAGTGTATCATCCTGGTAAAGCCAATGTGGTGGATAATACTTTTAGCTAGTGGTCGATGACTGAGTTAATGGTCATGTTTGCTCAGTTAAAGCCAATGAGGATGGGGGCCTATTTGTAAAGTTGCGGGTTAAGCCATCTTGGTTAGATGAGATTAAAGATAAGCAGCTTTTAAATGAGTCTTTGGTTAGTCTGGTTGAGTAGATTGAGAAGGGTAAGACTTCTAATTTTGGTGTTAATTCAAAGGGTATTATGTGCTCTTGAGGTCGAGTTTGTGTACCAAATGATAGTAAACTAAGATAATCTATATTGCGGCAAGTGCATAGTAGCCCTTATGTTATGCATCCCAGTGGGAATAAGATGTATTGTGATCATTGAGAGTTGTATTGGTGGCTCGATTTGGAGCATGAGGTGAGCGATTTTGTATCTCGATGTTTGACATGTCAGCAGGTTAAGGCTGAGCAGTAACTTTATTTTGGTTTGTTACAACTCGTTAAGATTCCACAGTAGAAGTGGGAACGAGTAACTATGGATTTCGTTAGTGGGTTACCTTTGGCAGTCACTAAGAAGGACTTTATCTAGGTCATTGTGGATCGATTGACCAAGTTTACCCATTTTCTTTCGATTTAGATTGATTACTCTTTACATCAGTTAGCTAAATTGTATATCTCCCAAATCATATTACTTCATGGGGTCCCTGTACCAATTATTTCAAATCAAGACCTTTCTTTTACATTACGATTTTGGAAGAAATTACATGAGGCTTTGGATACTCAATTGGATTTTAATATAGCATTCCATCCACAGACTCATGGACAGTCAAATAGGGTCATTCAAGTTCTAAATGATTGCTAAGGAGTTGTGTTATTGATTTTCGTGGTAGTTGGGAAGAGTTTCTACCTATGGTTGAGTTTGCCTATAATAAAAGTTTTCAGTCCAGCATTCACGTGGCACCTTACGAAGCTCTGTATGGTTGTAAGTGTCGTACACCATTGTGTTGGACTGAGTTGGGTGGAAGGAAAATTATGGGTTTGGATCTGGTTATCGACACTAAGGATAAGATGAGGCTGATTTAGGATCGATTAAAGGCGGCATCAGACAGACAGAAATCCTATGTGGATCTCAAGAGGAATGATATTGAGTTTACAGCGGGGGATCGGGTTTTTCTCAAGGTATCTCTGTGAAAGAGGATTCTCAAGTTTGGACGTAAGAGCGAGTTAAGCCTTAGGTTCATTGGGCCTTAAAGGATTTTAATGCGGGTAGGGCTGGTTGTCTATCAGTTAGATTTACCTCTGGAGATAGAATGTACCCATGATATCTTCCATGTCTCTATGTTGAAATGATATCGGTCTAACCCATCTCATATAATTCCAGTTGAAGAGATTGAGGTGAGACCGAATTTGACTTTTGAAGAGGAGCCAGTACAAATTTTGGATCATGAGATAAAAGTCTCGAGAAGGAAGAATATCCCTTAGGATAAAATTCTGTGGCAGAATCGTGGTGTTGAAGAAGCCACTTAGGAACTACAAGACTTAGTACATCAACAATACCCTCATCTATTTGAACCAAGTAAATTTCGAGGATAAAATTTCTTTAAAGGGGGAGAGTTCAAACACCCTAAATTTATTAAAATTTTGAATTATAATGATTTGTGTCAAGTGATTAATTTAGCCTAGTGGTTAAGTGGTTTGGCTGTGTGCTTAAGGTCCTATGTTCGATTCCTTTTCCTTGAATTTTTGTTATTTTTGTCCCTATATCTGGTTAGTCACAATTAGCTTAACTATAATTTTTGTTTAATTGTAGACAAGAATGAGCTTGCTGGTTCAATGGTAAAGCTTTAGCTTTCCCTAAGGTCCCAAGTTTGAAATCTGTTGTGCTGAAGTAGGAATTATTTTTCCTACTCCCTGTTTGTGTCGCCCATGTTGTTGGTAATTGGGTTAAATTCAAATTCTAATTTGTTAGATAAGATTAGTGGTGAAATCTTGTTAGTTGAGATAATAGTGTTTTTTTTAAATTGAGGAATAGCTCTTAAATTCTTTCAAGTGGGAATTATTTTTCCTACTCCCTGTTTGTGCCGCCTATGTTGATGGTAATTGGGTTAAATTCAAATTTTGATTTGTTAGATAGAATTAGTGGTTAAATCTTGTTAGTTAAGATAATAGTGTTTTTTTAAAATTGAGGAATATCTCCTACAATCTTTCAAGTGACCATCACACTCTCTTCCCCCACATTCTCTATTTTTTATATGTATTTCTTTTACTGTAACTCTTTCTTCCAAATTACTTTTTCTTCCTACTTCTTTTATCATTTCTTTTCATTTATTTTTGCTTGTTTCTATTAAATTGGAAATTGCACTCTATTGTTCACTCTAGTGTCGCCCTATTTTCTGTCTTGTCACCATTCAGATTGTGTTTCTTCCTATTATAATCTTCAAGTAAGTGTAATTCGTTGGTTTTGTTCTAAGAAGATTGTTTTCGATTTCTCTAGGAGGTCTATTGGATTAATTTTAGTTGAATAGTGTTCTGATTGATTATGATTTTGTTAGGTGAGGTTTGTGAGGTGCATACTCTCCCAACGAGTTGAGGATTTCGGCAAGTTTCTCTTCAAGCGTAAGTTTCAAAATGCCAAGTTAGGGGCTGGTTGGCGATAATTTAACTTGCAAGGGGTCAAATGCTTTTGTTAATGGTCGAGTGCTCTAGGGAGAAAGTTGTGTGAATGAATGCTAATTGTTTAGTTGTGGATGTCGTATGTGCATACTTCGGTGTGATATTGTTCTTCTGACACTCAAAAGTAACCTGGTATGTGATTCCAACCCGAAAACTCAAAAAAAATGTAAAAATTGAATCTTCCAGTTGATGCCACACGACTATGTATCGAGCAGTGTGAGCCACACAGGCTTGTGGTTGGCCATGTGGGCCACACGAGCCCATGGTATGTGACATCATGGCATATAACATTATGGACAATATGTGTCTTGTCCTACTTCTCATGGCATGTGACATTATGGCTAACTTGATTTGTTATTATTGAAATTTGAACTCATATGTGTAGTAAAGCATGAAATCCCATGCCAACTGATTTCTATTAAATATAAGATTGCATGTTCAACATGCTTATGGTTCTGATTCTGTATTTTCATGTCATGTCACATTATAAGGGGATGGGATGATATGGTAAAGAGGAAGATCTAGCAGTTTAATGATCTGCACTATCTAGTGGTTTAACCATATATCTGTTCTGGCAACTTAACTACGATTCTGGTGGCTAGACCACCCATATTTGTTCTGGCAGACTATCTGCGACTCTAGTGGCATTTTCTACAATTATTTGTTGGTGTGTTTTAAATGGATGAGTTTTGTGAAACTCTTTTTGCTGTGTAGTGAAGTTGGGTAGAAAAGTCCTGAAAAATCTGCATTGACATAATAATGTATTCTCAATTTCTCTCAATTGAACGTTATAAAATTCTCTGTGATATTTTGATATACTTTTTACATTATATGTACTTATGCTCGAGTTAAGTTACACACTGAGCTTCATAGCTCACCCATTTACTTTATCACCTCAAGTAATCTGCAGGATTAGGGGTTGGCAATGTTTTTGGAGGCCGAATTGGGTTTTCCTCGCATAAAATGGTTTAAATAAATATTAATTAAATTTTTTGTACTTTGATTTTTGGGTTTTGTTGAGTTCTTAGTTAATTAGTTTAAATATCCTGCATGATTTTGTTAATTCAAAAAAATGTTTAATTTCCATAATTAAACAAGTTAAGGATTTTTCTGCTACAAATTTGAAATGAGCAGTGGAGACTTTCAAAAGATAATAACAAAGGTTTTAGACGTTACTCACTTGACAAAAGTAAAGTTTTCTTTGGAGATAAAGTAAATTAAGTTTTGCAAATCTATTATTATTTCTACAAATTCAAACACTTTTTAATAAGGAAAGCTTTCAGGTATTTTCGAGTGGTCGATGTAACCTCCAAGATCCGATCATAACGTCTAGGTCGAGTTTCCAGTGTTCCAATGTAACTAACTGTGGTTCTGTGAAACGAAAACCAACCTGAACAAACAGAGCACATCGCAGTGTCACCTACCCCTGTGAGACACACAACCATGTAGTAGATCATGTGCAACATACTTAATTGACCTTTGATCATATTGTTGTTAGCTCCGAGTTATGAGTCAGGCGTACTGAAAATTTCTTTCCATAGTTGATTTAAACACTGTGAGATTATGATAACATAGTTTGGATTATCGATCACTTAGTCACTTTATAGATTTAATGGTCAGAATTTGCTAGTTGTATTTGAACTGAATTGTTGTTATGTTATCAATGATATTAAATTTATGTGAAGAATGAAATTCAACAAGATCAGCATCGGAAATAGTGTTTCAAATCTTACTAAAGAAACAATTCTATGTGAAGATAAGTAAATGTGAATTCTGATTTTGATAAGTAAGTTTTCAAAACCTCTTAATAATAGCTGAAGATATCTAAGTTATTTCAAATGAACTCCTAATAATTGTGAACTAGGAAATCTTTGAGAAATATTACAGAAGTGCATAGTTCTCTGGGATTTACTGTATATAATAGATGATTTGTTCAGGCTTTTTTATAGTATCTCTATCATTGACGAAGTTGCTGTGAAAAAATGCCAGTTTTGTCCGGTTGAATAAATACCAACAAAGTTTCAAATAATTGAAAGTTATATTAATAGAAGTTCCAGAATTAAATCTGAAATAGTGCATATGTCTAGAGTAGTTTTCATATTATGATTTATTGATTAGCTATCAGTCAGGTAAAGCTACTATTGTAGCCGACGCCTTGAGCTGAACAGCTTTATACGCATTAAGAACATTGAACACTCAGTCGACTTTGAGTCGAATGGTTCTATTATTGCAGAACTGAGAGTTAAACCCCTATTTCTTCAAAGAATTTGTAAGATACAAAGAGATGATCTAAAGTTGAAAGTTAAATAAAAACAGATTCAGAAAGGCCAGGTTAATGATTGTAGTGTTGGAAGTGATGATAATTTATACTTTAAAAATCGGATATGTGTATCAAACGATTTTGAAGTTAAAAGAGATAGTCTACGAGAAGCCCATAGCAACATATTTATTTTATACATCCGGGTGGTAACGAAATTTATAATAACTTGAAACAAAGTTACTAGTGATCGGGAATGAAATGAGAAATATCTAAGTTTGTATCAAGATATTTGGTTCCCGAGTGAAAATGGAACAGATTATTCACTTGATAAGCTAGTTGAATTATATGATTTTGAGATTGTTAGATTGCACGGCATGTCACTGTTCATTATTTTGATCATGATTTGAGACTTAATTACTTGATTAGATTTCGGTATTACTTTCTTTTATCATATAGAAGGCCAATCGGAACGAATTATTCAGATTCTAGAAGATATACTTGGATGTTGTATTTTCGAGTTTAAAGGCAATTCAGAGAAACATTTATCATTGACGAAATTTGCTTATAATTATAACTATCGATCCAGTACTAATATGGCATCGTTGGAAACTTTTTACGGATGTAAATGCAAAACTCTATTATAATGGTGAGAATTGAGTGAAAAGAAGCTGATCGAGATTGATTAACCTATAGAACTAATGATAAAGTTCGTGTTATCTGTAATTGTTTGAAAGGTGTCTCTAATTTTTAGAAATTGTATGATGATTTAAAAAGAAAAGATATTGAGTTCTAGATTGATAATAGAGTATTTTTAAAATTCTTCACGTTGAAGAAGGTACTACAGTTCTACAGAAAAGGAAAGCTTAGTCCAAGATTATTCTGGTCATATAAAATTATCGAGAGAATTAGTCCTTTCGCTTACAAACTACCATTACTTCCAGAGTTCGAAAAGATTCATAATGTTTTCCATGTTTCGATGCTGCGATGGTATATATTAGATTCCTCTTACGTGATTACTCCCAACGAGATAGAAATAAAACCTAACTTGTTATATTCAGAAGAACCAATTAAAATTTTAGCGTTGGAAATAGAAAAACTATGGCACCAATATGATACTGGAGAAGCTACATGGGAAACCGAAAAAAACTATGAGATCACAATACTTGAATCTATTCGCAAGAAAAAATTTCGAGGATGAAATTTCCTAAGGGATGGAGAGTTGTAACAACCCATTTTTCAATGTTGTCGAAAATAGTGGCTTCGAGACCACAATTCCCACAAGATAGTCCATTGATCCATTTAATTAATGTTTATGAGTTAAATATCATATATTAGTGAATCATGATTTTATAGATTTTATTAATTGGTCAATTAGTCAAGGTACAAGTGGTGCGTACCAAAAGTCAGTGGTGTCAAAAAATGAGGTACCAAGACCTCATTTTTAGAAACCAAGATTGCAAATATTTTTATTAAATATTTATAGAGTGATTATATAGGTGAATTAAATTGTGGATAGGTAATTTTTTCGAATTAGTGACTAATTAAGGTACAATGATTAAATTGTAAAAGTGGTAAAAGTTAATTACTATGAAATCTTAATTAATTGGAGGACCAAATGAGTAATTAGATCATTGGCAAATGACCAACGGTGATGATAGCAAACTATCATCCTCAAAAAGTGTTAATTAAGGTTAATGTTAATAAATTAACGATAAATTAAACTAATTATAATTAAACAATAAGTTAGTCATGTATATAAGTTAAAATTAAAAGAAAAAAAAACATTCTTTTCATGTTTTTCTTCTCAACGGCCGAATGTAAGAAGGGAGAAAACCCTTGTTCAAGTTCAAGCTTAAATCCCTCAATTGGTAAGTGATTTCAAGCTTGTTTCTTGTAATTTTTATATTTTTGAT
Source organism: Gossypium hirsutum (assembly GCF_007990345.1). NCBI lineage: Eukaryota > Viridiplantae > Streptophyta > Magnoliopsida > Malvales > Malvaceae > Gossypium > Gossypium hirsutum. The sequence continues at coordinate 6,127,446 of NC_053445.1, read as the reverse complement.
ATCGTTACAATTACGTCCAATTAACTTGTATCTCTGTTTTCAAAACTGTTAAAGATTTTTAAAGATGCCATGGATGAATTCTTGAAGTTTTTTTGGTTATTTTGTTAGTTTTGAAGCTTAGATATGTTAATGGATTAGTTTGTACAGTAAAAGTTGCAAGTTTCAAACTTAGGGACTAAAATATAATAACTCAAAATTAGCATAAAAATTCTATAAATATAGGTTCTAATAGACTATAGAGTGATGGAATTGAGATCTATTTCGAAATTAAATCTCATATTTGAAATTTATAATATTTTCAATTTTAGGGACTAAATTCAGATAAATGAAAAACATGGAGAATTGTTGTATAGATGAAATTGAGCTGCTATATGACTTCAATATGATATTAAATGATAATTGGAATAGTTAATTAAGTAAAGTTATGAGTTAGATCAAGAATTACAACAACAATTGGAGGACGTACACGAAAACTGAAAAATTGTTGATTAGTCCCTATTAGGTAAACCGCTACGGTTTTTTCAGGTAAGTTCATACAGTATAACTAAATTCCTCTTGATGTTGTGTTATATTTAAATATGAAATAGTGATATGTTGGTGACTATGAACTGTGGTATAAGTTGAGGTTAAATCCCGATGAACTTAGTAAAAGTCTCATACACGAAGTTACAGGTTAATGCCTGAAGGTTCTGAGCTCCAGCATGTGTTGTGGACTCAAGAATACATGTACTATAAGCCTTGACCAAGCTATTTGTCGTGTAGGTTTAACCTTAATGGGTAACCAAACACTATTGTTCATTAATCATGTAGGTTTAACCCTAATGGGTAATTAGGTACTACTATTCATTATTCGTATAGGTTTAGCCCTAACGGGTAACTAGGCACTATTAATTTTTATTCATGTAGGTTTAACCCAAACAGGTAACCAGACACTATTTCTTTCACCTGTGTATGGTGTTCTTTTACGAAGTTTCATCAGGTAGAATTATAAGATAGAAATGTAATGATATGCAATTGGATGTTGGCAAAAGAAGGTTCATAGTATGAATAGTTTATACAAGTTGGATTATGATGGAAGTATGAACTAATGAGATTGTATGTATAGTTTAAGCTTAAAATCTTATGTGTTTAATAATATTGCATTGTGCCTTTATAGGGATAATTATTTCAAATAATGAATTATGTATGTGTTAAGTGATTGAGGTAAATAAATATTTATCATGTATGAGCTTACTAAGTATTTTAAATAATTACTTGTGTTACTAATTTTCTATAGATTTGGGCATCTGAAATATGTCAGTCAGATGAACAAGAAGCACACACCTATCGTCTCTAAAACTTGTACAAACGTTGAATGTGTTATCATGGTTATATTTTCATTAAGATTCGTTATGGTAACTTGTTATATGATGTATGGTTAATGCCAAGTTTGGTATTTTGAATGGTATTATGCGTATGAATTAGATTGTGGCACGAAATGGCTAAAGAATTTGGTTTGTGTTAAGTAATGTCAAGTTTTGAATAATGTTATGTTTATAAACTAGTAAATGTTTATGTTTGGCATTGTTGACTTTGTGATATGAAATGGTTAAGACATGATTTGTAATTGATTTGAGTTTATTGCTTTGTTGGTGTCAATTCGGGCATTTTGGTTTGTATGTTTAAATGATTATGTTTAAATAGTCTCGATTTTGTTCCAAGACAATTTAAGAGTTTTTGTAACCTCATTTGAGACTCAAAAATATATATGATTGTCTCTATTTACTATTACAGCATCCTGTAGCTCAGGTTCACTATCTGGACCTAATATGGGGTGTTACAACCTTAGATGTGGGTCCTTCATCCTATAAGGGGAAGCAAAAAGCTAAGGGAATGAAGAAACCAACTAAGTCTCTGATTCCACCTCGTGTAGATAAGAAAACAACTAAGAAGTCAAAAGATCCTAAAAAGATCAAATGTTTCTTCTGCAACAGGAAAGGGTACTAGATCAACCTGTAAGGAGTATTTGGATTACCTAGCTGAAAAGGGAAAATGTATGAAACTCTTTATGGTTGAAGCCTGCTTAGTGGAAGAACCGATTGATAATTAAGTTATTTATTCTAAAGCCACTAACCATATGTGTATTTCTTTACAGGGGTTCAGCGAAACGAGAAATCTGCGTGACAGAAGCCTCTCGTTGCAAACCAGAGATGAGAGCTATGTTTCAACCGAAGTAGTGGGAGAAGTTATTTTACATTTTGATCATTTCTGGAAGGTTGTTTTAAATGACATATTCTATGTACATTTTTTTAAGAGAAATTTAATATTTTTAGCATGTTTATTTTATGACGATTATTCATTGACATTCAATAAAGGGATTGTTATTCACAGAAACCATTTTTTAATCTATAATGGATGGATGGGAAACAATATCTACTTTATCAAACCAAATAACTACTCGATGCTTCAGACTGAAATAGTGAATAAGAAGCTTAAAACTTCTCACTCTAATGAGGGCTACCTATGGCACTTAATACTTGGTCATATTAACCAAGAAAGAATCACTAGACTCGTGAAAGATGGTCCCTTAAGTATGCTTAAGGAGGTTAGTCTTCCACAATTGGAATCTTGCTCGGAAGGGAAAATGAATAAGCGGTCTTTTAATTCAAAAGGTACAAGGGCCAACCAACCTTTAGAACTTGTGCACACTAATGTTTGTGGTCCTATGAGCATTAGTGCCCAAAGAGGTTAGGATTATTACATGACTTTCATGAACGACTATTCTCGATATAGATATGTGTATGTAATGCACCACAAAAGTGAAACCTTTGATAAATTTTGAGAGTTTCGTGCAGAAGTGGAAAAGTAATAAAGTTTATCCATAAATAATCATCGATCTGACCGAGGTGGGGAATACTTGTTCGACGAGTTCTTAGGATACATCATAGAGAATGAGATTTTAGCCCAATTGACAGTGTCAGGCACTCCACAATAAAATGGTGTAGTTGAGAAAAGGAACTGAACATTGTTTGACATGATTCGTTCAATGTTAAGCTATTCATAACTCCTTACTTCCTTTTGGGGTATGTGATACAAATGGCTTGTTATATTCTAAATAATGTTTCAACTAAGTCTGCTTGTAAGACACCTTATGAATTGTGGCATGGAAATAAACTCACTCTAAATCACTTTAGAACATGAGGTTAAACGTGAATATGCATGAAAATTCTTAAAATGATTTATTGTGAAATTGACAAGGAAAGGTCATACTAAACAAATAAGAACGAATTGGATATAGATGGCTAGCCATTTGTGTAATTTCTCGTTTTTAAGTGGTGTCGAAAATAGTGGTTTTGAGACCACAAATTCGACGAGTGAGTTCATAAATATTAAATAAATGTTATTATTTAATATTTACGAATCAAATATATTATTAGATTGAATTTTGATATGATAATTTTTGCTTATTGAATGAATAGTTAAGTTTAAATGGTTTATCCCTAAAGTTAAGTGGTTTTGGAAAATTAGGTATCGGGACCTCGTTTATGTAAATCGAGCCCGTAAATATTTTTATTAAATATTTATGGAGTTATTAAATATGTATATTACAGTTTAGACCAGGTATAGGGTTTTACATTTCTTGGTATCAGAGCTACAATTTAGTCGATTCTAGGACTCTCGATCAGTGTGACTTGTTTGCTTATAGATTTTAGTATTCGTATAGGTTTTAAGTGAAACGTACTTGTTAGTTATCAATGTTACATGTTAACCATACATCAAATAGTCTTATAAAAATTAAACATGCATAAGGTCCATTGAACAAAACATCAAAACTGTCACGTAGGTATCAATACTGACACTAGGGTATTAATATTTTTTTAGGTGGCATCGATACCACTTGGAACAACGATACCAAACTTTCATTATATTTCTCAATTAAAAACCCAAAGTCTCGAAAATTATTGGTACTTGTTCTAAAATATAAATACTTTAACCCTAAGTATCGATACTCGAGCAAAGGTATCGATACCAAATCTCTATTTTGACTTCTTGTACGTTTCAAAACACAGAGGTATCGATTTTAAAACTCGATAATCGATACCTCTGCTCCATACCTAAAAAATGTAGCATACATAAGTAGTTAATCCATTCCAATTTAGTGCCTAAACATCATGCACCAATTACTTCGACAAATTATCATTCAATGGCCTAATTAACAGTTCAATATCAAAAAATCGTGTTCGAGAAAGTAACATCAATCCATCCTCATGTTCATGAACTCAAACATAACAATAACATGTAATCCTTATAAATTGAACCAAAAACCAGCAAAATGTCTAGAAGTTAACATGGCTATAAAAAAGTCTACCACATTGCCTTTTTTGCCCCAAAATGTAAATAAATATATGATGGAAAAGTCTTGCTTGGATCACCTCTTAGAACCACACCGCTCATGCCAGTACACAACTAATCTGCAATAGTTAAAGAAGGGAGTGGGTGAGCTTAACAAACTTAGTGAATGCCTAGAACAACTACCATGCAAACAGTTCATCAAACATTAACGAAACAACTATATTGTACAACCTTAATAGTTCCAACTTTAGTGTCATAATATTCTTACTCGTGCATTATTTTCTAGTTCTTTTACATGGTGAACATATTCACTTTTAAGCATATATCCTATTACACGTGTAATCACCTAACATTCTAGCATATATCACAATACTCAAAAACATATTTATAGTTAAATTGATTAATGGTCACATGTCACATAAACATATATATTCATAACTTACGATAAATTGCATAGCAACCACATACTCATTTAGGCATACATCACATTACACATACATAGACTTTAAGATAATTTGGCACTTGATCTGTGAAACATAAAAGTGAGCTTTATCATCACTCAATGAATACACAGATCTCCTGCATACCAACCACAGACTCATAGAGTCAAACATGTCCCAAAAGTGAAGCATAAAGCTAACCCTCTCCTTATTTCCCCTCACATATCCCGTTGAATGAATGGAGCTTAGCTCACATCCCTTTATCCCACCAACATGTCCCAGGGCATCAACTCCCAAAATCACTATACATATAGGTGAGTACTCACGCTCCTATGGCATGCCAACTATATCCAACGATTTCAATATCACAAGGCTAAAATATCTTAAATCAAACACATATCACTTACCGATTATCAGTGCACTATCACTGCATTTTTGCATCTTTAGCAAAACATTATCACAAACATTTAACATATACATAACATGTACACATTTGCACTTTCACAATGGTTAACATAACCACATATCACATGTTATAGCATCTCATCTCAATTTACATATTCACAAAAACATAAGCACATTGTTCACAAGATAGCATAGGTATGCGAAAGCTTACACTCAAAATTTAAAGTAGGGGTTTAGGCTTCTACTAAATTCTCAAATAAATCATTGAGTCATGTTCACAAGTAATTATTCCAAACACTCATCGATTACGCTTTCGCCGGAAAGCTGAAAGCTTAAACTAGCTTTTCCTTGCCTTTATCTCTACTCGTAAAAGGTCCTATCTAATCTAGAACTTTAACACAACAAATTCACACAACAATACATCCAAAAATAAACCAATAACTCATTACAAGTATACCAAACATAAGTCTAAACTAAGTTCTCATGTAACCTAAACTTAAAACATATCAAACTTTAAATTTAAATATCTCGATCTATACTTAACCTTTTTGCCTAAGATCAATTCCGTTCATCTTATAATTCACCTACAACTAATTCTCAACCTTTAAAGTACACAAAACTACTCAATTCATGATATTTTCTTTTTTGACATGTTTTATGGCTATTTTTTAAAAATTCATTAAAACACAAGAAATATTTAATGAAACGTCAAAGTAAATTTAGAAACCTTCTAATCATGTTCAAACAAGTTAAAAAAAACACTTTGAAATCATGTTTTTATGCAAACTCTCGAAATCCACCATTAACGAGCCAATTTTTAGCTTTTATTTAAAACATGTGTTTCAATGGCTAAAAATTTGATTTCAAAGTCTAGATAACATTTAAAACTAATAAGAAGATGATTGGTTACCTTAATGCAAGAAAAATGAACTTTGGAAAAATTTTGGAAAATCCACTCTTGAAGAACATGATAAAATTAATGAAGTTTTTTAGGTGTTTTCTTGGTTTCAATGGAGATTTATAGCTCAAGAGATGTTGGAAATCAAGGGTAATTAGGATTTAGAGATCAAAATCAAGTATAAGAGACTTGGGATAGTAAGAAATGGCACAAGCAAAGGGGAGAGCCACTATCATGAAAACAAGGCTATAGTATGGGGTTTTTAGGTTCAATTTAAAATTTTGGGTAATTTGCTTCATATAAACTCTCAATTTTGACTCTTTTACAAATCAATCCTATTTTCAAATTAAAGGTATTTTAAACTCATTTTCATAAATTGATTTAATTTTCTAAAAATTATAGTCAAAAACATTACCGATAAACCATGTCACAAAATGTCAAACACTCCAACGCTAAAAATCTTAAAATACCCTTAAAACTCCTAGGCCTATTTTGGGGTGTTACAAGGAACACATAAATCCTACACTCGTTCGTCAAACCACACTAATTAGTCCTCAAAATCCCATCCAAAATAACACACTTTTACCAAATTTTCAACCTCTAAATCGAAATTTAAGTTTTTACCACTCAAAAATCAATGTCCAAATCGATAGTTAGTCTACTAGAGGTATTCAATTTTCACAACCTTGGCTTGAACAAAATCACAAAAACACTTAACAAAGTATAGACCGAAAACTAAAACTCATCCTTGAACAATGAACGAGTTAAAGCTAACAATAACAAAAAAAAATAATCAATGAAACTTACGCCCTTGTTGCCTTATGATCAAAAATAGAGAGTCAAACATAATTCCTACGACGAACCACTAGCAGCAAGAATTAACAAAAGGAAAAAAGAAATCTCCATGAAATAAAAATTAAAGAAAATAAAAGAGAGCAAAGAAAGGGGAAAAACTGACGTGAACAGAGGGTAAGGGAAATGTGGGAATTTTAGGGGAAAATAATAATAAAATAAAATTAATTAATTAAAAATATCTATCATTATTTTGTAAAAACTACCTACTTTCCCACTAATTCTAATTAAAAATATCTATCAGAATTCTTCCCAGAGTTTAAAACAAAAATAATTCTCATTTGCACATGCAAGGTGTGACACCCCTAAAGTGACCCTAGTCGGAAAGTGGTTTCGGGACCACTAAACCGAGTCATAAAGATAACTAACCGTCATAGTTGATGCTCATTATATGTACATATGCATGTGTGAAAATTTCATGTTTGAATTTTGTTAATAGTAAGTGAATTTTATCAAATAGGACTTATGTGAGAAAATTTGGAAATGTGCTAGGCAAATGGAAAGTGGCCTAATAATGCATGTTGTGAAATGATGGGTTTGCATGTCAAATTACCCAAAATTAAAGCATAGTGGCCGGCCATGCTATGGGTGGAAACATGTTGCAAACATGTTGTGTTAGTGAGTTATGTTAGAAAGAATAAAAAAAATGGGGTTAGGATTAAAGTAATGCAAAAAGGTGGAGTGATGAAAGAAAAATGGTCTCATCCATGCCTCCCCTTTGCCGTGAATGGAAGAAAGGAAACAAAGAAAAAAAAGTGTTCATCCTTGAACATCTTTGGCCGAATAGAAGAAAGAAAGGAAGGGAATGAGCTTGGAGAAAAATCGGCTATGAAGGCTCACTAGATTAAGGTATGTTTAGTGTTGCTTTGAAAGTTCATACATCCCTTGGATGATTACTCTAAATTCTAACTATCTCATGGATGGATTTGGGATTATTAGAGAGTTAGTATTCGACTAAGAGGCTTCAAAAGTTTTAGTTGAAGCCTTGAGACTATTAGCATGTTAGCTATATGGATGTGTTAAGTTACTTGAAATGCTAGATAAATTTGAACTCCCTACCAAATTCTTTAGGCAACCCATGTTAGAAATTTCGGTATTGAGATGTCTAGATCTTTCGGCCATTGTAGCTATGGAGGAATAAAGTTTTTGTTTCTTGTTAAATTGGATGAATCTTGTTGTATGAGTGCTTGAACAAACTATGATTAAATGGATGCATAGATTCAAAGTGGGAAGAAATGGGTTATTATATTTGATGCTAATGCCGAATATGAAGATGATGAACTTGAATAAATAATATTCAGCTAGCATGATAAGTTATGAAATATTAAGTAGATGATATAATTGATTGATGAAGTGGCTAATAGGGATTTCTAATGAAATTGTTGCCAAGGCCGAATGTATCATGAAGTAAATAAAAAAAAATTCTAAATGTGCATTATGTGCTTATATGTGTATTCGGCCAGGGAAGTTTGACATGAAACTTTGATAGGTTTGAGAGATGAATGACCGAATGAGCTAGAGGTTATGTATGGGTGAATTTTATGCACATGTGTGTGTGTGGCATTAGTAGCTAATGGCATTCGGCATTGTTTAATTAAAATTAGAAATGAATGCTTGAAAGTTAAATAGGTCGCTCTAATGACCAAATATGCTAAAAGCTAATATATGGACAAATGATACGAATGAATTGGTTTTTGAAATGTATATGGTTGCCATATCTATGTGTTTGATTGAGAAGTAAATTTGTTTGATTTAGCTCAAGAGCCTAGAGGATCAAAGTTGGATAAGGGAAAGGAAAAAAGTGATCGAAGAGCCGTCGTAATCGTTCGGCAACTTCCGAGGTAAGTTTTAAGTGATTAAACGTTGAGTAAATTCAATTATAATAGGACATGATGAGTTGATTTAATAAGATATGATGTGGCCATGATATGTTCTAAGCTCAAATGGTAAGTTCTTAAGTGTTTGAGCTTGGGAATTTAAGGGTAATTTGAAATAGTCTGCTTAGGACAGCAGCAGTAACGTGACTTTAGAAAATCACCATAAATTTATGGATTTGAATTAGAGGCTGAATGAGACATGAAATTAAATCTTAATGAGTCTAGTTTCTTATAAAAGAAACCGTGTAAGCAAAGGAATTTCCGATAATGAGATACTTAAAGTTGTGTGAGACAGCGCAGAATGGCATTGTAATCCTCTGTTCTGTTTTTATAAAATCATTATAAATTGTACAAAAATGGTTATAAGATAAAATTTATATGCTTAGACTCCTTAATGAGTCTAGTTTCAAATGAAATCAAATACAACACATTTTGAATTCTGTAAAATGAGAAATTTGATTCGTAGTGAAGAGTGGTCAGATTAGTCAAACAGTGAAACAGGGGAAACTTTAAGAAAAATCTGGTATTGATTGGCCAAACCTAAAATTCTGGAAATTTTATGGATGGAAGATATACGAGTCTATATTCAGGAAAAATTAACAGAAAGTGATTTGGAGTTTTGTAGCTCCAGTTATAAATAATTTAGTGACTATTGCTCAGGAAAAACAGCATGTGCTGAATTGTGTTGTAAACCTTGATAAACTTGTTTTAGTTGCTCATAAGCTATTGATTAAACCCATACGTGAATTCTAAATTGTGATATTGGAAAATGATAGATGTAGATTCAGCCAAGACAGTGTGTATACGTGAAAGTGTATATATGTGATAAGGCCTAATGGCCGACGTGATGAATGTGAAAGTGTATGTATGTGATAAGGCCTAATGGCCGATGTGATGAATGTGAAAGTGTATGTATGTGATAAGGCCTAATAGCCGATGTGATGAATGCGAAAGTGTATATATATGTGATAAGGCTTAATGGCCGATGTGATGAATGTGAAAGTGTATATATGTGATAAGGCCTAATGGCCGATGTGATGAATGCGAAAGTGTATATATGTGATAAGGCCTAATGGCCGATGTGATGAATGTGAAAGTGTATATATGTGATAAGGCCTAATGGCCGATGTGATGAATGTGAAAGTGTATGTATGTGATAAGGCCTAATGGCCGATGTGATGAATGTGGAAGTGTATGTATGTGATAAGGCCTAATGATAAGGCCTAATGGCCGATGTGATGAATGTGAAAGTGTATGTATGTGATAAGGCCTAATGGCCGATGTGATGAATGCGAAAGTGTATGTATGTGATAAGGCCTAATGGCCGATGTGATGAATGCGAAAGTGTATGTATGTGATAAGGCCTAATGGCCGATGTGATGAATGCGAAAGTGTATATATGTGATAAGGCCTAATGGCCGATGTGATGAATGCGAAAGTGTATATATATGTGATAAGGCCTAATGGCCGATGTGATGAATGTGAAAGTGTATATATGTGATAAGGCCTAATGGCCGATGTGATGAATGTGAAAGTGTATATATGTGACAGGGCCGAGTGGCCAACGTGATGGATGTGAAAGTGTATAAATGTGATAAGTCCCGAAGGGCATTTGTGTCAGTACTATATCCGGGTTAAAACCCCGCAGGCTTTATGCGAGAGTATTATCTTGATTAATGTCCGTAGGCTTCGTGCTCGTACTATATCCGAGCTTTAAAGACTCGACGGCTAAATGCTAGGATTCAAGTAAGACTTTGATATTGAGTATCTGCATTAAGTTACCATCAAATAAGTATTATGTATTCAAGATGTTCAGGTACGTATTACTTACTCATCGGTGGAGTGATTTCGAGGTGAATTATCAGTATCAAAGAGGTAGGTAAATGTGATTAATATTATAACTCCAAATGTGAGAATGTGCTTTGGAAATATTTGACCATCTAGGTCATTATTATTCGAAAGTATATATGTGGCAGCCAAGTGTTGCGTTTAATGATATTATAGATCGAGATGAAGCTCTAGATTAACTTCATCGAACAGTTGAAATGAATGACCAATAATAGTGATTGAGAACACTTTGTCTTGCTTAAAACTTACTAAGCATTAAATGCTTACTCCGTTCTTTGAATCTTTGTTTTATAGATTTTGGTTCGTCAGCTATCGGACTCGGGATTATTGAAGTCGAAGTCGCCCACACTATCAAAGCCCTTTTGGTACACTTTTGGTTGAACTCTGAAAATGGCATGTATAGGACTACCCTTTTTGTAGTGGGTCATGGACCCTTTGGATTTGCATAATTTTGGATAGCCATGCGAAAATGGCTTATATATGTTTGAGCATAATGTTATAATCATTTGGTATGGATATGGTTATTGAGAGGTGTGGATATGCTTAACAAGGATTGGCCATGGGAATGGTTAATCACTATCATAATTTGTGCTATTTATGCTAAAAGGGCTAGTTGAATCATGGAAACTATGAAATAGGTAAAGTCTACCTTAAAGGCAGATGCTGACAGCAGTAGTGATGTAGATTTGGAAAATCACTAAAATAGTAGGAATAGAATTAAATAGTGAATAAATTATTTAAATGAACCTTGATGAATCCACTTTCATATGTAAGAAACGAAACGGTCATATGAGTGGTATGTTAAGAGATAATTAGGTTTTCGTGAGACAGGGCCAGAACAGTTTCTGGATTCCCTGTTCCGACTTTGGAAATTCATTATAAATTAACAAGAGATAATTAGGAGTCATTCCATATATGTATAGATTCCTCTCTGAGTCTAGTTTCTATAGAAACAAACGGCATCAGTATTGAAGCTCTGTGCAGGGAGATATCCAAATCGTAATGCATGAAGGTCAGTGTAGTCGCACCCTGTAACAGGGGAGAATTTAACGAATAAACTGTACTAATTGGCCCAACGAAAAATTCTAGAAAAAAATATGTAGATGGGAATATGAGTCTAGTTTCAGGGAAAAATTACGAAACTGATTTTCAAGTTTTGAACTCAAGATATGATTTTTAAGGTGACAGTGACGCAGTTAGCCAACTGCCTGGAAATTTTTAAAATGGACTGCGATAGTAAGCGAATTTAGTCTGTGAACCCCTCGTGTCCGACTCCGGCAACGGTCTCGGGTACGGGGTGTTACACAAGGATTCGAACATAGAACCAAAAAATAAGCTAACACCTTACCACTAAACCAACAAACTCATTTTATTAAAATTTGCACAGAAATAATATTTAAGCCAAAAGATTAGGGATATGAGTTGAGCTAAAAATTAACAAAATTCAAACCCAAAACCTCACACACAGAACCCCAACACCTAGCCACTAAACCAAATTAACTGACTTAACATAATTTCACAATCTTAACTCAAAAATCAGAGCTTGACCACTCTAAGTTTCACTAACCCAATTTCTTCTAACCCAATTTTCAGGATGTCACATTCAAAATACAAAATTTTCATAAAGCCAATCATATTATTAGTATTAGACAAATAGCAATTCATACAAGCTAAATCTTCTAATCCATAAGGATAAATAAAATTATTTTTTTATACATGCCATTTTTATCACTTAAATTGAAAGAAAATATCATTTTGTAATTTTCTCCGGTAGTTACGAGATAAAATATAATTTCTTTCACAACAATAAAAGCTACTTAAGTATTTTTCTGATGCCATGAGAATGCAATATGTTAAACACAAGATGAACACAAACACAAGATGCACAAAATCACAGTAGCAACAAAAATTTTTAAACAAAAATGCTAATTTTTAAACTATATTCAAGAAATACAAGATTATACAAGTAATGAATCATAATTTCTTCAATGATTTGTATGAATGTTCTCTAAAAAATATTAATCAATCAAGATCTTAGTAATTTCAAACAAAATCAATATCCCAAAATCATTCCATCAATAAAAACTTAAAAATCTAATTTATCACTAGTAAAGCCACAGTTTTGATTTTTTAGAAATTAATCAATAAAGTTTAAAAAGAAAAATTGTTACCAAATTAGAGAAACCTACTTAAAAGTGTTGAAAGATTGATAATCTATCTTGATTGATAATCTATCTTGTAAAAATTATGGAGAGAGTGTGAGATAATAAGAAAATTTTGAAGAAAAACAAATGATGAATGTTGAAAGAAAATAAAGAAAAAGTAAATGATTAAGCCATGTTTGGCAATTGGCTGATAGTTGATAGTAGATTGCTAATTACAGTGGTTGGTTTGACCAACCGATTCTATTAACTGATTTGACCAATTGATTCTATTAACTGTTTATTTAAAAGTGTTTGGTAAAACTTAACTGATAGTTGAAAGCTGATATGTGTAAAATGATAAATAAGGGCTTGACACATTTTATTGTTAAGCATTTGTTTGTTTATAATAATTTAGTCTTTATTAGGTGAAATTATTGAAATAAAAAACTATTACCAAGGAATGAAAACATTCATTTGGAAATTAATTAGTGAATATTTTTCAAATTTTAAATAAACAAATTTCTTAAGTTCCTTATTTGCAAATATTAACCTTATAGAAATTGATAAATATTAATAGTGTATCAATATAATTGTAAACTATATTCTTAGAGATAATTATGTCATGTTCTTAGTATGTAAATTACTGATAATTATGTCACGCTATGAATAAATATGTCAAGAAGCATATTTTAATTAATATAAAATTGCATACGAAATCATTTTACACAATTAAATTAAGAATACATAAATATTCAAGGATGAATGGGCTCGATTAAAAATTTCTCGTGGCAATGTTGATTTTTGTAGATTCACGGTGGAGTTTTTCTGTAGATTCATGGTGAAGTTTTTTTTGGGGGGGGATTTACTTTGGACTTTGATGTGAAAGTGAAAATGGGAGAATCAAGGCTACTGATATCTTAACACCCCTATTAGATTTTAGAGAATGTGACAAATGGAGTAATTTTTTAGCAAGTATGGTCAGATATGTAAGTCCACACATATCATTCCTAATCAGCTGTTGAAAAAAGTTGTCCATCCCAGTGTTTTTTGTTTTGGAGGTTTTAGCTCAACAAGTTATTGCAAACCTCCTTTCACCAAACACTATAATTAGAGGATTTGACTAGTCAATCCTTCATTTGTGTTCAAATTAGCTAAAAAAAAGCCCAAAACTTTGTTTACCAAACACCCCTAAATATTTTTGGATTTTAGTAGTTTTTTAAATATTTTTGTGGGTTCAATAACTCAATTTACTACTTATATTTTTTATATTATATTTTTAAAAACAAATTCGGGGGGTCAATGGACTCCACAATCTAACATGTGGCTCTGTTATATCATTTCACGTATCGGTTAGAGTTTACTAAGGGCTACCAAAAAATTTGAAAGAGGTAAATATAATTGATAATTATACTTATAAATTGTTATTTGAAATTTCATTAAGTACGAATGTTCTTATGCTTTAATTTTTCTTATAATTATTCAACTAAATATGGAAAATGTAAAATCTAATTTCATACGAGTACTTATTAAATTATTCATAGCTTAACAACTTTATTTTTTTTTTTGGAGATTAAGAATATAGGTTTTAAACTTTAGTGTCATTGGATTACATCTCATCAACATGGAAAGGCTTGCAAAGTAATGCCTTTATTGGTATCTAAATGGTATTGTTGTTGACATTGCAACAAAACAGGCTTTTAGCGGCGTTTTTTTAGGCCTATAGCGATGCTTTTAAGCGCCGTTAAAATTATTTGTGGCGCTTGTGAAGCGCCACAAAAAAGCCGCTATAGAAAATGTCGCTAAATTTTGCGGCGTTTATGAAAAAAGCGCCGCTAAAGGTCATGTTCTTTAGCAGTGCTTTTTTCACAAACGCTGCTAAAGAACATGACCTTTAGCTGCACTTTTTCACAAACGCTACTAAAGAACATGACCTTTAGCGGTGCTTTTATCACAAACGCCACTAAAAATCATGACCTTTAGCGGCGCTTTTTTTACAAACGCCGCAAAAAGTACCGTTCTTTAGCGGCATTTTAAGAAAAACGCCACTAACTTTGGTAGATTTGTAACATTCAATTTTCATCCATATACAACCCTTCCTGTAGCATGAAATCCAACCAAAAACAGCAAATCTAAATGATACTTCAAATTCAACGAAAGATATATGATATAAAGTGATAACTGAAGAATAATTCAAAATATTCTTACAATAATGTTAAAAGATACAATATTAAAATTATTCTTACAATAAGAAAACAAATGTCTAAGATGGCGGATTTTGCGACTGCTGAAACAAATGTCTAAAGGATATGTTGCCAAATTTTAAAAAAAATGTAGTTAAATTAATTTGACATTTCTTACTTGGGATGTTACAAGGATTTTATTTAATTAAATCTTATACAATTGGGTTTTTAGAGGATGAGACATTGGCCAATAAGTGGAAAAACTTGAAGTTAGGAATGGAAGCACAATAATTTATTTTTTCTCAATACAATACTTAAAAAGAGAAGTTGTTAACGCTATTCAGGAAGCAATTGTAAGAGGCTTCAAGTCAACTCTGATCAAGAGAATTCACCAGCTCTTATCAAAAGTCTTTCATTGGAATATTCAGCATATCCCTCAAAATGAGAACAAGTTTGCAGATAATTTGATTAAGACAGCTCGAGACAAGAGAATAGGATTGCGCCTCCTGGAACCCCCCGGTTTGAGGGACTAGTTTAATTTCCTTTGTTTGCTTTTATTTTGTTTCACCAAAAAAAAAACCGGTAACTCTTCCTCAATTCTTAAATAGAAGGATAATGCACTTTAGCGCTCTCAAACCCAAATCTTCCTGCATTGACAATAATGTCAATACCAATTCAATTAAAACTCAATCGGTACAATAATTTTTTTTTTCTAAAAAAACTTATTTTAAAAATTCTAAAACGAAATTTTGGAAACACATTATTCTTTATTTCATCATGACCTTAGCTAATGTCATTAAATACTAAATAACATTTTTTTATTGAATCAAAAGAAGGGTAATTGATGATAAGCATGTGCACTATGACCCATGATTACCTAACATTTTGTAATAAAGTTCTTTTGTTTGATCTAGAAAACTGTTTGTTGTTTTTGGGAAAGATGTTTTATAAAATTTAGCATAATTAATTAATAAATGAATTTTAGCAACCAAGCAAAAATCTAAGTCTATCTCTCTCAAATAATAAATTCTTTTCTTTTCTTTTCTTTCTTTGTTTGGGACATAACTACGTGAGTGTTGGAAACCCATGTTTTTATTTTTTCACAAATTTCCAAACCCTAAATCACATGACTCTACTCTGGCACACACGTCAAGACACGTGGCATGTCTTAGCTTAGTACACTATTTATATTATAAGGATGAAAATGTTTTTTTCTAAAACAAGCATGCATGGGATCTAAAATTTTCAATGATTTTGTCTCAACATAGTCACGTGTCAGTAGCAAAAGGAAAAAAAACAAATAAATAAGAAAATTGCTGTTGCCTCTCTTCACTAATGGACCCTCCTCGTCTTAGTTCTCTTTTGCTCTCACTTTCTCTGGATCTTATTACTCCAAGGTCTACAAATCTTATTAAGCTTTTGCCAACCACCAACAAGGCATTCACACAAACATCATACTATAGGATCCTTTTATGTTCTCAAACCCTCATTTCATGTCAGTAGCTATTTCTATAGTATGTGAATATGAAAAACTATTATAAATGTCGAAGTTCAAATATTATATGAACCAATTAAATTTAACTCTAAGTTCCTATATAAATTAAATTGTTCACTTTTCTCTTAAATCAACATTATATATAAATTTTTTGAATCTTAAATTTATGTATTTTGAAACTCAGTTCAGTAAACTCACCAACTTCTCACTAAACATTTTCAGTTGAGGCATGTTGTTGCTTCTTCTACGCAAATTCGATATTGTCGTATCAAATTGAGTTACCTTTTCAGATGATAAGTGACATTTTTTTGGTGTGGAAGAACCCCTTTTTTATCTTCTAATTGGCCTATTTTCTTTAGCTAACAATTTTTTATAATTTTTTTATCTATTCTTAATCATTCCAAACCTTAATTAATAATAGTTATTTAAGGATGAAGACTTTAAGTCTATTAGACTATAATATTAATTTCACTTCTGAAATGGTAAGGGAAAAATACTTGATAACAAATACATTAAGTGAAGAATTAAATTTTGTAATATTAATTTGTGCAAGTACAAGAAAAAAATGATAGATAAATATTACATGCCCTAATAAAAAACAACATCTTGAAAGCAATATATACATATAAAAATCTTGAAGTAGATATATGAATGTCGACAAATCAACACCACTCTTCAACTTGAATTGTCGCTATTGTGTAATAACTAGATGTTTCTTAATTAATTCTACAAGGTATACAGTTTTTGCTTATGTATGTATGTATGTATCGTTATTATAGTTGATGCTATTGTTCCGTTTAGTGGCTAAAGGTACAAAATGCAAGTGAAACTTATGTTCATGTTTTATCTTTTTGGTATAACTTTAAAAATTATGGAGGAAAAAGAAAAAGAAAAAGTAAATAAATTTGGTATTCCCAAAGCTAGAAATTTAGAGTTTATTGCAAAATAAAGGATGTTATGGGGAATTTTAGAATAAGAAAATGACATCTTAAAATTTTATGTTGGATGGAGATGGAGCTTTAATTGAATAGAGAGAGGGGAGGGGGAAGTTTTGGCATATAAATAGCAAAATTGTACCGAAGGTCCCATACACATCACCTCTAATTAGCAAAGGAAATTGACCTCCATATACTACCTTAGCATGTGGCTTTCTTTTTGGAACCTCAACTTATTTGAGATTCGGATTTCTCACTCGATTCATTAAATCTTGGATAAATATTTTAGGTTCCATTCTATGTATCTTGGAGTTCTCCTCCTTCGCAATAGGGTCAAAAAGGAGACATTTCCACTAAGTCAAAAACGCGTTTAAGTGGGTGGCCGAACCTCACTCTCGCTTAATTACTTCATGCAAACCACTTAATTTCGATGCCACTATGCAATGAAGTAGAAAAGGTGGTAAGGACTCTACTGTAGAGAGAGAGAGAGCTGGAACCAATGAGTCAAACCACAAAAATATGGTGCCCTAGGGTCTAATGAAGCTAGGGTTTTAATTACGTAATTTTTTTAATTATTTGTTATATTTATCTTTTTTGAATTATATTGTTAATTATTTTGATTATACTTATATTTTATTTTTTCAGGAGAATAATTGAAGAAAAAAAGAGTTTAAAGTTTATTTGTGGCAAGTTTTTTTTGGATTAGACTTTCAACGCAACACTATTTTAGTATTTTGGCCATAATTTGAGTTATAGAACTCCATTTTGGGCCTATAATATTCCAATTTGAAGGTAATTGAAAGCTTTAATTCAAGTTATTTCACAAATCAAACCCACAAAACATCAATAAGGTGTCCAAAAATGGTCAAAAGTTTGACACGAAAATATGTCAAAAAGTCAACATTTTTCTTAAGATCGAAAGATACCTAGACATAGTCACCTTAGTATTATTTTTATTTTTGCATTTTATTTTCTCCATGCATTTCTAAAAACTTTTCTAGTCAAAGAAACTTCAAAGTTTTATTCTACAAAGTTTTTGAGATCTAATTATTCTTAATCGTTATTTGTTCTTTAGCATTTGCATGTCTTCTAGTTTAATTACAAATATTCAAGTTTGTTGATATTGGATTCGTATTCAATAGATTAGAATATTTGTCTTGTCAATTATAATTTTTAAATCAATAATTGTTTAATTTATTCTAATAGCTTAGAATATTTGTCTTGTCAATTAGAATTTTTAAATCAATAATTGTTTAATTTATTCTAATACTAGTGATGAGCAGCATAGGTGGGTATAACGGTGATATGCATTCTATGTTGTGTGGGCATGCAATCTAACTTAAATAAAACTCGATTTTGTGTTTGTTGGCTAAAATTGGGTCTCTTTCGTTCTTAATACTATTGATAGATTCAATCCTAAATATTGTTATAGGATTGTTTATCGATAAGGGAAGTAATTAATGACGATTGTTTTTATCATCGAGAATAGCAAGAAGATATTGGTTGCTAGGCGATCGTTGATAACTATAACCAATTTATTAAAGAACACTAACAATTATTTTTGTATTGATGATCAAACTCTTGAATCAAACGAAGATTTTACCTTTGGCTAAACCTTTCATCTCATCTCATTGATTTTCTTCTCTTTTATTTTGCAATCTCTTTTTATATTGTTTTAATTTTAATTTTAAACCCACTTATTTTTGTTTTTGTTTTTGTTTTACTTGTTTATTAAAGAAATAAAATTACTATCGGTCTCTATGGATTTGACCTTACTCACTACTATTTACATATTTATTTTTGAGTAGGAATTATTTTTGGCTGTCTAAGCACCCGTACAATACCTACTTGGTGAAAATTCTAAGAGTAAAGTATAAGATTAAGGAGGTTGTCCTAAGAAGCATCCTAAGGAAAAGTTGCTTATTTGTGTGGCATTCACTATCAAAACTTTGGGAAACTTTGAAGAACAACCTTGTGTAGGCTATTGGGAATGGCAAGTTGATTCACTTCTAGAATGATGTGTGGCTTCTTGAATTTTGTCCTATAAGTAAGCAATGCAATTGCTCAAACCATGACTTAAATGATACTTTAGTGCATGGGAGATCTGACTCGAGTTGATGGGAGTTAGGCTTGGGAGAAATTTGATTCTTGCATATATTATTCTATTGTGCTTCCATAGCAAGTATGTAACACCCCATATCTAACCTAACCTGATCATCGAGTCCGAGCTACGGAATGCCACACTCGTTGTAGGAGCAACTATGATTAAATTCGTAAAACAAATAAATTGTTTATGCATGTTATTAAGATTAATACATAATTACAATATGTTATATAATTAAATTCTCACAATCCAAAAATCGAGTTAGTAGAAATTGGGTTAGTGAACCAGGAGTGGTCACGTCCTATTTTTGAATTAAAGTCGTAGGAATTGTGTCAAGTAATTTGATTTGGTGCAGTGATTAAGTGTTTTGGTAATGATTGAGGTCCTATGTTTAAATCCCTTCCTTTGAATTTTAAGTATTTTTATCCCTATATCTGGTTTGCCACATACAGATTATCTTTTAAATTATCTGAGTTGTCAACAAGAATGAGATTGCTAGTTTAGTGGTAAGGCTTTAGCTTACCTTTAGGTTCTAAGTTTGAATCCTGTTGTGTTCAAGAGGGAATTGTTTTTGTTTTAAACTCTGAGGGAAAAGTCTAATGTAGATAACTAAGGATTTAGTGGGTAGCTTTTTTTAAGATTTTATTTTGAGAATTTTTCTCCTAAAAGATCTCATTCTTTTACCGTCCAACTCCCCACTACTCTCAATCTTCCCATTTTCTATTTTTTTCTGACGTTTCTTTCTTTCTTTCTCTTTGTTTGCATTTTTTTCCTTTTCCTTTCATTTTTTTGCCTTATTCCTTGGTGGTAATCTCTGTGTCATGTTTTTGATCGGGTGGTTAATTTTAAATCTTAATGTGAAGATCATAAGAAGCTAAATACGGTGATCTAGGTGCTACAAAAAATTTATTGTTTATCAAGGGTAAATGGTCGAATGCCCAAATTAGGGGTTGGTTTTGCTTAATTTTCAAGGGTTGATTGATTAAGTCATTTTAGTTTCGGTGTTAGTTTGCTAATCGGTTAGGTTTGGACGTCGTATATAGGTTTCAGATCGTTGTATTAATGTCGATATCTCTAAAAATTGATCAGGTGTGTGACCTAACCCGACTTGTTTTGTGTGTGGCAATAACATGAAAATCCGTTAAACTATGCAAAAATGAATTTGTCGATGCCACACGGCCATGTGTTAGGCCATGTGCTAGACTGTGTGAGTCACACGGCCATGTGTCAGTCTATGTGCCAAACCATGTAAGCCACATGATCGTGTGTCAGACCCTGTGGGCCACACAGGCTGTGTCAGCTAGGGTGTATGAGTCACACGGGCGTGTGCCCATTTTGAGTAAGTTTAGTTAGAGTCAAGTTTTGGATTGCATATTTAAGGTCAGTAATTTTGTAAACTCTGATGAATGATATATATGTTTGTTCGATCAATGTAATTTTTGTTGTAACGTGTGGTTTGTGCAAGTTTACACAGTCGTTTCAAGTAATAAGTAAGCAAAAGAGTTATCGTCTCCACAGGGACTGTGTATGTTAATTAAATAATTGTAAAATTAAGAATTTACAAATTAGTAGAAAAACACAATATTTTTTAGGTGATTGATTGTTAAATTAAATTAAATGAACTAAATGAAAAGTGATCCCTAATGCAAAATAATCTAAATGCAATGTATGCAATAGAATGAATGAGATGGGTTTAGCAACAAATTCACAAACTTCAATAATCAATAACCTAAATAGGCTAGAATAATTACATCTATCAACTTAGTTCATTTTTATCATGCTTAATAATGTTCTGGAAAATATTCCATGGCAACTCGATCATTCATAAGCTTAAAACCAAAATTAAGTCCTTTCGAAATCTTTTACCTAGAAAAACATGTATATTACTGATCATATTTAACTAAGGATTTTTTAGAACTCATGTGAAGTAACAGCGACGGGCTAAGTTTGAAACAATTTAATCACATAAACCTAACAGTTATTCAAGATAATAGAGCTCTCTCGAGTTATTATGAACCTTTAATTTAGTCGAGCTAGGATCTAAATTAAGCATGTACTTTTCAATTATTGCGTCCATTGGTCGTCGTCTAGCTACGATCGCTCAACTAATTCTAATGCATTCAATTACATATGAATGACATGCATGCTTGAGTTTAATTGAAAATATGAACGATTGAGACATAGAACATCATAAACACAATTTAAATAAAAATTATTGAATTAATGCAATCATCCTAGCTAAACAAAATTAATCTACCATTGTTGATTACAAGATAACAAAACAAGTTGCGAACATGATTAAAATCAAAATAAACAAAGATAAGGGAGAATAAACTCTGATTGATTTGGTAGTCTCGCAGAATTTGATCTAAATGGCTTCTTCCAATCCTTGTGTTTGTTTCTTCGTAAGTTACTTCTCAAGGTGGCTGACCAAGAGAGTACCTTCTCAAGGATTTGCTAGCTAAGGAAAAGTGAAAATATGGATGCTTATACGTGGAAAGAAAGAAAGCAAATGGGAGAATGAAATGAGAGTGAGTGATGAATGATGTTTTAAAGATGAGGGGTGATGGATATGAGGAATGGGAGTAGGTATTTATAGTGAAGGTTGGTAGATGAGTTTACTAAAAATGGCGAGTAGAATCCCCCAATTTAGTCACTTGCTTGGCCAGCCACACATTGTGGAAGGAAGTGGTTTTTTAGTTACTTGATTCAAGCATGAAATCATAATAACTTAATTGAACTTCAATATATTTTCATAATAACTTCTTCAATCTTTATTTTTCTTCCTTACAAACTTGGACTTATGAAAATGAGGTTCTAAAACCACGTTTTTCAACACCATTGAAAATTGGGTCATTACAAGGTACCTTACCTCCAAAGAAGAATGGTAACCAAGATGTTTGCTACTAAAGATTGTCCAAAAATGGTGTTCTAACTGTTGTGGAAGGTTATAAGCAACATAATACAGAGGTTGGTGCTAGAAAGATAAGAAATGGAAAAAAAAGTAGAGCTTTGAGGGAACACAAAGAGTAAAGAATTTCCTTTGGATTGCTAGCCACGAGAAACTCTTAACTAATCTCGAGTGGTGCAAAAGAGGGATGATGGACAACCCAATTTGTCCAATTTGTGCAGTCGCTTAAGAATCTATCATACACACATTGAGAGACTATAACATAGAAAGTTTGGTATGTCGCAAACTCATACTCGCTTCATATAGAACCATTTTTTAGTGTTCATCTTACCATCTTGGATCTATGATATTTTGAAGAACTAGGACGAGGAAACCATGGAAAGGATTATGCAAGGACTATTTTTCAATTTGGCCACTTAGAAAATTTGAGAGCAACGTAGTACCATGTCGCCTAAAGAATGTAACTCTTGGTCTAATGTAACCATTTCCTATTGTTTAATGCTTGATAAATGTGTGATCAAGTCAAGAGAGAAGAAACAAAAAGAATACCAAAATTGAAAGAAAGATTGGATGGAAAAATACCTTAGAAAGATAAATTAAACTAAATTCTGATATAGCATTTCAGACTTTTACTAATAAAGCTACTACAAGGGCCTATTGCGAGATGGTACAGGGTGTTGGATTACAAGCTTTAGGCATAGTATTAGGATAAGCATTATACTTAAAGCTGAACTATGGGAAGTTTATGAGGATCTAAAACTTGCACGGGACAAGGGATTTCACAAAGTTGTGGTGGAAGTTGATAGCAAAATGGTTTTCAATTTATTGTTAGAAGAGGGAAACATTTTCTTTCTCATTTTCACGCAAGAGTTAGAGATTTATCAATAAATTTTCCCTCGAATTCTTCTTACTTTTCTCCTTAATTTTTTTATTCAATACTACTAACCTAATATGGTAAGTGCATCTTCAATTCATTTCTTCATTTCAATTTTTTAAACACATGTTTTCACCATTTTATTCCTTTTTTCTTCTCTTTAACATTAAACACAAGGTTTGTAACACCCTACACTCAATCCAAATGACAATCGAATAATAGTCAAATCATAGCTTAATAAAAAGAGTAGATGGTATCCTATCATTGGCATTGTATGGAATATGAAAATGGAAATGGCCATGGGTCATTTTTCTAGGACAAACAATTTTATCATTATTGGTTTAAGTAATGATCATTTTCATTGCAAGAGATACAATAGTAATCATAAGATAAAAGTGGATTGATCAAGTGAATAGATTTAACCTAAAGAGATCACAAATATCCTATAAGGGTAACTCACGAAGGACAAGGTCATTGGACAAAAGCTTGATTTATGTAGCTTTCGTAATGGTATATCATAGGGAGTTCAATCATGGTACTTTTAATGGATTGACTTCATGACTAAATAAATTTGTAATTAGTAAACGAAGAGTTAGGACTTAATAACAAATTATTTTAGCCCTAATTTGATATACCTAATTCTATATCTAGTTATGACTGGAAAATAAAATGATGAACTCAACAGAGAAATGCAACTCAATGCAATCTATATTTCTCCTAACTTTGAAAGCAAATAGTAATGGCTTTAAATAGCCTTATAAAAACAAAAAAGCTAAAAAGAAGCTAATGTATCCCACTAACTCAGGAAATTAAAAAACTGAAACAAAGACTAATTCAAAAACAAAAACCAATTAAGATATGCTTCTAATAATTAGGAACTTATTCAACAAACATAAGACTTCTTCAAACCTAAAAAAACCCTCCCCTAAACTAAACATACCAGGTGTATGTTAGTTTATATTGTTGCAACTTCAAACGCCATGTGCTTCTCTGATTTTTTCAACTTGATCGAGCTTCGAGGGTTTGGTCATACTATCAGCTACTTGCTCACCAGTTCCACAATACTCCATGCTAATTGATCCATCAGATATAAGATTTCTTAGAAAGTGAAACCTTACATCAATGTGCTTACGTCTTCCATGAAAGACTGGATTTTTTGCAAGTTTAATGGTAGAGGAGTTATCACAAAAAATTTTGACTGAATTGCTTTGGGTACCTTCAATTTGCTTCCAAATTCGCTGCAACCATACACTTTGACAAGTACATAAGGCAGCAGCTACATACTCTATTTTTGTAGTTGACAGAGTAACAACGAGTTGCTTCTTTGATGCCCAAGCTACTGCTCCTCCACTTATCATAAAGACATAGCCTGAAGTACTCTTTCGATCACTCAAATCTCTAGCATAATCACTGTCTGTGGACGCCATCAGTTCATGTGTGCAATTCCTCTTGTAAAAAATGTCAAAATCTGTGGTAGCTTGAACATATCCTAGAATTCTTTTAGCTGCCAGCATATGTGCTTCCATTGGATTTTTCATGAATCTACTGATCAGACATACACTATACATTAGATTAGGTCTTGTGACTGTCATGTACATCAAACTTCCAGTGATTTGCTTGAATAAGGTTTCATCGACTTGTGCTCCTTCCTCCTTTGACAATTTACTGCAGGAACTATTGGATTCCTGACTCCATTGCAAGCCCGCATTCTGAATTTTTCAATAACATCATTGGCATATTTCTTTTGGTTGATGAAGATCCCATTAATGCCTTGATATACTTCTATTCCCAGAAAGTACTTCATCTCACCCAGATCAGTCATTTCAAACTTATTTTTCATTGATTTTTTGAAACCTTGCATCATTAACAAATCATTACTTGTAAAAATGAGATCATCAATGTAGAGACTTAAAATTAGAATCTTGTTATCCTCATGCTTCTTGACAAACAAAGTGTGATCACAACAGCTTTTTTCAAAACCTTCTTTGATAAAGTATCCTTCAATACTGCTGAACCATGCTCTTAGAGCTTATTTTAAGCCGTAGAAAGCTTTTTTCAATTTGTACACTTTATCCTCTTCTCCCTTCACTCCATAAAATTGTGGTTGAGTGACGTATACATCTTCACTAAGTTCACCATGTAGAAAGGCACTTTTGATGTCGAGCTGAAAGACTTTCCAACCATTTCTTGCTACAAAAGCTAATATCATTCGAATAGTATCCCATCTTGCTACAGGAACGAACACCTCATTATAGTTTATCCCCTTCTCTTGAGCATATCCCTTGGCCACCAATATCGCCTTGCACTTATCAATTTTTCTATTTTCGTTCAATTTTGTCCAATAGACCCACTTGACTCCAATCACTTTCACACTGGAGGGAGCTTTTACCAGCTTCCATGTATGATTCTTCTCTATTTCTTCAATTTTAAGATCCATCACCTTCTTCATATCTTTTGATTTTACTACTTGTTCATAGGATAAAGGATCGTCGATATATAAAAATAACACAAAGTTTTGCACCTAATCTTCTGATAGACCTTTTCTACTCATGTAATCATCTAGATATGCTGGAGCCCTTCTTTCTCGAGTTTAAGGAGCTGTTGCTTCATCATTGGAGAGATTTGCTGCGTCACTTGAGGTGGAGTTCTCATTAACTGAATCTTTGTCATTTAAATCTGATTCATTTTCATCATTTTGATTGTATGCTTCTTCATAGGCTTCTCCCTAATCTAATACATCATTAATGGTTTCTTCTTTTGTACTGCTCCAATCTCAACCTTCATTTTTTTCAAAAAGCACATCTCTACTGATGGTGATTTTCTTTGTCAATGGATCAATCATTTTGTAACCTTTGGATTCTTCGTTATAACCAATCAAAACTTGCTTTTAGCTTCTTACATCTAGCTTTTGACTTTTTGCCTTGGGTACATGAATATTTCCAATGCATCCAAACACCCGAAAGTATTCAACATTGGGTTTGAAGTTACTTTAACATTCTTCAGGGGTTTTATTCTTCAAGCAAGCAGTGGGACTTCTGTTTAACACATGGCTTGCGTACTTTACAGTATCTGGCCAGAACATTTTGGGCATCTTTTTTTCTTCAAGCATGCATCTCACCATGTTGAGAATGGTACGGTTTTTATGCTCAGCAATTCTATTTTGCTGAGGTGTATAAGCTGTTGTGAGTTACCTTTTGAAGCCTTATATATTGCAAAAATTTGAGAACTCCTCACAGTTGAATTCCCCTCCTCTGTATATTCTTAAACTACACACTGATAAACCAAACTCTTTTTCCACCATTATTTTGAAATTTTTGAAAGTTATAAATGTATCACTCTTCTCATTCAGAAAATAAACCCAAAGCTTTCAACTAAAATCATCTATGAAAGTTAACATGTACCTCTTTTTTGCTATATGATACAGGTGAAATGGGAAGGTTACACAGTCGGTTCATTAGCTTACTGCTTAAAAGTTGGCGAGCCCAAGAGACAAAATGGCGTGGGATTCGCCATTGAAAAGCATTGATCTAGCATAAGATGATCCCACAGAAACGATTGTTGGCTAGAGTCAGGTTCCACTAAATCATAAGTCTAAATCCTTGGAGCTAGTGGTCGTAGGCATCCTCTTCCACTATAACTGGCTTATTCGGTTTGGGAAGGATCATCTAAAAGTCAAGGATTGAACCCAAGGCAGAACGAGACAACTTGAGGCTGAAATCTCCCATAAGAATTTCCTTTCTCTCAACTCTATTTTTAATTTCCCAAATTTTCGATTCAATATTCTTAATTCTATTTTTATTTTATTTTTCATTTCCAGATCCAAACCTTTAATTCTGTTATTTTTATTTTTTTCTAGGCACACAGGTTTTCTTGGGCAAAATTCTGTCGGGATTTCACGGAACAAGATATTGTGCAAATCCAGTCTCTGAGGATTTGATCCTACTTCCCTTTTACTATTCTTTTTCATGATTTATTAAGGATAGGATATTTTTGGTGGTTTCAACGACCGCATCAAATTTTGGCGTCGTTGTCGGGGACTGGCAACGTACTAATCTTGTTTTTTGTTTCTTATGATCAGATCTGCTCTAGCTACTCTTGCGTTCAATTCAGAAATTGAAAAGACTACTAGAGCCAATCACAATGAGACAAAGTTACAGAAAAAGCAGTCATTGGTTGGAACTCAAAGTAACCCACTGCCAGAAATCAAAGTCGACGACGACGCTGAGTCTAGGGTTAACAGAAACCCTACTCGAACACTTGAAAGTGAAAAAGTAGAAGTCGTCTCACCAAAACAAGTGCTTAACGCTGGGGTTAACGAAAACTCGAATCTAGCATACCAATCAATGGCTCAAATGATTCGGCAACTGGCCGAAGCTCCGATAAAACAATCACGATTGTGCATCACGTATCTTACTGTAGATACTGATTTTGAGTTGAAGTCAGGTTTAATCCAGTTACTGCCAACTTTTCATGGGTTGCAAAATGAAAATCCCCACAAGCATCTGAAAGAGTTTCATATGGTCTGTCTTAGCATGAAACCTCAGGGGGTAACTGAGGATCAGATTAAATTGCGTGTTTTCCCTTTCTCCCTAGCAGATTCCGCTAAGGAATGGTTATTTTATTTACCCCCTGAATCTATTACAACTTGGGCTGATCTATCTCGTTTGTTTCTGAATAGGTTTTTTCCAGCGTCTCGAGCAGCTGAGCTAAGAAGAGAGATCGTTGGAATAAGGCAAAAAAAGCTGAGTCCCTTTATGATTATTGGGAGCGATTTAAGAAGTTGTGTGCAAGCTGCCCACAACATGGTATAACGAAGCAATCTCTCCTCCAATATTTTTATGATGGTTTGAAGCCCATGGAGATGAATATGGTAGACGTTGCTAGTGGAGGAGCATTGGTCAACATGACCCCCAACAAGCGAGAGACTTGATCTCCACGATGGCTGCAAATTCTCAGCAGTTCTGAGCCAATACTGAACCCTCTAGAAGGGTTCACCAGCCAAGTAATTCAACCTTAGAGGATAAAGTTGATAGACTTACTAATATGATGAACTCTTTTATTGCAGAAAAAGTGAAGACAGCCCGGTTATGCGGAATATGTGCTACACCTGATCATGCAACTGATGCATGTCCCAGTTTGTATGATGATGCCATGGCCCATCTGGATGCTATAGGAAATTTCTCTGGGCCGCCACAAAGGCAATATGATCCCTACGCTAATACTTACAACGCAAGGTGGAGGGACCATCCTAACTTAAGTTATGGGGCCAATCCACGAAATAACCAGTCATACCAAAATCGGTTTCCACAATAGCCACAAGGTTCAGGTAATTTTCTAGAAACCATGGTCAATAAGTTAGCAACTAATGTTCTTGATTTTCAACAGCAAACTCTTCATTTCCAAAAAAAAGATAAAGGATTTCCAACAGAAAACTGAGGCGTCCATCAAAGAGTTGATCACATCGATCGAGAAATTAACCTCTCAAAGGAAGCTGCCGTCACAAACAAAACCAAACCCTAGACAAAATGCAAATGCAGTAATGTTGCGAAGTGGAAAAGTACTGGAACCAATTCCTGACAAGAATCTTGGCAAAGAAATCGCCCAAGAAAAACTCGAGAAATACGAACAAGTCTGACCGAAGCCTCTATTGCCTAAAATTCAATCTCCATTTCCAGAACGATTCAACCAGTGTCTAAGAGGTAAAGAGGACAAGGAAATCCTTGAAACATTTAGGAATGTCGTTCCACTGTTGGACGTCATCAAGCAAATATCGCGGTACGCTAAATTTCTTAAAGAGCTTTGCACCAACAAGCGAAAATTAACAGGTAATGAAAGGGTGAATGTTGGTGAGAATGTATCCATAGTGTTACAGTGAAAAATGTTGACAAAATGCAAAGATAGGGGCATGTTTGCAATACCATGCAAAATAGGCCATCTGGGAATTAAGAAGGCTATGTGTGATCTAGGGGCTTCTATAAATGTAATGCCATATTCTATTTATAAATCACTTAATGTGGGTTTTTTAACAAAAACAAGTGTTACCATTCAATTGGCGGACAGGTCTGTTGTACATCCAGAAGGAGTCATTGATGATGTTTTGGTAAAAGTTAACGAGCTTATTTTCCCTACAGATTTTTATGTGATCAAAATGGAGCCTCAAACAGCAACACCAGCCAAAAATAATTACAACAACAACAACCAAAATCATAGCAGAAAATGACAGTAGGAGTCTGATGTCCTGAGAATATTTACGGTGACCACAAACATTTTGTTGGCAGTCATTGTACTTTCTATTATCACGAGTTGGATGGTTTAGCTTGCAAGCTCCATGTTTGATCAGAATAATAATGCCTCGATCTTGTAATTTACTTATATTGAGCAAATTATTGCATAAATCAGGTATAAAATACACATCACTTATTGTTTGGACTTTTCCTCCAAATTCCAACTTGATGTCTCCTTTCCCTTTCACCATTAGTTTAGTTCCCAAGTTTTACCAAATGCTTGAATCCTTCATCAAGTCTTGTGAACCATTCTTTGTTTCCAGACATGTGATTTAAACACCTAAAATCAAGAAACCATATTCCTTCCATTTTATTTTGCTTCGAATCTACTTGTGTCATCAGTAGCATCTCATCTTCATCGTCAATTTCTGCATAATGAGCTTTCTTTTCCCAATTGGGACATTCATACTGATAATGCCCCAAATTGTGACACTTGTAGCATTCTACAATTACTTTATCTACACTCTATCTGCCATGACCTCTGCCTCTTCCTCGACCTCTAGTCCAGCCTCTGTCTCTTCCACCTCGATCTTCATTAGTAACCTTCAAGACCTGCTATTCCTTAATTGGGTCTGTCATTCTTTGTTCATGAATCAACAAACTACTCTGAAGTTCATCTACCATTAGAGTCTCAACATTATTTTATTCCTTAATTGAGCATACAACATAATTAAATTTAGGAACTAAGGATCGCAGAATCTTCCCTGTAATATCAGCTTCTTTGACATTCTCTTCACATGCTTTCATCTTCTTAGCAATTGAGAGAGTTCTTCCGAAATAAGCATTGACAGTTTCTCCTTCCTTCATTCTCAATATTTCAAACTCAATTTTTAGAGCTTGAAATTGTGATCTCTTGACCCTTGTTGATCCCTTGAATTTCTGCTTCATTGGATCCCATATCTATTTGGATGTATCATCATTGAGAATGGTCTCCATGATTTCTCTACTTATTGCTTGGTAGAGATAATACTTCACTTTCTTGTCTTTCAATTGTTGTTCTTCAAACAGCTTTACCTTTTCTTCAGATGTTTCTCTCCCTGCTGGAATTTCATCTATTCCATCTTCTACTAGGCTCTAAAATTTATTTGCTTGAAGGAAATTCCCCATCAACTTTGCCCAGTGTTCACAGTACCCATCAAACTTGGGAACAGCAAGTTGCACAAACGCACTACAATTGGAACAGTTTTTCGCTATTCTTCACACTCTTCTCTCGTGTTTCTCTTAGACAAAAACTCTATTCTTTTCTTCAATTAGGCCTCTTGAACTTGGCGTTGATACCAAATGTAAAATAAAATGATGAACTTAACAGAGAAGTGCAACACAATGCAATCCATATTTCTCATAACTTTGAAAGCAAACAACAGTGGCTTTAAATAGCCTTACAAAAACAGAAAAGCTAGAAAGAAGCTAACGTTTCCCACTAACTCAGGAAACTAAAAAACTGAAACAAAGATTAATTCAAAAACAAAAACCAACTAAGATATGCTCCTAATAATTAGGAACTTATTTAGCAAACATAAGACCTCTTCAAACCTAACAATGGCTTAATTACAAATTGCATGATAAGAAGTGTGAATGAATGGATAAAACCAATGATAAATAGATTGCATGTATTATTATTCATAGTAAATATATTTTCTCAAGAAGGCGAGGGATAACTTAAAATTAATTTAATTTCTTTGGATTATTGTTTAACTAGATGAATAAATTAAATAATTGAGCCCAAAGTGAAAATTAAATTATGAAGTCATCGTAATTTTATTTCATTTGAATAATTAAATGGGTTTGCACATAATTTATAATACGGTAAAGTAATCATGATCTTAACAGAGCTGAAATTGGATTGTGTAATTAATTAATTAATTTAAAGAAATATTTAATTATTAAATATTTAATCATGATTTTTTATTTAAATCAAGAGAGATGACCTCAGAAACTTGAACCAATGACCCAATTTAGCCCAAATAGTCATGGGTGTTGGGAGTGTTGTCTCTTAGTGTGCCACCATTGGTTCTCCTTGGGTGTCCTAATTCAACTCAAATTACTCCATTTTTTAATTAATTAAAAACTTTGAATGAAAACTAAACTCTTGCATAGTTTTTTCTATAAATACCCAAAGCTAATCGAAAATTATATAGTAGAAAATACTAAGGGAAACTTTGTGCATATTTAGTGATATTTTATTTGAATAATTAATTTATCTTCTAGTCAAATAAATTCTATTTTTCTTGAGTTGGAATTTTAGAATGGGAGCAATTATAATTGCAACCATCCAACAGTTATAATTAGAATTTAGAAGTTGAAAATTCGGTTTTAGATTACATAAAAGTTTATGCAAGGATCTTTATAGGGGAGTCTTGGTTTTTGTCCTATGTTCGGCTCTTTGAATAATGGTCATTATTTAAGTAATTGTGAATTCAAAAATAGTAGAAAAGATTAATTAGTTGGAAGCTTAAAGCATTTAGACTTCAATTCAGTTTGATCAAAATGTTCATGCACTTCCTAAAAGCCTTTTGCGATTGATTACTTTAATATCACAACAAAAACTCATTTTAGACCAATTTTAAATTTTCGATCTACCAACTTTAGTATATTTTCTAAGCAATTTTCTAACAACGATGATTATTAAAAAATAAAAGGGGGTTTAGGTACAGTAACAATAGGGTTTTTGAAAGGACACACTATAAGGTGTGCATATTTGGGTATTTATATCGAGATTCCTTGGTACTCTTAAGTTGTTGATTGCATGAGAGTGCTGGAAAGCCAATTCATTTCTTCCATGTGCTTGCCTGAGGATGTTGTTGTCTTTCAAGCAAAACTACTCTTCCAACCCATTTGTTGTTCCTATTTCTTGACCTATGACAGATACTTATTGCCTATAAATCATGCACCAATTGGATATTTGTGAGGCTTTGCCTTCTTGGGCTTGCTAATTTCTTTGGATTTCAAGTTTTTTCTCTTCGGCTTAAGACTTTTTCTCTTGAACTTGCTAATTTCTTTAGATTTGAAGCTTATTGTCTTTTGCCCGAGACTTAAGTCTCTCAAAATTAACTATGAAAAAATTAAAATAAAATATTATTAATATATTTTGAACAACAAAATGAAGGTCTTTTTTGCCACAAAACCATATTAACTTTGAAAATTCTTGCCTTAATTTTTTTTAAATGGTGAAAAGGGAAATTTTTAAAGGATCAGATCAAATTATAGGGATCAGATTAAATTAATCATTTTACTATTAAAAGGGTAAATTTAATTAATGTATTATTAAAAAGAATCAAAAAGTCCAAAATTCAAAAGATTTGACATTTATTGTTTAAAAAATAGCATTTATTGTTCAACAGAATTATATTTTGAAAGCTTTTTATTATTCTGCTATGAAATATTTGTTTGGAGTCGAACTATAAATGAAAAATAATATTTCATGTTATTTTTCAAGCAATAAGGGTATGCTTGGTTAGATGGAAAAGTGGAGGGATGAGAGGAAAGAATGGAAAAGCGGAAGGAAAATATATTTGGAGTATGCTTGGTTGGAAAGAAAAGTGAGAGGGAAAAAAAATAGGAGAATGATCATTTCTAATGCATAAAAATCAATCCTTTCAAATTGGAAAGATAAGAGGAGAGAAAATGAGAGAGATGTGCATATTAGTTCAAAATTATGCATTTTTCAAATATTTTATTTGCTTTCCTTCTATTTTTCAACTCTTTCAAGCAATCCGTTTTTTTCATCTTTTCATCTCTCCTACCAAGCACATCTATGGAAAGAAAATTTATGTTTTTCATCCTTCTAGTTTTCTACCCCTTCATTTTTTCATCTTTCCAATTTTATTTCCACTCTATCAAGCAAAGCCTAAATGTTGACTTTGTTCCAATTTACCCTTATTTGATTTTTTTTTATATAGTAAAAGGATTAAATTGATGTGTTTAATAGTAAAGGGACTAGTTTGATCCAATCCCTATAATCAGGAGTGGGTTGGTAGGGGCCTCGGCCCCCTAAAATGGAAAATCTTTCATTTAGGCCCTTTATAATTTATAATTTTATGTTAGCAATGGTAAAATTTTAATTTAATCCTCTAAAAATTATAAAGGTATATGCTATTAAAATAGCGAAATTATATTTTTACTATTATAAATATATATAGAATTTAATTTTGACCCCTTTAAAAAACAATTTTGACTTCACTCTTATCACCTAAGTCGTATTTATTGATCCTGTAATGGAGGGAATTTTAAAAATATGAGACTGAAAATTAAAAGGATTAGTTATATCTAGCTAGGGCAAACTGCCCTCTAATGATAAAGACAATTCAATACAAGCCATAAACTTGATGAATACGATCCTTAATAAATAAATATATATATCACAAAATTAATCAAGCCAAAAAAATTCTGCAAACTGAAGTGGCCCATATGTTCTAGATAATGTCGGGTTCTTTAATAATGCATGAGAATAGAATTCGATTGTACATTTTAAATATATATATATATATACTCCACGAATAGTAATCATATAACTTTATATATTTTTATAAGATAATGAGAAAATATTAGTGAAAAATAAGGGGATTATGAGGTTGTCTCCGACAGATTATGTCTTTAATTTCGCATGCATGCTTGATTTATTAGTAATAAAGCAAAGTTTAAAGTAGCT
This sequence comes from Gossypium hirsutum, assembly GCF_007990345.1. Classification (NCBI taxonomy): domain Eukaryota; kingdom Viridiplantae; phylum Streptophyta; class Magnoliopsida; order Malvales; family Malvaceae; genus Gossypium; species Gossypium hirsutum. The sequence goes on along the minus strand of NC_053445.1, from coordinate 6,093,219 downwards.
TACATATTTTCTATGGATGATGTTTAAGAAAATAAGACACCAACTTACTTAGTTTCTAATGCAATCTTATTTTATTATAAGCTTGGGTTTTCACCGTGAGGTGTCACTTACATAGTTTAAAAATTCGTAATTATTTACATAATTAAAATTGTAACGATTCAATCTTTGAATTTATTAATATAGTTATACTTGTCATGCATGTAAATTTTTGAACTGATCTGATATCTTTATCATATCGATCTAAAATACTCTATGTATTGAAATTCTTTTACATAAAATAAATAGTTAGAAGTTTTAAATTTACATCGGATTTTACATGCATGATTTACATGAATATGCCATGAAATATAATGATTGGATCGTTAAAATATTAATCATATAAATAGGTGCAAAAGTATGTAAAACTATTTTAATTTTTACACTGCATAAGTGGATCTCTTACACTGGTGTAAAAATTAAGTGGTTTTACACGCTTCTGTGACTTTTTATACTATTAATATTTTAACAATCCAATCGTTGAATTTTGCAAGATATTTGTACTTGTCATGCATGTAATTTTTTGAATCGATCGGATATCTCTATCATATCAAACTATAAAATATTGTTTATATTAATATATATTTAATGATTGAAAGTTTTTACATAAATGAATCGTTAGAAATTTTTAATTTATGTCAAACTTGATATGTCTTATCTACGTAAATAGAATATAAAATATGTTGGACTATTCCAAAAAAAAAAATTAAAGCCACCTTTTAAAATTTTATAATGTATAAATAGGATGGATTAAAAAGTAATATCTTTTTAAAATATTTATAATACTAATTTATTTTTTTCATGCATTAGAGGATCTCAAACTCATACACCCAAACATGCACCTATCTATCTTACCATATAGGCACAACTTGCAAAGCAATCCCACTACTTTTGAGATATGGTGAACACCCTTGACCAATAAAATTTGAGATAATAGATACGATAGTTAATAATTATTTTGATGAATTTAAATGTATTAATTAAACGTAATAAATTATCTAATATGAATATAGTAAAAAGGACACTTAAGATATTAGTTAACAAAATACACCATTATTAAAGTTATTGATTAAGTTAATGTCACAAATTAACTAGACACCAACTCAGATTAAAAAAAATTTAAAAAAATTCAAATGAAAAAAGATGGATTAATAACCTTATAAGAGAAATTTAATATTTATAAAAAAAAACTAAATATTCACTCTTCTACTTTTTCTCTCTAATTTTTTTAATTAATTATTTACATTTTTATTTTTTATCAATAATCATTATTTTTTTTAAAAGATCATAAATTAAATATTTTTTTTCTAAAGTTAGATTGATGAATGAATATTTGGATTAAATATTTTGTGTATATATATTGTTATATAACTATTTTTTATTTTATATTCAAATTTATTAACAATAGTTGGACTATACTAAATATAATTAATTTTATTTTTTTCTATTACATTAGAAGAATACAAAAAAATATCTTATATATTGATAATGAATTTTTTTATATTTTATATCTAAATTAAAAAAAAACTAATTAGTAGTAAAGGGTTCTTTTTTTTTTTCCTTTAGTTTCTTCTTTTTGCTTGAAAGGATTAGAATTAAGCTTAATTACTACTCCAAAGATTTATCACTTAATCCTCTAAGTTAGGGGTAAAGGTGATTATGAATCAAGCTGAATTAGATTTAGATTCATTCATCATAAATATTTATCCAAGGTCAATTGAATCCAATTTACTTCTTTTAAATTGATATCTATGTTTGGATTTGAACAAAATAAATAAAAATTAAAGAGTAGGTACACTAGTCTCCTAATGGGAAGGAAATAAATATGTTGATTTTCATGTAGTGTAGTAGAAAAGAAAATGGAGAACAAGGAAAAAGACACTTAGGTAAATCTTTATTTATATAGATAAAGCTTGAGCTCCTCTATACCATATATATATATATATATATATATAATTTTGGGATTTAAAGTTAATTCATTACATATTAATGGAAGCTAAAACTATTTGAAGAAATTTATTTATTTTAGCATGGAATATTTTTATTTACAATTATTTTCATTATCCTCAAAACCTCTTTTATATATATTAGTTAAAAAAAAGTAAGAAGATAATGAAAAATAACTATCAATAATTGATAATCTTTGACTCTAAGAAAAAGAACATTAATTTTGTTTATTATATTGTCTATGCTTAGTGCTTACACCAATTTGCATTACTCTAAAATTACCCACTAGTGTCAAAAAAGTGTACTTTTTGTAATTTAAAGGGTGAAAAATGTATTCAAAATTTTAGTGGAATTTTTAAAATTAAGTAAAGATTATAATTATATTATATTTGATATAATTAATCTTGTTTTTAAAATTATTTATTTTTTAAATTTTATTTTATTAATTTTAATTTTTTTTTTGTATATTTTTTATAAAAATTAAATATAAAAATTTGGATATCTCATTCTTTTAACAAAAAAGAGATAATTTAATTTTAAAATAAAATCAATTTAACATTTTTCAACATTAAATGATACATGTCTATTTAACAACGAGAAATTATTTTATGGACCCTTCCAACCACATCATCTATTGTCCCTTCCCAATCATTTAATGTCATTTCAGCAATTTTTTTCATGTCATTAACACATAATTTTGATAATTTTTTTACCCTGGACCTCAAATCTTGAACCCAAAAATTTGAACCCTAAACCTGAACCTTGAACCCAAACTCAAACCCGAGGTTCAAGGTTCAAGGTTTAAGTTTAGGGTTCAAGGTTTGAGTTTGGATTTGAGATTCAAGGTTCAGAGTTTGAGTTTAGTGTTTCGAGTTCAGGGTTTAAAGTTTGAAATTTGAGTTTAGGGTTGGAGGTTCAATATTTAGGATTCAGAGTTTAGGGTTCATGGTTCGATATTCAAGATGAAAATAATTCCAAAATTATGTATCAGTGACATGGAAAAATTTGCTAAAAGGATATTAAATAATTAAAAATAGACCATAGATGACATGGTGGAAATAGTACATAAAATAATTTCTCATCTAACTACTTATTTTATTTAAATTTTTAAAAATATTTAATAAAATTACCAAATACATTTAAGAAAATATCATTTCATTGAAAATAAAAAAAATTCAATAATTTATTAAACATCCCCTAAATTTAAGAAACATTATAAGGCTTGGGGATCTGGGTTGGACTAGTGTGGAGTGAGTTCACAATAGGCTAAACCCATGGCTGAGACCAGTTTGGTCCCATAACTAAGTTAGGGTAGAAGGCTAGGCTTAGCCCATATAACCTACTTGGTTGGACTTTCGTCTTTAATTGGATTTTATTTAGGTAAAAACTAAATTAGAAATGAAATTTCTTAATTAAATTGACTATAATAAATAAATTTATGTTTTTTTATACCATACTTATTTCAACACATTGTTGTACGCAAAACAGATTGTGGCACTGAGGGATTTCTATGAGTCCTCAAAAGAGGACGCTTATGGAAACAATTTTTATTCAAATATTAATTGGTCGTGTATTAATAGACGATATATATATGGGTCCGCGGTGCATTGCCATTCGAAATCAAGATATTGGGCTTAGGCTTGTCGATCGATTCAGAGCCTTTCAAACACAATCAATATCTACTTGAACTCCCTTTACTTGTAGGAGTACATATTGAATTTTTCGATTATGTTATGGTCGGAGCCCGACTCGCAGTGACCTAGTTGAAGTGGGAGACTATATATAATTTCTCTCGAACTCTTATAATTAGAGAAAAATTATACTTAAATACGTAAAAACTCATCTCTCTTTATTGTTACAATAACAAAAGTATTAATCGAAATAAATTGATGAATTTATATTTTTAAATGTTGAATCAGAAATTGATTAAATATATATATATAAAATTATAACTTGGGATGGTTTGATCCAGTTGATGTCTAGGACCTGACCCATCACTTTGACAAGAATTCAAAACTAAACCATCAAATACCACAATACAAAATTTTGATATACACAAATTAATCTGTCATTAGCTTAATTAGAGAAATGATAATAAAAATCTAATTTTATATATAAATTTGTAAAAATGTTTACTCTTTTATATTTTTAATTAAAATTTATAAATAAACTTATTTAAAATATTAACTATACTTTTTAATCATCAAAATATCTTTTGTTAATTTAGTTCTTATTTCTTTTTTTGAGCTAAATTTGATATTCAACCTTTTAAAAAAAAGTCAAATCGTGTTTTTAACGAAAATGTTGACTAAAAAGTTATTATTTTTAAGAATGTTGATTGGCAACCCATATGTTAGTTTACGAATACTTCATGCTAACATGACACTATTTGTTTTATGTGTCACACCAACAAATAATTTCAAAATTATAAAAATATTCAAAATAAAATAAAAGGTCCACAAAAATTCAAAAAAAAATACACATGGAGTGTCAATGTGTCATGTGGCCTACCATGTTTAAAAATTTAACGTTTAAGCCAATAGTTTCTGTAAGAAAACAACATTTCGAGTCTTTTTGAAAGATTGATGATCAAATACAACTATTTTTAAAAGGGTTAGGGCTAAATTTAGTTAAAAAAAATTAAGAATGATCAAATTGACAAAAAAATATAAACACTAAAAGCTAAATTTATCATTATACTATTATAATATACGAAAATATCAAGAAAGAATATCCATGTATAAGAAAATTTTAAAAATATATACACAAAGAGACAGGCAATTATCAATATTGGACCATTTAATCAAATAATGGTAATAAACAAAATTCAGCCAAAATTAGGAATATAAGAGTCTTGTCTGTGATTGATAAAACATGGGATTTGGTTGGTTTCACTTCTAATCTTTTAAGATGAGATTTGCTTTTATTCTAATAATACTAACCTCATGGTTTTCAGATATTGTTGCTTTAAATGTTAACAAAACCTTTCTCTCCACTTCTATTTGGGAATCATCATTGTAATAATTGGTGAACATTACCAAGTGTGTAGAACCCTCAATCATTTTCTTTTCTTTTTTTCTTGACTAAACTCACTGATTTTGAGCCATTAATGATGAGGTTTTTGGACTTTGAATGTTGATGGGTAGTCAGTGAGTTTAGTAATTCAGGTTTATTATAGGTTTATTAAAAATTTAATCTATTTCTATTCTTAAGTTAATAGAATAATTAAACAATTACACATAACATTATACATATACCTCATGTTGATGTATATGGATCAATTTACTCGTTTATCTGATGCATAAAGATTAATTTATCCATTTTTTTTAAAAAATATGGAAAAATGCAGTAATTTTATTTAAAAGAATGGGTTAAAAGGGTTGACAGATAGGCCCCCACATCAGTGATCTTTGCCAACTTGAGAGGAAAGAAAGTTCCATTAATCCTTTTCATATTGGCCAAAAAGAAAACAAAATGATATAAACAGGGACCTGAATGGGGGAAACATTGATGGGGTTCAACTGAAGCTATATCAGACAATACAACTAGCAGTAGTCAACATTTGTAGACCATAATACATCACCAGGTTTTTTAAAGCACTGTTAAAAAGTCTTTCAAAGAGGACCCCCTTAAAGAATCTATACACAATACTGCATTGAATTGTTTGAGATGGCAAAATATACGTGATGTTTATCATGCAGCACAATGTGAAACATTGCAGGTCATGTATGCATGTATGTATGTATGTATGATGAAAGGCAAGGCAACCATATATGAAAATGTTTGACAGCGATGCATCATCATCATTCATCACTGCCAAATCTGAATCAAATATATGACCCCACCCCACTGTTTTTCCATGGTGGGTTGATTTTTCTTTTTCATTTCAGATTCAGACTCAGAGAACTGAAAAACCCTCCTCCATTATATGTGTCCTTTGCCAGGCCTTTGATTGATTGCTTTTTTATCTTTTTTTTTTTCTTAAAGGGCTGAACTTAACAATATTTCTTACATTCGGACTTAAATTTTCATTTGGTTCAAGTTGGGCCTTGAATTTAGCAATTATTCTCACATTGAGGCATAAATTAGGCAAATAGTCCCACATTAGGGATTGAACTTTTTTTTGTCCAAATTAGTCCTTGAACTTGACAGTTGTTTTTATATTGGAGCCTAAACTTGACAGTTATTCCCATATTGAAACTTGAACTTCAGGGTTTTCAAGAACTAACTTAGACCAAAAAAAAATCAAACCCTAATATGAGAATAATTGCTAAGTTTGAGACTTAATTTGAATAAAAAAAAGTTCAAACCTTAATATAAGAACAATTATCAAATTCAATACCTAAAATGAATCAAATAAAAATTTAAACCAAAATATAAGAAAAATTATCAAATTCAAACCTGATAATGATTTAAACTCTTTTTATTTACCCTACAATCTCAATATTTATGAAGGGTGAAAGTTAGTGTTGCATAGGGGGGCCCAACTCCCTTGAAATTTACTTGGTTTTTATTTATTTTTCAACTTTGTGACAGATGCAAGTACAGAAAATGGACCTTTTAGTGAAATCTATAATCATTCAGATGGTAGAAGCTTACACATGCTTTATTTTGCATTTTTCAAGAAATATGGAGATGGTGACTTTTGAAAACAAAACCAAAAAGAAAAAAACACTCAAGAATTCAAGTAGGGTACCCTACATATTTACTGGTGCATGCACTCAATAACTTGCTCATAGTTGCAGCTTAGACTTCAACTTTACACCAAATATGTTTTTTGCTTTAACAATGATTTCATTCCATGAATATGTTTGTCCTTTTTTAGTGTTAAATCACTATTTAGTATCTAAGTTGTCAATTATTTCATATTTGAGTCTGAATTTTTTTTAAGGTAATATTTAAATTTGACAGTTATTTTTACATTGAGGCCTGAACATATTTTTGTCTAAGTTAGTTCTTAAACTTAGTAATTATGCCCACATTGATGTTAGTAAAAGTATCATATAGGCTTCTATACTAGAAATAAGATTGTATTTAGTCTCCTATACTAAAAAAAAGGGCAAATTAGTCCTTTTACGTTAGATTAAAGAGTAAATCGGTCATTCTGTTTAAAAAACTCCATCTATTTCTACTGTTAAAAACCGGTCTCTGTACGTTAGCATGATGTACATATGGCTCATCACATGTAACAATCTAGATATTCCGCCAGCTATACTAATTTTTAATAGTACAATTGGATGAAATTTTAACAGAAAGGATTAATTTTCTCTTTGATCTAAAATATAGGGACTAATTTGCCCATTTTTTAAGTAGAGGGGGCAAAATGTAATCTACTTCCTAATACAGAGACCTCCATGGTAGTTTTACCCAAGGTTCGAACTTTAGATTTTTAAAGAAATATCAAAGGCTAACTTTGGACAAAAAAGAATTTAAACCCTGAGAATAATTGCTAAATAAGACCCGATATAAGAACAATTACTAAATTTAAGAAAAGAAGTTAACACCCCAAATATAAAAATAATTACCAAATTTAAGTCATGAATAAAAGATACATACTATTAGGTAATTGAATATGAGTAACATGGTTGGATAAAAAGAGATGCCCTCATCTACAACAGAACAGTACCAGCAGGCACATGCAAATAAGAAAAAAGTGGTGTCTAGAGTTTGCACTTTATAATATTATATAAAAACCAATTACAAGAAAAAAAAAAGGGGACTTATGTTATGCACCATAGATATCAATAATTTAACATTGGAAACCCCATTGGAAATGGGGCAGTAGAACCCAAAGATACAGTCTCCACTTTAACAATATCTACAACTATCATCATTCAAAAAAGGAAAATATGAAAAACATAAGAGGTTAAAGGGACCCAAACATAATTATACCACCCAACAAGCCCATGTTGATTCAATTAAAATAAAAAATAAAAACTTTCATATGTGATGGTGTTGCAGTTGCAAGAGCCTAGAATAAGCTCCTTCCGGTCGGCTAATCAATTCGGAATGGCTGCCTTGTTCTACGATTCGCCCGTCTTGTACTACTCCAATACTGTCGACGTTTCTTATTGTCGAGAGACGGTGAGCCACAAGTACCGTCGTGCGGCCCCTCATGAGCCTTTCGAGTGCTTCTTGTAGCACGCATTCTGATTCTGCGTCCAGTGCACTGGTGGCTTCATCGAGTAGTAATATTGTTGGGTCCTTAAGTACAGCCCTTGCGATGGCGATTCTTTGTTTTTGACCTCCGGAGAGTTGAACGCCTCTCTCACCAACGGGTGTTTTGTAACCATCAGGCAACGCACTAACGAAACCGTGCACGTTAGCTGCTCGAGCTGCTTCGATTACTTCAGCTTCGGTTGCTCCTTCTTTTCCATAAGCGATATTATCGAAAATGCTGGCAGCAAAGAGGGCTGGTTCTTGTTGTACCAATCCGATTTTAAGCCTAAGAGACTTCAAGTTCAATCTCCGGATATCTTTTCCATCGATCATAACCTTTCCGGCTGTTGGATCGTAGAATCGTTCAATCAATGCAATGACTGAACTCTTGCCAGAGCCACTAGCTCCAACAAGTGCTTGGCTTTGGCCAGCACGGATTCGAAGGTTAAGGTCTTTAAACACACTAACATCAGGTCGCGAAGGATATGCAAAATCAACATGACGGAGTTCAATTTCTCCACGAATTGTTTCAACCGGTTCTGCCTCTGGATCATCTGGGTCAATCCTAGTTGAACGATCTAGAATTGAGAACACTGAACCAACAGCTTCACCACCCCTAACGATCTCAGGAGCGAGACTAACAGTTTCCGCCACAGAATTCGCAGTAACCACCAATACCACAAAAACCTTAATCACCTTAGAGAAGGTTGAAACACCTTCGCTAACAAGGTGAGCTCCATACCAGAGTATGAGAGCTTCCGAAGCATAAAGTGCAAGCTGAGACAAGCCAAAAAGGAGACCCGATGTTTGGCTGCGACGAAGGCTTTGCATCTGCGGAACTCGGAGTTCGTAGCAAAACAGTGAAAGGATCTTGTTCTGTGCATTGAATGCTGCAACCGTTCGAATATTGCTTACACCTTCACCTGCAATCATGCTTGTCTTTGCATGCGCCTTCGCCGTGTCACCAGCAAACCCTTTGAGTGAAAGTTGCTGCAGGGCAAAATAAAACAGAATCAATTGTACTGTACAAATATCTACATTACGCGGTCTTGAACATGCATACGGCCAACGGACATACATAATTTTCGCTTTTCGAATTTTACAGCGTCGGAAAAGGTTTGTTAAGGTGAAAATGTCAGTAAATATGCAAAATCCTACACATATTATTTACATGGAAATTTTCTTACTATTTGGCACTGCCATAAAACACTGTTCTACTGTCAAAAAACACTGACACACTGTATAAAAAAACAGAACAAAAGATTTTTTTAAAAAACCTAAAAAATACATAAAAAGATGATGAATTATATAAATGATCACGGGGCAAGAATCTCTCGAAACTATATCATGTATATTTGGTGGTATCTGCTATACAACAAAAGCTCAGGTTCCAAGGAAAAAAAACTCAGAAGCCATTAAACAAAAACTGATTTACACTGTAATATTGCAGTGTCGGTGAATTATTTATATACATATATTTAAAAATGCGAGAGAAACTACACAAAGTTTGAAATTTTGACTTAAGGGAATACAACCAAGGGCAAAATATATATAATAGTTTACAACCTCGAGAAACTGAGCTACTGCTATAGCAAGAACACTTTCTCAGAAGTATGGAATCTTGATTATTTTATTCACCCCTGATTATATTCATTGGGGTAATGTCAATATTATATTATATATATACATAAAAGTAGATGCATCAAACTTGGAGGAAGCATGTGCAGTGAAATGGAGATGAGCCATGTTGGATTTTTTTATAATAACCCATATGACCCCCTAGTGGACGTATATAGGTCAAAAATGGTGGAATGGAATGAATGTGTGAGATTATTTTTACCTGAGCGAAGTTTGCGAGGACTAGAAGAGGGAAGGTACCGAGGATGAGAAGAGAGACCCTCCATTCGACTATGAAGGCAACAATGAATGAAGTGAGAAGTGAAGTCATGTTTTGTAGTATCACAGAGATCCTTTCGGCTATCGCGGATTTTACATCGGCTGCATCGGTTGCCAATTTGGCTGCAAGAAGGCTTGAATTGTGCTCTTCCTCGTCAAACCATCCGACTTCATTCCTTAGAATTGCTGAGTTGAGAAGAAAAACACCATAAAATTAATAAAAGATAGGCAATGGAAAGGGGACTTGTAGTTGAAAATATATATACCTCCAAGCATCATCCGCCTCACTCGTGTTGTGAGGTTTTCTCCCATAATACTGAAGAAATAATGTTGAATCAAATACGCAACGACAGCATATAGACCAGCTCCGATGTAGATGAAAACGTATTCTTTTGTCTTTCTTTCCATAGAGGTAGGATTTGTATAGTAAAAGACTTCGATCATATTGCTCATCACAATGGCAAAAGTTGGTCCTATAAAACCAGAAAGCACGGAACCAACGGCTCCCATGATTGAATAGGGCCATTCGGGAGCATTTAGCTTGAGAAGCCGGCAGAAATAGCCATCCGGTGCTGGGTTTTTACGTTCCGTTTCAGCATTTGATATCATCTCTATCCGGCCATCAGCACCGGTACTGTAAGAATAGCTCAAGTTTCGCAAACTGCCAGACCGGAGGCTTAAGGACTTAGTTGACAGTGAATGACTTAGACGTGTTGAACGTGATCGGCGAGTTGATGGATTAGCAAAGTCTCTATTTCCCACCATTTCTTGGAATCTGATTAACGAAGCATACGCCCCTGCCTTTCCAATCAACTCTTCATGTGTTCCAGTCTCAACAACTTGCCCTTGTTGTATAACAGCTATCGAATCAACATTCCTTATGGTGGAGAGTCGATGAGCAACAACTACAGTTGTTCTCCCGACCATTAGCCGGTCAAGAGCTTCCTGAACAATACTCTCGGAGCCTGCATCGAGTGCGCTTGTTGCTTCATCAAGGAGCAAGATCTTTGGATTCTTCAACATGGCTCTAGCAATCGCAATTCTTTGTTTTTGGCCACCAGAGAGTTGGACTCCTCGTTCTCCCACCTGAATTTCGAGACAAATTAATACAGAAATACAAATTCAAATTTCGACTAGATTCTTAAACTTGAGGAGACCAACCTGAGTGTTATATCCATTAGGGAGTAGGGTAATAAAGCTGTGAGCATTTGCAGCACAAGCAGCAGCTTCCACTTCATCCATTGTTGCCTCGGGTTTTCCATATAGTATGTTCTCAAGGATGGTAGTCGCAAAGAGAGCAGGTTCTTGATTTACCAGTCCAATCTGATCACGTAACCATTTAAGTTGCAGTGTCTTTATGTCAACATTATCCAACAAAACCTGCCCTGTTTAGCCAAAACAAAAAACACAAACATGAGCTCTAAAATCCGAGGAGCAAACATTTTCATTTTTCAAACACGACAGAAGCCTCTTGATTACCCCGGTTAGGATCATAGAACCTCTCTATCAGAGAGACGACAGTACTCTTCCCAGAGCCGCTACCACCAACAACTGCAACTGTCTTTCCTGCTGGAAAGAAAATCGAGAAATTGCTAAAGATGATAACATCCGGTCTCGATGGGTAGCTGAAAGTCACTTCCTTGAATTCTATATTGCCATTAACTTCCTCCAGTACTTTCCCGTCCAAATGGTCTTGAATTATGGAGGGTTTTTGGTTGATAATCTCCATCAGTTTGTAACCAGCTGCTTTTCCTTTACTAAATGCCCCGAGATTTGAAAATGACTGACCCAAACTCCTGCAATAGTAAATTTTTTCGAACAATATAATCTCCGGTAAAGCTTAATCTTTAATGGCGCCTAACAATAAGATAACATGAGCTTAAGATCTTACATGCCACCAACAATGGCTGAGAAAATAGCCGTAAATGCCTTGCCGCCATCACTCTGTCCATTCCGGATGAAAACACCAGCGTACCAGAAAACAAGCGCCCAAGACATACAAGCAATGCCATAAGTGCACCCTAGCCCTAAACCCTTAGCCATTCCAGCCTTGTATCCGAGTTTAAGTGTGTTCTGTATTGCATCTGAATAAGAATTAAGGGCCTTACTCTCGCCAACATATGAGTACACGGTACGAACTTGTGCGATGGCCTGTTGATGATATTAATTACTTAGACAAAAGCCTTACATTGTAGTATGGGACAATCGAAACATGTAGACAAGTAGTTTATAATCCAGAACACAATCAAAACATGCTCACCTGCTCGGCAATTATGCCGGCATTCGCATAGGATTCCCGGCTCTTCGAAGTGAGGCCGGTCAACGTATACGCGTATAAGCCGCCGGCAAAGGCAATTCCAGGGATCACTGCCACACTCAGTAAAGCTAACCTCCATGCTGACACAAAACCAACCACTAAACCAGCCAAGAATGTTGACAGATAATGTATAAAGTTCCCTACCTAAAATTTCAAACAAAACAAACCATTAATGAACTATGTGATCTATCCTTAAAACTCTCAAAGAAAAACCTTATTTCATCCAAACTGTCCCCAATAAACCCAGATTAGCAAATGAAACAATTAAAGAGAAAAATAGAAGCTACCTTCTCACTGATGGCATCTTGAACAAGTAGAGTATCAGTGGAAACACTAAAAACAATATCCCCAGTTCTTGCATCGGTGTCAAAGAACCCAACATCTTGTTTCAAAACAGCTTCCAAATACTTCTTTCTCAATGTGCTTACTTGTCTTTCCCCAGTGTACATCCAACATGCAATCTCTGTAAAATCGAAAAAAAATTACTTGTTACAGTGAAAGAGATGGGACTATAGAAGAAGATAATGTTGAATATTAAAATATAATTGCAAGTGAGGATCTTTGGTAAAAGGGTGTTAAGATTGACAAGTGAAGAAAAACAAAAAGGACAAAGAGACAGGCTTTTAAGACCATGTGGGCACGCACCCATCGGTCCGTTTTGGTTTAAACAGGGCTACTACACTGCACGAGTCACTTGTGAACCATGATGCATCCATTCCTATCAAAGATTTGCATACATTTAAAACAAAAAGGGAAGAAAAAAATTATATACCTGCATATGATGATAGGCAGACAATAAGACCAAGATACACAAAATAGAGTGCATACTGCATCAAACAAGGAGAAAAAAAGAAAGTTAACAGATCTTAGATCTAAAAAAAGTTGGTAAAATTCTTGGTTTAAAAAAACAAGTGAACCTTGGCAACTTCATGAGTCATTTTGGGCAAATCAGATTGGTTTTTGCCAAAGCCATTAACCATTTCACCAAATAATAAGAAGAAAACAGGCATTGAAGAACCATGGATGATAGCTCCTAAGCTACCAGTGATCATCAACAAATAATCATATTTGTCAGCAAAAGTGAAAAGTTGGTAAAATGGCAAGCTTTGTTCTTTCTTCTTTTCTGCTTCAGGGACTGCTTTTGTTTCAGTTGGTTCAGCCATTTTTTTGTAAACTCAAAAAACCAAAGCTAAAGAAGAAGAAAGGAAGAGGTTGGTTGAATTGAGTTGAGGTGAGTTGAGTTTGATTCAAAAGCAACTGAGTTGAAGAATAGCCATTGAAAGAAAGAAAGAAAGAAGATCTCTTAAGGGTGAAAGAAGAATGAGAGATCTAAAGAGTAAAGACCCTTTTTTTGCTTCTTTATCTTTCTTCCCTTTTTCAAGGTATCGAAAACCTGACAATGTCGTTTTTGAGTTTATGAGTTCGAGAACTAAGGTGAAGAGAAGGGGAAAAAATGAGGAAAAGTAAAAGGGCAAAGCAGCATAAAAAGAGCGCTTGAATGGGTGTATATATAAAGAGAGAAACTGTAAAGTTATATAGTGAGAAGGGTAGAGAATGCATGTGTTAGACTATTGGTCAAACCTCTTGCATTTTTTAAATCAATATTTTGTTTTAATTTCATCAAATATCAAGTTTTATCAAAAATAAATAAATTATTCCTCATATATATATATTAAATTGAGTAAATTCATTTTTTTTACTTTTAAAAATCAGCCTTAGCATGAAGTACATATTACGCAACATATGTAATTATCTAGTTATTTCGTTAATTATGTTAGTTTTAAAAGTAGAAATGATCAGTTTACTCTTTAATCTAACATATACGGACTAATTTATTATTTTTTAGTAGAGGGAATAAAATTTAATCTGACTTTTAAGATTAAGCTATTCAAGTGATTTTTTTCCATATTCATATTTAGTCTAAATATAACCCATTTATTGGTACTTCTCAACAAATATTTACCTCAATACCATATAGGTATGAATAAAATTAAATTTTAATCATAAAACACTTCACGTTGTTGTCAATTTAAATGTTAGGTATATATTTATATATGAAATGAAGTGTATTTAATTGTAAACTTGAATTTGATGTATTAATTAAAAACATACGGTGCAAATAAAATCTACCGGAGCTATTTTATTTTTTTTAACATATAAAATCCAAGTTCTTTATCTTCTATGCATATTTGAGTCAGTATTTACACAGATTTAATTATATGTTTTAATATATGTCCTATGAATTTGTATATGCATATTTACAATTTGATTACCGTTTTTAATATATAGTTTACACATATATTATATTGAAAAAAAATTTAATTAATATGATATTAATAGTTTAAACCCTCTAAATAGAATATATTAAATTACCATTGGGTTTTACTATTTCAATAGAAAAAATCGACAAATTATGTTGAGGAATTTAAATCAAAACAATAATTGAGGATTCAACAATAAATGTAACAAAAGATGCCATTTTGCCAAAAATGCAAGCCTAAAAATTTAATTTTTTTAGGCATTAATAAAATCAAGTCATATGATCAATTTTTTTAAATATATATGACGGATTTAATTATTTATTTTTATTACTAGGCTAAGAGCGGTAACTTTTGAAATTGATAGGATAATAATTTTAACTCTCGGCATTTATAAATTATGCTAATTTAGTTTTGATTAACCCTCAACATTTGCGCATTATTTTTTCTTTTTTGCAATTTTAGTTTCTTTTATATTGAGGCCTAATTTTAAATTAACGAGAAAAATATGAAATTACTATTTTTAGATTTTTGAATGTTTCTTTTTTTTTTTGTATATTTCAATCAAATTTAGTTGATAATTTTATTTTTCAGTTTTTTAGGTGAAAAGATCAAAAGAAAAAGTAAAATTGCAAAAAATAAATAAATAAATAAATTACACAATATATAAATGTTGAGAGTTAGATCTTTTAGAATTAAGACTAAATTGATATAATGTATAAATATAGAAAGTTAAAATTGCTGTTATGTCAAATTTAAAACTACCACGTTAACTGATTAATGAACAAAAAAGACAAAATTAAATAATTTCGTAACCATTTTATAATTTTTCATAATTAAATTAATATTAAAAATAATATTAATATATTAAAAACTAAGGAAAACTTGATATCTAAGACAAATTTTACACTTTTTAACAATTCATACAAAGTTGTAAGAATTTTATTGGTCCTTTGCTTTTATTTAAAAAAAACACACATTATGTAATCTATAATCACCACTGTTATTTCTCTTTTTGCTTTTTCTTCTTCTTTTTTTCTGGTTATCTGTGTAAAGCTTTTTGTCTTGTGATTTCTGAATTTCATTGAAAAAAGAAGACTTTGTGAGTAAAATTTGCAGAGAAGCTCTTTCATTCACTGACATTTTGCATGTGTCAATGGCAGCCTCTTTCTTTTATATCTATATATATATATATATATTTGGTTCTGAGGATTTTCAGACATATATTTTTTTGTTTTTTTTAAACAGTACATTTTGTCCTATGGTATTTTGTTTGTTTGCTACTTGGGGTATTTATTTCAATGTGGTATCAACTAGATTTTGTGACCCAAGTCTTAGATTTTAGCATTAAGGCTCATCATCTCTTTATTTTTTTCCAATCTAATTTATGAATTTTCGAATTATATTATTTTAATAATTTTATATTTTTATTAGTGTTAAAATTCGGAAAATTATGAATGTTGGAATTTGAATACTAAGTGTCATGCATGTCACTATATGTACCTAGTGACCTAAATTCAAAATTTTAAGTTTTTTTGTACAAAAAAAAAAACCTCTTCTCAAGGGAACTAACCTCTTATTTCCGATAAATCAAACAAATTGTCCACTAAACTAGTTAATAATTAGCACCCAGTTAATAAAATTTCAAATATTTTTTTCAAAAAATATATAAATAAATTAGTGCATTTGATTCAATAATGAACCATTTTTCTAAAATATAAATATAAACGAAGGTAGGATATAGAAAGTTTCTTTGTAATAATTGATAGTTCAAAATAAATAAATATTCGCTTGAAATATATTTTTCAAACATTTTTATTTAAGTTACCAGATTATTAATTTTTTTTAAAAAATTATGTTAATAAACTCCAAATAATGATTCAACGATCGATATAATGAATTAGTACTGATCAACGAGTAAAAAAACATACTTTAATTCTAAGTTAATTAAACAGTTAAATTTTAATTTATAAATTCACGACATTCCATAAAAAAACCAAATTATAGACAATTAAAAAAAAATCATACAACATCACTTTTAACATCCGAACAAGCAAATTCAAAGGGAAAACAGTAGTTTTGCAGAAAGACCAACGGTTCACAATCAAGTCAGCCATCATTAATTCTGAGCAATACCTTGAAGATTATTTATATATAAAATTGGATGTTCATAATAAATTGCTAGGTCCATTCTTGTATCAATAATGCTTCTGTTTTGCCTATTTTCTAAAATTATTCCAAATTCAATCCAGGAAACAAAATTACTATTTTTACATTTATTTTATGTAAAAGGGATTCCAATATTGGTAAAATAATTTCAATTTTCCATTTTTTTTTATAATTTTACTTGTCGAATTGTTAGTACCTTTAACTGTCAATCGTATGACAGTGAATTTATTTTCGGACTTCAATTAATTGCCCATCTTATTTTCAAAACAAGGAGTCAAGCTAGTCGAATTGATCTCACATATTAAAATTGATGATTTAATCAATTCGATTATAAAAATGTTTTGGATGGCGATGCTCAATTATCTTAATTGGAGAAGAGCAATTTTCGATTAAAACAAATAAAAAATAACTAAGTTAATGAGTTGAGCGGTTTTTTAATTCTAGGTTCGATTTTATTAGTTATTTCAGTCAATCATCGATTTTTAAATTTTTAAATTAATCCGACTAAAAAGATTGACTTATTTTAATATTTTTCAATTATACAGTCCTAATAACTTAGTCCAATAAACTGACTTAAAAGTAGTTTTAGTCATATTGATTCTTTTTTGTAAATTATGGTTGATTAAATTAATTTAATAAAAAAACGACGATAAATATTCTCTCTTAATCTTAACGACAAAAAACCCGATAGCACCTTACTTTTTTCTTCATAAAATGATAAAATTATAATTTAACTCCGAAATGAATTGAAATTCCTAATTATTCCAACAGTTAGTTTCTCTGCTACACCATTTTCATGTGTGAAAAAGTTTTATGTTCCCAATAATGATTACTTTTATTAATTTTGTTTTTGGCTAAAAGAACATAGCCTGGGAAATGCAATATCCTTATGAGAAGAAATTAATGTGATAATTAATAATGAAAATATATTAGATAAATAAAAAAAAAACATGTGTGATGATAATGACTAGCAATGCAACAACAATTTTTCTATATAGATGATTGAGAAAAATCAAATTGGTAACATACTACGCCATAATTTAGTCTTCATAAGTGGGTTTCCCAGTCAAACATACATTCTTGTCAACTAAATTAAATTTGGATTTAATACGAGACAATACCTAAAATTACATATAATTTTTTCTCAATTCATAAATAGGAGTATAATACATTTCAACACACTCAAATTTACGTCTTCCTATATCATTAATAACAATGTCCATATTAATCGAGTTAAAACTTAATCAACGGATAAAAATAGAATTTTAGCCAAAGGTTATCACTATTGTACCGATGGATATATGATTTTTATTTTGGTAATTACACTCATTAATATATATTTATAGTTTCATTTCTAAATTTTTAATAAAATACATTTTAATATGCATGCAAATATATTATAGAAGCGAGGAGTAGGTAGGGGCCTTAATTCCTTTCAAAATGAAAAAAATTGCTATTTAGCCTCATAAATAGTGAAAATATAAGTTAATACAGAAAAAATTTACACTTTTACCTTTCAATTTTTTTTAATTAAACTTCAATTCTTAAAAATATTTTTGACTTCACCCTTATATACCTCAATTACATGCATAACAAATATGTTTTTATTATATAAATATAAATTTTGAATTTTTTAAATATAAATTTTAAAATTATTATTTAAATTAAATAACTTAATTTAAGGATTATAATTTTATTATAATTAAAAATAAAAATGATAAGACAACAAAATATTAAAAATTTTGTTAAAAATGTTGAAATTTTGTACTCGGCAAAGGCAAATCTAGAATTTTTTTTAGGAGAGGCCAAAAATTAATTATAAACTTTTGAGAGGTCAAAACATAATTTTAGTATTTATTAATTTAAATTTCGTCATTTTTAAGGGACTAAAATGATTTTTAGGATCAAAGTATAATTTCACCATATATTAATTTATAATTTTAGTATTTATGAGGAGACTGAAATAACAATTTTTTGTTTGGGGAGAGACAAGACCATTGCCCACTTCCCTAAATACACCCCTAATAACCGATATTAAAATTATCATATATTAACCGAAACAAATCAAAACATAATAAAATAACCAAAATATACTAAAATTTTAAGAGAAAAAGAATTTAAAATTTTAAACTGTCCCAAACTTACCACCATAAATTTAGCATCTAGCATCGTGAATCATTCAATTCAATGAAAACTTGAATTAATTGAGTTGGTTAAGCTTAATTTCCTTATTTTTGGGAGTGTAGTCTTCTTTTTTTTTTGTGACTTATAAGAAGGGGATAAAACTCTAACAATAGCACGACTAATACGATTCGAGTTTAGACCACATCTAGAACGATGAATATCCTGACTATCAGATCAACATACTAGATTCAGAGTATAATTTCTTCTAAAACATTTTCTATAAAAAAATCTTCAAAAAAAAAAACTTGTTAAAGAAATTTAAGGATAGGGGAGATGGATCCTTTTAAGAGTGAAAGCAAAATGATAACTAGAGTAGGAAAAACTGGCAGTGTGAGAGGAAAGTAGGTAAGGTGGCTAAATCAAATACGTAAGGATCTTAATTTAGATCCTCTTTTTATGTGTGTGTATCTATGTAATGCACAGATGAAAATCCAACTCTCCATCACTATCTTGTTTGGCTCAAAAGTGAAACCCTCCAAATATATTCTCAGAAATCGTGCTTCAAAGTCACATCCATTGCTTAATCCATTAATCATTTAGCTACCTTTTTTTTCTTAATCAAAATCAAATCATTTTGTTTGTAAATTATTTTTTTAAAATTCGGATATTAAAATTTTGTTATCAGTATCTCAACATCAGTCAGTCATTTATATATATTGAGGGATGAAGATAAGGTGGAAGGAGAAATAACCGATTGAAAAGATAAATGCTTAGAGTAATTATAGAGTACAAAAAGGATCGATCTCTTTTCCATAGTTTTTCAATATATTTATAAGAAAAAATTTCATTGTCCGTTGGTATGATATCAACTAGATAAGTATTAATCCCGTTAAGCGCGTAATGAATAATCATAGACACGTATTATGAGATTTTATCAACATGATATAATTAAGTCTAAATAGACTTCTTATTTTCTTGAAAGCGTGTTCACATTAAAATAATGTTCTCGCATGAACACAGGTGGTAAGTTCTGTTTGAAGTGGGTCGGATGATTGTGCTTAGAATGTCAATATGTAGAGTTAACGATACCTTTTGGGCTTGACACGTGTCTTTCATGCAAAGGGGTATAACATATATATGTATATTAAATTTTTGTTTAATTTATATTTTTATTAAAAATATTTATGTGTTTGGAAAATCATTCGGTAATTAAATCTGGGTGTACTTATTTGTAATTACACATTTATATCATATTTGGCCACTAACATTTACATGTTTTGTCAAAATAGCCCTAATTGTATTTTTGAGCCTTTTTTGGCTATCAAACTTTGTTTTTTTTTCCAAATTGCTTTTTTAACAAATTTGATGAAAGTAACGTTAAAAAAGTTAACGAGACCATGTGAAATTTCATATGTGGAATATTTTTAATGAGATGCAATTTATTACTTAGATAGCACAATAAAATAATTACATGTGGAAAATAATAAAATAAATGATTCATAACTCTTAATTTAGAGAAAATAAACTTAATTATCTAAAAAAAGTTTCAAAATGAATGCATACGTTTGTTTACTGAGAGGTTTCAAAAAGATAATTAACAAATCAAACCGAAAATACTGAATGTGTGCATTCATTTTGAAACTTTTTTTAGATAATTACATTTATTTTATTTAAATTAAGAGTTATTTTTTTAACTTCATGTATGATTTATTTATTTTATTATTTTTCACATGTAATTATCTTATTGGATTACCTAAGTAATAAATTACATCTCATTAAAAAAATTCTACATATGAAATTTCACATTATCCCGTTAACTTTTTTAACGGTACTTCCACTAAATCAATTAGAAAAAGCTGTTTGAAAAAAAAATAAAAGTTGATAGTTAAAAAAGACCATTTTGATAAAACATATAAACATTAGTGGTCAAATTTATGATTAATCCAAAAATTACAATATATGTACTATAGATATTGGTAGCTTGCTTTGTTGGGTTAGAGCAGAGCAGAACCAGGCTTGGCTGTTTGAAGCCCATTGTTAGAGTGAAGCCCTGAACCAGGTGGTTTGAAGAAAGGGGTCAAACATGGGCCACCTTGTATTAACAAAGACAGGCAATTTTATTATTTAAACTCACATGACCAGACTGTAATTAACACCTGTCTTAATCATAATCCCTTTACTTGCTTTGTGGGTTACACAGGTAATCTCTGTTTCAAAGTTGTATATATTATATTTGTTTTGCTGATAATAAATAAATAATTCAGTCAACAGTCTAAAGGTTTAAGTTTCCCTTTCTATTATTGATTTCATAAAGTTTTCGGCTTCAAAAGTCTCTTTTGCTTCAAATTTGGTATAATTGTAGGGTTTGGTTTAACCCCACTTAAATCTCAACATTTACAATACCTTTTGTAATAAAACAATTTTAATGCACATTTTAGTTCTTCAACTATATCATTCTTTTTATTTTAGTCCTTAAAATTCTTTTTGGCTCACTTCAGTCTTTAATATTATCAGACATTCTCAATTTAGGCTTAGTTTGGATGGGCGGTGTGTTTACTTTCGGCGAGATTAAAAACAGCAGTGACGGTGAGATTAGTTATTGTTGTGGTGAGATTGGATATTGTATGATATTAGAAACAATAGTGAAGCATGTGTTTGGATTTAAACGTAATTGTGGCGATGATGTAAGAATAAAAAATGACTATTAAAGATATTAGATTAGAAATTATATATATTAGAAGTTTTTTTAAATTATTTTACTTTTATAAAATTATTAAAAATATGTGAAATTATTAATTCATTTAATAAAATATGTTTATTTTTAATTAATTAATATTAATTTTATAATGTTAATATATGTAACTACTATTTAAAAAAAAATCAGCAATACAAACATAAAAGGTTAAAATTGTAATAAAAAAAAACAGTTTGACTAGGGTTGCTTTTTTTTCATTAGAGCTTTTAAGTGAGGTAAGGCTTTCTAAACGTGTCTCATCATTGGTGTTCTAAACACCCAAAAACTCCAGTAAAAAGGCATAATTCCTTAATATTTGATCATATTGGTGTTAACTGATGATCCAAAGGAAGCTTTAGACTTCTGGACGTTAAAAACTAATAAGGGGATATTAGCCAATCATACATTGCCATGTGTCTCATGATGATAGCATTGTGATGTCATCATTCAAAAAAATTTAAAAAATTTTAAAACATGAAAAAATAAAAAAAATTACAATAAAATATTTAAAAATATTTAAAATAATATATTAAAATTTATCTTAGGTGATATCTTTTTAAGGGACAACTATTTCATAGTCAAGCTCTAGGAAATATGATTTTTAGAATTTTAAAAATATTAAAGTTTTTAATAGGTTTTTTAAATTCTAGTTAATTTTAGTAAATTTTTAGGTTTAAAGATGTAAAAAATCCTCAAACTTCTTCAAAAAAGGAAATTAAACTTTTGTTTTTTTTATCCACTCAATTGGGCACTTAAATTGCCAAAATGAATCAAAAAGACCATTTGACTGTTAACTTTAATTGTTGACGTTAAAGTTAACTATCCCTAATTTTTTTCAGTTAAAGCTATCACGTGTCACAACCACGGCGTGACATGGGCAAAAAATAATAAAAAATAATTATTAATAAGTGTTTATAAGAATTATTAAATTTTAATAAAAATATATAAAAGTTATAAAAGTTATTAAAAATTAGAAATAATATAAAATATATAGAAATATAGAAAAAAATTATAAAACTTTATAAAGTCGTAAAAAAATTATAAAAATTATCGTATCCTATTATCGTGTCTCTCCAATATTCCCAAGCTGATCATAATCAACCCAATGTTTCATTGGTTTTGCTTACCTTTCTCCTCCTACTTATATTCAATCTTTTATTGTTGGCTTTGTTTATCAAACCAATTTCTACCCCAACTTCAGAAATATTAGAAAAAGTGGGCGTCCTTATAGCTATTGCTGCATTTTGTCACACCATAGCATACACTATTTGATTCCTTGTACTACTTCCTTGTCAATGTTTGTAATGATCTATAGTGAATATGTATGTATGTAACACTCATCTTAAAAGCAACTCCCATAGCAGTTTCGGTGCAAAAAATTTCATCGGCTTCTATCAATATTTTATTCATTGATATAGCTCTTTCCTCTACTTGATTTTATAATTTTTTACAATATTTTTACTATTTTATTAAAAAATTATAATTTTTATATATTACTGTATATTTTATAATTTTTACATTTTTTATAAAATTTTTATGATTTTTTTTATAAATTTTGTGATTTTTATAAATTTTTTATATTTTTAATAAAATTTAAATATTTTCTATAATTTTTTAATATTTTTTGTAACTTTTATTTATTTGATTATTTTTCGCCACTTGTCACACCGTATTGTGACACGTGATGACTTTAATTGGAAAAAGAACCGAAAGCCATTAACTTTAACAATCAAACTTTAACAGTCAACGGTTTAATTGTTAAAGTTAACGGTCAAAGAGTATTTTTTATACATTTTGATAGTTCAAGTACCAAATTGAGTGCAAAAAAAAAAATAGAGGTTTAATTACTTTTCTTGAAAAAGCTCAAAGGCTTTTTACCCTTAAGCCAATTTTTATATTGTTTTTTTTGTAAATTTACAATTTTTCTATTTTTAATAATTCTTTTTTACTTTTAAATAATTTTTTGTATATTTTTTTTGTAAGTCTTAAAGATTTTTAAGGTTTTTTAAATGATGATGTCATTGTTTAACACATGGCAACATATGTTTGGCTTGACATCTTAGTCAATTTTTTAACATCTGAAGGATTGAACCTAGAGCATCAGATAACATTAAGGACTAAACTGAGAACATTTAATAATGTTAGGGACCGAAATGAGTAAAAAACTTTTAAGTACCTATGTGAAAAAAGCGATATATTTTAGGGACTAAATTGTGCATTAAACCTTAAAAAAACTATCAACTTCTTGAATTCATAAAGAAATGATAGTATCAAACAAAGCCTAAACTAATACTTAACTAGTATAATTTTGTTGCTATATGATAAACCTGTTTTATTTATTGTCTTGTTATATAATAAACCTTAAACTAACCCATCAAATTGTCATTTGATTTGTTGTTTGGTCTCTAATATATTTTGAGTTCTTATCTAAGTAGTTAACATGTATAAGTCAAGCATCTTAACCCTTATTTTGTGTAAATTAGACTTACATATAAATATAAATATATATATATAACATATATTATCAATGCTTTGTTATTGTCTAATATTTTAATTTTCTTTAAATACATTGACAATGTTATGACTCCACCCAATATGCGTTATTGCATATAAATGATGTACTTTACAAAATGAATTAACATGTGGGGCATCAGTCGAGTTGTGACAGGCAATTGGTATGTTTCCTTTGGCCCTTCAGTGGCTCCAAACTTAGGGTTAAAAAGGGTTTTAGTATTATTAAAGATATTATAGAAACAAACCCATGTTTGTTTGGGAGGCATAAGGGCTTATCAATGAAATAAAGTTGCTTGTGGTTGTATTGTAGGCTCTTTTGGGAACATTAGATCCATTTTGGTGAGAAATTTGGTCCTAGTTTATGTTTTTTTTTTAATAACAATTTGTACTTATGTTAGCATGTGGTATGCTTTTCTTCAAATAATTAGAGGTTTTTAAGTTTTATCATCAAACATTGTAGTTTATGGCTTGGATCAATATGTTGTATCTAACCTACAAAAAAAAGTTAATCAATCAGAGATAAAAAGAATCATCACTATCAATCATTACAATGTAAAAACATATGATTAATAATTAAATATATTCGAACTTAAATTAAAATAAATTAAAATAAAATTCATACATAATAAAATGTAAAATTCTATTACCTATAAAGTGATTTTAATTGATTGAATTATGAGTTTTTGAACATTAATGAATGATTTTATCCAATAAAATTCTAATGAATTTATTTGATAAAGCATAAAAATTGGTTTAATCACTAAATATAATTAAAAAAAATTCACCTTTTAAATCACAAATATATGTATTTAGAAAAACTCAACAATCTATATGCCACACATGCTAAGTGTAACTAAAAAATGGGGGTATTGATGATAGGTACAAATAAATTTCATTATAAAATCATGGATTCATAATAAAATATTAAAAGAAATATAAAGGCAAAGCTTGAAGCTAGGAATGGCATATTATATACAGCAGAAAGAAAGTAATGCTGTAATGGTCCACATTAATTTCAGGAGTCAAGTGGTCTAAACTACTTATGGTCTAAAAGCTTCATATTTATTTATTATTATTTAAATAAATTACCTAAAAGCTTATGGACCATATTTGTGTGTCTTGGTAGAGTGTATTTAGCCATAACTTTGCATAAAATAAAATAGATGAATATCTCATTTGCTTAGCAATAATCCCAAGTTTCCAACTAATTATGTGGGTTTACAAAAATTTCCATAATTTTTTGAGTTAATTTCACAATACATCCTTAAATTATAAAATTTATACTAAATTGATCCCAAACTTTAAAGCGTTTTGATTACATTCTTAAACTATCAATGTTATATCAATAATGCTCTTCCATTTCTAAAATTATTAATTTAACTGTTAAATAAGATGTCAAATTTTATGTGGTATAGTTTAAAGTGAAATGTTTAAAGAAAAAAGAATATTGTATGGATGTTGTAAAAAATTTAGTTTCGGGATTTTCAAAGCTTTTAAAAGAGTTTTTATCGCTCACACTCTCTTTTTTTCAGTTTTACTTTTGAAAGTTATGTGGTAATGTTTTTACTTTTTATTAATATTTTCGTTTTATTTTATGTCACATAAGATTTTACATGTCATTTAGGAGGTTTTAATAATTGAAGGACTTGATTGATATAACATGAATAATTTAAGGATGTAATTAAAATATTTTGAAGCTTAGAGATCAATTTAAAATGACTTGAAGATGTATGGTACAATTAACTCTAATTTTATTGTGCGAAGGCAATTTTAATGGTTTATAAATTCATTCCATGGTCTTAAAACTCCACAATTTTCTGACAAGGAACGATAACAATAAGGTTTGAATCTTCGAGGTGCAAATAAAGAGTTTACTATTACTCTATTATGGCAAAATTGTTAATTATTTAAATTTTATTAAAGTCAAATTATCATTTTATTAAAACAAATTAATTTTAAAATACCAACACCTTATCTTAATTTAGTCCAATTCAAGCTTAACTTCAACCCAAATAATTTTTTTTTTACAAATAAGTCCTAAATGTTCTTTCTTAACAAAACTTAATTTTAGGGTTTATTGAACCATAACCAAAACCAAAACCAAAATTTGGGGAAGGAAAAAGGAAAATAAAACATATTGATGAAAATACAAACATAGTAATAATAATGAGGCAAGTCCTCCTGAAATGAAAAGAATGATCACTCTCAAATCTCCAACTAGTGACACATTTCACACTTTTAATTATGTGTTTAATTATGGTAGCCATTGTTAAATGGAAAGAAAATATTTTGGGTACAATTGTAAGTTAGATACTTAATATTAAAGGATAAAAATAAAATTATAAAATTTTGAAATAAAAGGATGGTTAATTTATAGCACAATGCTGTTTTATTTGTATTGACATGGTTGGATCTCAGTTCGGAGATAGGTATTGAATCAATTGAACTAAACTAAAAAATTGGTTGAACTTATTTTTTTTATTTAAAAAAATATTTTTATAAATTTTTAATGATTTATTTAATCGAACCGTATGAACTGCTGACTTGTTTATCCACCAATCCAGTTTCTGAGAATAAATCTTAATCTTCAAATTTTATAGAAACGAGTAATCAACTTTGCCTGAAGCATGAATAGATTATATTAGTAAATGAATAAAAAGAGTGGGCTTGGGATCCTCAGCTGTCATAATCTTTAAACTTTTTTGGGGTTTGATTTTTAAAATTATTATTACCTTTAATAACAGCAAATAATGAGTAATCATCCAACTTTTTTGACATGTGAAAAAAATAAAAGCTCCTTTTTGGGTAATTCTCATCATTGGTTATCACTCTTAAAGATTTTGTTTATTGGTTGGTATGAACATAAATTGATTATTTGCTCCTTTTTAGGAAGGGAGAATAAATTGAATTATTTAAATATGATATAATTTTTTGAATTGCATCAAAATATGTATTAATTTAATTATTATTAATATATTCAAATTTATTTGACTTATCCAAAGATGAGACTATCCTCTCAATATTTAAAAGGTTTGGATAAAAAATATTAGATCCATTACAATATGGGCCTCCAACATTTAAGCCCAAATTGGGTCCAACTCATCTCTATTTGTTAGCTTATAATATATTATTAAGTTATATCTTATGAAAATGAAATATATATAATACAATAATGTAAAATTTTAAGAACATGTTAAGTTATTTTTTTGATGCGATGTCTAATCGTACCTATAACCCACTTCAAACTCTTAAATTAGAGAAAAACGAGTATAAACGCACTCAAACTCACATATTCTTAATTATTACAATAGTAATCCACACTCTCAAAAGGTTTAGGCTCTAATTATGGGTTAGACAAATATAAATTTAGGCTAACAATATCAATCTTGGGCCTCTACTTTGAGCAAAAGTTGATTTTTGTATAAATTTTATTTTCCTATTTATTGTGATTGGAAAATTTTTAGATTAAAATTGGTTTATTTATGGTTTTGGTTCCTTTAACTGTGCTAAAAATTGAAATTTCATCTTTATACTATAATTAATCATTTGTTCAAATTGTTAACACCATTAATTATTAATGCTATTTTAGTTAGCATTATTTTTTGAAAAAGATTCTATCACACGCATATGCATGTGAAAATCACATATTTATAGTACAAATGTGTGTTTAAAAATAAAATACAATAAATAATGAAACGTATTGCTTAAAGCTAATTAATAATAATAGCAAATGAAATATGTATGATGTTAATTTTTTTTAAAAAATAGATTTAAAATTTATCATTGTATTATCATCAATCTTGAGATGGTGTTAGGTTAACTTGTGGGACCAACTCAATCAAATACATTTATATATACAATTAATGGAGGTAATAAAGTGTGCATAATAAAAATTAAAATGTATAAAAATATTAAAATAAAACTTTGGTTGAATGGTAAATTAAAAGTTTTATTAATACAATTGATTCAGATTCAAATCCTATATTTTATTGTCTTTTAAATAAAAAGACTAAATTACCCTCAAATAATATAACTTATTTTAATTACAGAAAGACATTTCTGTAATTTTCCTAATCAAATTGGTGACCTGATTAATGGTGATTTACTTTTTATTGGATTAAGTTGTTTAATTGGATTTTTCTTTAAAAAACAAACACTCTTAAGCATTTTATAAAAGTAGAAAAATCAAATTATATCAAATTAAAGTATATGGTAAACAATATTAGAACGTAGTTATTCAATTATGTTTTTTTTTCTTCCTTTTTTTGGTCATCTAACAATAAAAAGTTACAAAATGATATCCCAACTATTCAATTTTATCTTTTTTGTCACTAGCTGGCTAACGTGAAAATGGAAACACCAAAAAACTATGATAGTTGGGTGATAAAAAAGGACAAATTAAATTGAATCGTTGAGTGACTATTTTGTAATTTTTTATAGTTGAGTGACTAAAAAAGAAAAAAAATCATAGTTGGGTGATTACTAATGTAATTTACCCTAAAGTAAAAGGACTATATCTTAAATATTAATATAGTATAGGGGCCAAAAGCAGAATTTGACCTTAGAAGTTGTGTTTACCTTAACATAATATTAACTGGTAATGATTTTTTACATTTTGAACATCGATATTTTTGAAAATAATAAAAATATATATCTTTAAATCACTGAACAGACAGATTTAACAAAGCATTGAAAGCTTTTTGAAGCATTCCAGGAGTATAGTAAAGTCATATTATTAAACTTTCTGCAACCCACTTTAGCTATTGCAGATTAAGGCCGAGATAAAGTATAAAACATTCATGGAAATGGACCTAAAAAGCAGAAGGAGCATCCCCAAAATATGCTATAATATTTACCTTTTCTTTTTCTTATTTATTTATTAAAAATAATGCTGGCTACTAATGGTAATTATTAAGCATGGCCATAAATGATAAACCCTAGGCAAGGCCGCAAAGTTATTAAGCTGCATGCTTTTCCAGTCCACCCCCATGCCCTCTACCCATGCACTTAGGTTCTGACTTTCGATCACCCAAAATCATTGCTTCCTGATAATTTTGAATATGATAATATCATACATTTAATAATCTTTATATTTATACAATTAATACAAAAAGGTATATACAAATTGATATCCTACCAAAAGATTAGAGTGGCCTATCACATGAAACGCATGCACTGAATTCTAGACCCTAACATGCAAGGGCACTAATGGGTAGTGCCCTTGAGAACACTGATTTTGGACCCAAAGCTCACTTTGGGTCTTTGGGGGTATTGAAAGTGGGTTTATAGTTTCATGTTAGGCTCAAAATCCAATTTTCTTCTTGCTTAAATCTCGATTTTCTATAATTACATTCGCCTTCATCTATGTGGAACCAAGTATTAATGGAGGTTAGGAGCCAACGGTAAAAGCATCCTACCCTATATGTAAAAAATGGATAAATTAATCTTTATACGTTAGGTAATAAAATAAATTGATTTTCTGTTAAAAAAATCTATTTTTATTGTTAAAAATTGGTCCATATACATTAACATAAGATATATATTACACACCATGTGTCACTGTCTAATTATTCTATCATCTACATTAATTTTTAATAGTATAAGGGGATGACATTTTTAGTAAAAATGACCAATTTATTCATCTAACATATAGGTATAACGAATTTATTCTTTTTTTTAAATAGAAGAGGTAAAATGTAATCTGACTGCTTCGTACTCACCCTTTGAGCATATCACTAATGGGGAAGAAGTTGCTGCCAAATGTGAGTCATTTTAACGCAGTAAACAAGCAAAGAGTGGTGTGTAAGTAACATAACGAAACAGTACCGACCCATCGGGTGTCAAGGAATTTTGGTGTGCCACTGCCATGCATGCTAGCTGTTGGCGATGGGATATGCTCTGGTCTTTGCTCTCTTCTTCTTGAAAGGCCAGCAATATATAGCAAGAAATAGAACCTTTCCCCTCAGGTTTCTAAATCTATTTTTAAGCCTTAAAACATTGTGGATGGCTATTTGGACAAAGGGTTCAAATATGACTTCTAACACTACAAGTGTATACCTCGCAATTTGTTCACAAGGTGAGTGAGTTTACTGAAGCCAGCTAGAGAGAACTTGGCTATTATTCAGCAGAATCTGTGAGTACTAAACTTATATATATATATACAAGTTTTAATGAATCTCTTGCTTTATGTTTGGTGGAGTACTTTTTTATTTTATTTTATTTTTAACTTTATGTTTGTAATTGATGTTGCTTGAACTTGCAAACAAATATATATTTCCTTATTTTACTAATTTCATGGGCCTCAAAAAGTTGTAGCAAATTGAGCATCAAAAAGAAGAAACAAACAAACAATGAATGATCAACATGAAGCAACAACGACAACGTGTGTGAGAGAGACAAATAGAATTAATGATCAACCTCATGGGAGACCAAATTATCAGATTTTCAAGCTTTAGTTTTACACTTCCAACTCTTTTGTTATCTCAGATACCATCTAGAATTTCAAGATTCACATCTCAATTATTATTATTGCCACCATTCTTCCCAACAACACCAAACCCATTGTTAAATTGTGTTAAATTGTTCTGAAATATGAATCCCTAAAGAATTATATATATTAAAACTCGAATTTCATATTCATATATAACTTGAAATGGTTAGAAATTAAGGTATTCCTAACAAGGTAAAAGAATTATGAAGGACTTTATATAAGGAGTCAGATTGCATTTGACCCCTCTACTAAAAATGAAAAGTAAATTAATTTTTACGCATTAGATTAAAGAGCAAACTAGTCTTTGAAAATTCCATCAATTTATAATTTTTAAAACTGATCCTTGTATGTTTGCATAAAATATATATGGTATGCCATCTATAATTGTTTGGTTATTCTAATAACTACACTGAAATTTTTAACAGAAAATATCAGTTTACTCTTTAATATATTGTATAATGACTAATTGTCCATTTTTTTTTGCGTAACAATTACCTCATAAACTTAAAAAATTGTCAATAAGTTTTGTTTTTGCTTGAAAATGAACTCCAAATTTCTAATTTTATTACCCTATTCTTGCTCACCGACCAACACCCTATTAATTATTTCACTTTAAACCCCCTATCAGTAGCTTATTGACCATAGGATTTTGGGGGGGGGGGGTGTTAATAAATCAAGTAAAACCCCACTAGTTATGGAGAAAGGATTATAATGCTTCATAAATTTCCATCATTTAGTCAATTGCATACGCATGTTCATCAAGTTATTGACTCAAAGACAAACAACAACCTCTAAAGAAAATCCCTATAATTCCTCAACACAAATCAGTTATGCTGATTTTGGACAAATGGGCCTAACTCATGTCCCTAAATTTATGCTTTCCCATCAAATATTCGATTTATACGATGTCATTAGTACAAATATTTTTATATATAAACACTATATTAGGCTACTACTCTATACACCATCTATATAAACACTTGTTGCTTTCAGTTACTAAATACACCACTGAAAAAAACTCTATAACTAAACATCAACTCTCCCTTTGCACCACAATGTCTAGCAAAAGATCAAGTGGAAGAAGCAACGAAAGATCAAGTGGCAGCAGAAGCAATGAAAACGAAGATTTTAGCCTCAGACTTAGAGAACTTTTATCAACTAACAAGAAGAAGAAAAGAAATGCAGCCAAGGTAAGATTTGGTTAATTTTAAATGCTAATCGATATTTATCGAGTTGCGATCATTATTTAAATTCTCGGTGACATGTTGCAGCTTCTGGATGAGACATGCAATCACATTAAGAAGCTGAATGGAGAGGTTGATGATTTAAGCAATCGGATATCAGAGTTATTGAATTCATCAGAGACTGAAAGCAGCAATATTAATGCAAACATCCTCAGACAATTTCTACAGCAATAATCACTGCCATTTTTGTTTCTTCACTAAACTTATATATATATATGCTTCAAGTATTGTAATATATAATTTATATACACATTTCAGTTTGTTTATTTGAGTTGTTCCGGGATATTGTTGGCATCCAGGAGAACAGGTTCTTTATTTTGGTTTTATTTTTGCTTTTCTTTTTATCTTCCATCACTCTTTAGGGTTTGTTGGACGATGATAAGTTTTGGGTTTCAAAGAATACATTATTATAATATATATTTCTTGATTTTTGTGTGTGATTATATAGATATTGGCAACGGATATTCACCGTTATTAGTGTTCCAATAATTAAGGACTAACAAATTAAATTCTTTGACTTATTCGGACTTTTTGTGCTAATTCATACAAAATCAGGTCATTGTCCATGAGTCTTTTTCAATATTTGTTTTGCATTTTCACTTATTTTACTGTGTAAAAAGTCACTTTAGTCCTTAAATTTACATTTTTGTCAAATCACACCAAATAAATGAAAAAATAATATTTTTTTAAACTTTATTAACGTTGCATACACGTGGATTACCATGTAGATGATATATCTGCATTAATTATTTTTAAAAAAATTAAAAATCATTCAGATTATTAAAAAATATAAAAAATACTTTTTAAAATTTTAAAAAATTAATTAAATGTCTACGTTTCATCCACATCAGCAAAGTTAACAAAAAAAATACAAGTTCAAGGGCTAAAAAAGGTGAAAAATTAAATGGAGGGTTAAAATGATTCTTTTGTAAAGTTAGAGGGTCAAAAAACTTATTATCCCTAATTGTTTTCAAAGTTTTAAGCAGGGACAGCATCATTATATTTTATACTCATTAATTACACTTATGGAAGCCAAAATCTATAATAATTAGCTAGGATTATTACTAATCTAAACCTGAAATTACTTACAAATTAAGATTAGCAAACTGTTTAATATTTAATATATACGGTTAACTAAACAATTACATCTATTGAATTTTATTAATAATTTGTATCTAATTTTTAAATTTTTTTCAAAAAAAATTAATTCAATTGTGAAAGTATCTCAAAAATTTTAAGTTGATACAATGTATAAAACTACCCATAACTCGTCTAAACTCTTAAATAAGAAAATAAACACGCTCGAATTCATGTCTTCCTGACAAAATTAAAATCCAATCCATAATTTTTAAAACTTTTGAAAGATTTTTAAAGAATTAAAGATAGAGGGGTAGACCGACAGAGTTTCAATAATGACATTCGTACTTACTAAATAAACAAGATTATGATGTATCAACTAAACCAGTAGATTATGTTTTGAAAAGACTAATTAGTAGTAGATTTAGAACTCAAGTATCAATGATTATATATTTTTAATTTTATATAACAACTTAT
Source organism: Gossypium hirsutum (assembly GCF_007990345.1). NCBI lineage: Eukaryota > Viridiplantae > Streptophyta > Magnoliopsida > Malvales > Malvaceae > Gossypium > Gossypium hirsutum. Next base: position 6,059,777 of record NC_053445.1, on the reverse strand, counting down.
TTGATTACCCATTGGATAACTTTTATTAACTGAAATTAATATATTTGATAATTTAATTTTTTTAAATAGGTTTAATAATTTAGATTAAAAATCATCTGACAGAAAAGTTTAATAATATTTAATAAAAACCGCTTATCACTTAATAAAAAAATTTATTTTATTTATTTAATTTTTAAAAATAATATTACCCATTAAACATTTTCCATTAACTTATCATTTACTTCTTCATTCTCTTCTTTGTCGACTATTTTTTCCTTTTTCAGAATCATAAATATAAATTTGTGAGAAACATTGTATATATCTCTATAGATGAATAAAAATATGTACTTTTCCTTTTCTTATTATTTGCTCTTTTTATTATTTATTTCACAACACATTATCGATACCAACTTAAAATTTTTCACCATTCGCTGATCTTTCTTTTTCATTGTTCTCATTTTCTAAACAATTCTGGAAAGAAAAAAAAAACAAAAAATCACATCTCCCTTAACCATTTGACCATGAATTTTTTTATCAATCTATCTATAAAATAATTTTTCGGCAAAAAGAAAACACTAAGAGTGAGACTCAAACCCCAACCTTTTAGTAGCTCCAGCCACCACAACCTTTTACCGCTCAAGCAGTACTTAAAGATTTTTAGGTTTTGCATGCCTAGGAAATCAATATAAACCATATCAGTATGTTCCTTCCACTATTTTCTTTTTTCTTTTTTTGGTTTCTGGTAAAATTGATCTTTCTTTAGGAGAGAAAAATTATTATTATTTTAAAGTTTTTTTTTAAATTAGAAAATTTTTTATTGAGTTATATTATGCATGATATTTGACGATTAAATTCTTATAATTAAATGTGCTTGAAATTTGACTAAAATTGTGATAGAGAGTATTAGTAATTTGCACTTTTTGATTAAGTGATATTTGATAATGATACAGATGAGTGCGGGATAGGATTGTAAAGTTTGTCCAAGTCGCAGATCTGACTTAGGGCTTTAGATGTTCGAAAAGAAATTTGGATTTTGACACAACCTGAAACGCAATCAAACACAATCAAATCCAAGTTAGATAAAACAATTAAAATAAATAAATAAGATAAATAAAATAGAACAATAAATCAAAGATTAGAGAAATAAGGAAGAAAGCAAAGAATATAGATGGAAAAAATAGAACGAGGCATGTAGAAGTCCTAAGAAACCTTGGAAAGAAGAAGAATCCACAACCCCCTTTAGGTGACTCCAATTTCCCCTCCAAGAAAGAAAATTTGACAAGAAAAAAATTGAAGATGATCTACACAACCTGAAAAGATTGTTTAAACTTTTCTAAAAGAGAACTTAAAAAATTCTTGAAAAGAAAAACTTAAAGAGAATTTATTAACTCAAAAGAGAAGTTGTTGAATAATAATGAAATTGATTTTGTATACAATGTAAAGACATTTATATAGGCTAGCTAAATAAATCTAAATAAAACTCTTAAGTATACTAGAACTCTAATTAACCTAAACAATAAGTAGTTTTAAACTAAATTTTCTTATTGACATAAAACGATCATAAATAACTTAAAATACTTAATAATTATAAAAAATTTGGAATAAAAAATAATAAAATAAAAAAAGCTGATGAATAAAATATTGGGCTCATATATAATAAAAATTAAGCCTAAAACCCGAACTAAATATGATTTAAACTCGAATTAAAAGCCCAAAACTCATAATTCCCGTCATAATCCTGTCTAGAAATTTCTGTCATATCAAAATTGAGTGATTCAAAGTGCGTTTCGAAGCTAAGAGATAGATCTTCGAACGCCATGAAGACATCTTAACCAAGAAATGCCTGGATCCCATCCAAAAAGTCGTCACAAGTCTGCTGATAACCCAAACATAAAAACTGGCAGCTTCGGTGAACGAAATTGAATAAATTTCACCCATTTCTTGCATGTATCATTCCTCGTTTCCTCAAAAAGATTCATCCTCACATATTGTCTTTGATCAAATCTTGGTTTGATTTGCTTGGCCTTTGATCTTATTATTGGGCCTTGAGGTAGTGTAAGCCCAGTACATCCATGGGTCTAAAATTGGGTCTTGAGACTAGCATCAGAGAAGATCTAATTGAGTTTTATTGACTTGTTATTATTGAATGGTTGGATTATATTTTTTTAAATTGAATTATAAATTATAAATAATTGATTAGAGCATCATAAGATTTTATTATAACTTATATACGGTATTGAAATTTGGTACAATGTGTTTCTGATAACTTTTAAGCATCGTAAGCGAAATTTTTTTGATTGTTTGATAAATTATTTTTACTATTAATTTATAAATGCTACTATGATAACAAAGTTTTTTTAGTACTTATAATAGTGTTCCTAATAATAGCCAAGGTGATGACGGTGATGTTTTTCAGGTATATTTTACTATGATTTATTTTATTATAGCATGTTTACTATAATTAGAGACTAATCATGAAAAATACATGAACAAATAGATTTTGAATTGAAATTCATGCTTGTTGGCGATGGTGGTTGGTAAGATTACGAGAATGTAAGATTATAAGGTAGAATGTTTTATATATTAGTGTAACAACACATACTTGACTCGATCGCCGGGTCCAAGTTAGGGATGCCACATTCGTTGCTAGAACAACTACGATTCAATTTAACCAGTAAATGTGTAATTAATCATAATACTCATTCAGAATATGTTATACATTCATTTTCGAGTCTTTTACAAGCTTGCGAAAGCTCTTAAGGTGATCCAAGGTTGAATAAGGACCAAACTGTAAAAATTTTAAAATATTGGATTGATGTCGTGACTTCGGAGGTTCCTTGCCGCAATGTGACTGCATGTTTCCAAATGGTTCAAATTGTACAATTCACAATAGCCTAACAAGTTGGCCAAATTCACATTCAACTTGTTTTTAACGTAACAGGTACATCTAATACCTCAAATAATACATTAAATGTTTCATCACTAACCAATTCATCAAATTAATCATTCAATTCAAGAACAAACCTTATGATACAAGACCATTCTACCATTTGAATCATTCAAACTTTAGGCATTATATATACACATATGCAAACTTAACCTTTCAAATATTATACCAATTTTAATTACACAACTCATGTCATGCCTAGATTTTTACTGTTATGTTATGTACGTTTGATATTATAATACAGTTAAACTGCCAATCAAATATATGTGGTCAAGCCACTAATTATGCATATCATTAATTGCCAGTACAAAATCTTCCTTATTTAACATCAACCCAAGTCCCATGCATTGTGTCATGGCATGCATATGTAGAAGCAGAGTAATGAGCATGTAAGACATGCTATCTTTCAATAACAGAATCAGTAACCATGAGAATCCATGTTTTGTAAAACAAACTTTTCTAACCATAATAGATCATATCAAATATGTCATGAAGTTACGTGCACGGTTATAAAATAGAATCAGCAACAATTAGTCTAACATGTTCAGATATCGCATATTCTTCATCAACAAATCAACCCAGAGGCGTACCAATAAACTTAACAGAATAAAGATCATACTTGATAATTCGCACACATAGACAATAGCACATTACGTTCTGACGGGTCTTACTCACTTAGGTTCAAAAATAACAGATATACGTATAGATCACAAGTTGTTCATCATCAGTCTTAGAGCATCAGATAGTCCTCTTACAATTAAATTTAGATCATAAATACATTGTGGAGGTTAGTACTCGTGTTTGGCAACACTCACGGCCTCAAAAATAAGATTCATATCCTATTCATATGCCACACGGCCTGGACACACGCCCATGTCCTTGCTCATGTGGTTCTTAATCATAAAAAGTGAGTTACATGGCCTAGACACACGCCCATGTCCTTGCCCGTGTGGCTTACATGGCCTGGGCACACGTCTATGTCCTTGATCGTGTGGTTCGAAAGCATAAACAGTGAGTTACACGGCCTGGACACACGCCCATGTCCTTGTCGGTGTGGCTCACACTGCCTAGGCACAAGCCCATGTCTTTGGCTGTGTGGCGCAATAGTCCCGTTTTTCGACGACTAAAAACGTAGAAAAAGAGGGGTTTCGGCACCCATCTGATACGGACTCGATGTAGGATCCACAAGGATGAATTCCCGTCCCTAAATGACAAGCAATTGTCCAAAAAATAGTTAACTCACAGTCAAATCGCTGAAAGCTAGCATTCTAAAATCGAAATTACGTCGAAGAACTTTCGACACCAGAACTTGAATCAAACTTACCAGCCAGCGAATTGAACTAAAAGGAGAAGTCATATCCCGTACAAAATCAACGTAATGTAACATATAAAAAAGAAATGAACTTGAAATGGTGAAGAAAGAAACCAAAAGTAACATTAGAAAATAAATAAAAAAATGAGAACCATGAACAACAAAGGAAGTTTTTGTTTCGGGGGAATTTTAACTAAAATAAACTACCCCACAAGGCAGTTTAGGAAAACATCTCCATAGCTTTTATCGAGACTCAAACATAGGACCGAAGGGTAGGCTGAGGCTTTACCATTAAACCAATAGGCTCATTCTTGATATCAATTGCATACAATTAACTTATAAACTACACATTCCTAGGTAAGGGTTTAAGCAAATAACAAAATTTCCAGAAACAGGGTTCAATCCCAGAACCTCACACACATAACCAGAACACTTAACCACTGAACCAAACCGATTTACTTGACAAAAATTTCCAAAGTCTAAACTCAAAATCGAGGGATGACCTCTCTTGATTTCAAAACCCAATTTCTTCTGACTCGGTTTTTGGGGTGTTACATTATTCATGATGCTTTTGAATCGTCACAAAATAATCAAACAATTCGTGACGTTTTGAATAGAATTTTTCGTGATGTTTTTAAACATTAAAAAAGAGGCAATCAATCACAAACAATGTGTCACATTTTGGATAGCATTTTTCGTGACGTTTTTAAATGCCAGAAAAGAGGCAATCAATCTATGATGTTTTTGATTGGTCAACGTGACGCTTTCAAAAGTCACAGAATAAAATGCTTTTTTGATGTTTTTACTTTTCGTGACTTTTGAAAAAAGTCACAAAAAATATATCTTTTCGTGATGTTTTTGAAGTGTAGCTACGATTCATCCGTGACACTTTCTTACTTTTCGCAAAAAAATATCACAGAAGGTTAAAAATGCTTTTTGTGACATTTTTCTAGTGTTTTTGTGACGTTTTCTAGTGTTTTGTAACAATTTTGAAATGCCACGAAAGGTCATTTCTGGTGTAGTGAATCATTTGTTAACTGTCAAATCGGTTAATGAAAATTTTCATCATCAGAAGGGTCTAATTAATTTTTTTTTATCATTGAAGGATCAATTATGTGCATTCTTAAGGGCTTACCTGGTTTTTTAAAAACTTTATACTAAGGACCTTTTTTTTAACCCTTAAGCCTAAATATAATAAATATTTTTCAATATTAAAAAATTATAAAGTAAAATTTATCAAATGTCAATTTAGTAATATAATAAATAATAAAAGCTATTTTTCTCTTAAAATTTTTTCAAATTCGTATCTTATATATATGTGTATATATTCTCGATAATAATTCAAATAAATAAATCTATATACATACCATTTAACCATAAATATTACATACAAAAAAACAAAAAATAGTACATACAAATTATATATATATATCATATAATAATATTAATTATGTTTTTAAAATTTTTATATATTATATAACATATAATAAACACTTTTTTGGTTATATTATATACAATATTTCTATTGAAAAAAAACATTTACATAAAATTTTTGTAAGCAAATTTATATTATGTAATCATCATGTAAAAGTGAAATAAATTATTATATTTGAAATATAATATATAAAACATCAAAATTATTTGAATTTGCTTAAGCCCGTCAAACTCGACTCGAAAGAATCTAAGAAAATCAAACCCAAGTTATTCCAAATAGGAAGACAATCTAATTTGATCCCACTAGAATCCGCCCATTTACCACTTCTAGTAATGCAAAAATAGAAAATCAATTGAACAATGATAATTTCCGAACTCCCCTAAAACGTCATTACATTTAAATGTAAATTCTTAAGCCTTTATACATCATTTATAATTTTTATAATTTTTATAATATTGGTTGAAGTATTATTTTTTCCACGTGTTTTACTCATTGGTTAGTTATAAACTAATCATAATTGGTAATTTTTAATCACTTACATGACTTGTTTGTAGGTAGCAAAGAAAAAAGAAGAAAAAATTTTCGCTTTTTTTTAAGAGGTCTTATTTTTTACAAGACCTTTTACTCATCTTTCTCATTGCATGTTTAAATTTTTATTAATTATTTTTTATTTTATATCTAACTATTTTCAAAGATATGTATTAAATTAGTAGCTAAAGTAGAATAATTTATAATTATGATTTGAATATATTGCTAGTGTGAAAATGAAAATATTTAACGATGATTGATGTAATGCTGAATTACAGTTTTAAAAGTTTAATTATTGGATTGGAAATAATTTTGGTTTTAATTCACTTTATTTATGTTATATTTGATATTTTTGGTAGTACAAATTTTCGGTGAGAAAAATCTCAAACATACGAACGAAATTTGAACAGCAAATGAAGAAATAGGACAAGGCTTTAAGGTATGTATCAAACCACTATCTTTAAGGTTATATTCGCCCTCACCTATATTCAGTGTGCAAAAGAGTTTCGAGCAAATTAACCTCGAGGATACAATGAAGCTGATGACTATTTGTATTTTGCACTAACGAGAATAGTCCATTGAACACCGAGCAATGTATAACAAGAAACTCAATTTTTACAAAGGATTTTTGCAGTAATACTTTATAGAATAATCTAATAATATTAGAAAATAGATGAAGGAAGGAAAAAATTTTTAGAATTTGTTGATATGATTTCCAAATGAAATCTCATTCCTATTTATAGGAATTTTCATGTCTCTTCATAGAAATATCTTTCAATAGGTATCTTTCTGAATAAAAATATCTTTTTAAAAAGCATATGTTTATTCATTTAATTTTATAACTATGCAAGTAATATTGTTCGAATAGTTAAATTTTTAAAAAGAAAATCAAATGATATAACTTTTGACCAATGACCAAAAGATTTATATTTTAATTAATTACACCTATTCATTTATAGTTATTAAAACTCTATAAATATTTGAAAATGTTCCAACAGTTTTAAAATTAAAGTAAATTGCACTTATTTAAACTATTTTTTATAGTAGTATTCAAATTATTAATGAAATCGTGAACCAAATAATTCAAGTATTAAATGATAAATATAACATTATTCAAGTTAATACACAATTAAATCTGTATACTGCATATAGCATGACTATACAAACTAATGTACTTATACGAGACAAAATCTTTATAACCGACTACAAACGAACGATGGCTCATTTACAACCCATTAAAGCCTTTGGCTAAGAAAAGATTACTTAGTTCAGCCCATAATTATTAATAAAAAATTGACCCAAATCCATGTATGTACTTTTCTTTTGGTGAAAAAGGGGAACAAAGTTTGATGCACAACTTGTCTATGGGCATTGTTGACATCATTTTTTGACGGAAAACGGGATCGACTTGGGTTTTGAAAAATGAAATGGGAGTCGCCACCAATCCTTTTTTTTATGAGGTGTGATTGGATCACCTCGAAAAGTGGTTATTTTTAATAAATAGTTTGATTTTATTAAAACAACAAGTTTGGTCCACAAAATTCAGAAAAATGGGTTCGGGAGTCGGTTACACACGAGGAAGGATTAGCACCCTCGATACGCCCAAAAATTGGTACCTAGTTGATTAGTTAATGTCTTGATGTCGATAATTGAAAACTTTGAAGAATTTTAAAGATGCGATCCTTGTATTAAAGGTTAAAAAAAATTTGGGAAAAGAAACATATTTTACGTTAATTGAGAAAGAGAATCGTATCCAGTAAGTTAGGACACAATATCTCGAATTCTCGATACGAGAGAAATGCTTAATTAAAATGTATTTTAGCTATCTCAGATTTAAAAAGCGAGATCACGACCAGTAAGTTAGGACGCGATCTTTTTTCAAATCCCGAGATCATTTAAAACTTGAGTTTGAAAGGATTCATGTATTTAGATTTATTGTAAAAATCGTGACCCAGTAAGTTAGGGTACGATATTGTCAAATCTAAACACAAGATTTTGCTTATTCAAAAATCATAGTTTATGCATTGAAATAAATTAATTCAACATGAAATAATAAAACACGATGTCAATACTTGTAATAAGGCGATATTGAATACAATAAGCGAAAACAATACGAGCAATTGCTATAAAAATAAGATAAGTACAAATCAATAACATACGAAATAGCAATATATACAAGCAAATAAAATTAAAACATTCATTCAAATCAATAAAGAAAATGAAATAAATAAATGAATAAGATTATAAAAAAAGTAAAAGGTATATGTGTACTTATAAAAATTAAAACGTATATTGATATATGCATAAAAATATGTGTATAAACTATAAAATATAATTCAAATATATATAGGTATGTACATATATATAAATAAATTATGAAAGATATACACATGTATAAATACTTTAAGCTTATAAAATATAAGAATATATAAACATCTATATATATAAGGCTAAAATAATAAAAAAAATCAATATATTAACAATAATAATGAATAAATAAAAGGAAAATAAAACTGATAATAATTATAAATAGTAATGATAATATTATTATATTTAAAATAATTAATTAAACAATAAAACAGATAAAAACGGGCTAAATTGAAATAAAAACGGAAATATTGGGTAAATTCGAAAATAAAAAAACAAAAAGGACTGGAGTAAAACGCGTGTCAAAAAGAAAGGACCAAAGGGGAAATATCACCCTATTGACCAAACGACGCCGTTCCAGTTTAATGCATGCACATGGTCTATGGACCACATTGAAACAGACGCGAGAATTCATGGGCAAAATTGAAAATAATAAAGAAACCGAATTGAATACACAGAAAACGAGGAGGGGCTTATTGCGCCAATAGACCATTTCATGAAAACGCGCGGATCCCCCTGGAGCGGGTCGGGTCGCGAGCGGGTCATGGGGCTAAAACGACGCCGTTTCACTTTTAGTATAAATATTAAAAAAACTCAAAAAAAAGATCAGAATCGTCATTTTTTTTTAAAAAAACTGAGAGAGAACTCTCTTTTTTGCATTCTCTCAGGCCCTGGCGCCGGTCATCGGCCGATCTAGGCCTCTGGCGTGCCTCCGCCCTAGCACCGCCGCATGTGGTGGCCAGCGACTCCAAAATCGGATCTTTTGATCCTTTTTTTGAAGCCAGGCGTGTCTTAGGCACAAATCTAGGGCCAAACCTCGAAAAAAAAATCTGAAGCTTGAAGAACGAGGGGAAACCGCTCATCTTCTCCTTTCTGGCGCGGCACAGGTAACTCGCTTTTCTTATTTTTGTTTTGTTAAAAGAGTTGTAGAAAATAAACAAAAAATAAAATAAATAAAAAATAGAAGAAATTAAATAAAAACGCAAGAACAGGGAAGAAAATAAATTGAAATCAACCTTTTTCTTTTGCTTTTTAATCTTCTTCTTATTCACTGGTTGTTGTTAATCGATTGTAAAAAAAATACAGACATGGTGTTTGGCTTTTATAGCCGATCCATTTCTATTTTCTCTATTATTTTGCTACTTTGCGTGTTTTCCCCTTGTTTGCAAAGTGATTTGATGCTGATGGATTAGGTGGCAGAGTTGGTGGTTACTAGAGGTGACGACAACAGAGAGGAAATGACGGCGGCGGTGTGGAAGTCAAAAGGGCAGGTGGTGCGGCTGAAGGCAGTAGGCTAGGGTTTTGTTTTCTGATTTGCACTTTGGGCCATTTGGGCCATTAGGGTTTAGTTTTAGTGGGTTTAGATTTTGGGTCTAGGTTTGGGCTGATGGGTAAGGTCTAGGTGGTTTTGGGTATTGGGTATTGGGTTAGTGTTTGGTTTGGTTATTGGGTAATGGGCCTCGGTTAAAAAAAATTAGGCTTGTACAGCTGCCCCTCTTTGCTCGTTGTCGTGTAACGATAACAGAGCAAAGACTAAGAAAGCCTAATTTTGCCCAGGCTCGTCGAGTTTCGACTTCTCTTGACGATTTTCTTCTTCAGGTAGCCTCATTCCAGTCTACTGTGTCTTGTCGCTTCAATCCACTCCACTGCACTTCAACAAGATCCGACTTGTAGCTTCAATCTTCTTTGCAGCAACTTCAGGGGGACGAGGTTTGTGGTTTAAGTCTACTCCACTGTAACGTCAGGGAGATAGAATTACTAGCTTCAATCTGCTCCGCTGTAACCTCAGGGAGATAAGATCTGAAATTCTTCGGTCTGTTCTACTGTAATCTCAGGGAAATAAGACCTGACGCGATCTACTCTGTTGTAACTTCAGAGAGATAAGATCCTTCATTTTAATCCGCTCCTCTGTAATCTTAGGGAGATAGGATTTGCAATTCTTCGGTCTGTTCCACTATAATCTTAGGGAAATAAGACCTGACGCGATCTACTCTGTTGTAACTTCAGAGAGATAAGGTCCTTCATTTTAATCCGCTCCACTATAATATCAGGGAGATAGGATTTCCAATTCTTCGGTCTGTTCCACTGTAATCTCAGGGAGATAGGATTTGCAATTCTTCGGTCTGTTCCACTGTAATCTTAGGGAAATAAGACCTGACGCGATCTACTCTGTTGTAAATTCAGAGAGATAAGATCCTTCATTTTAATTCGCTCCACTTTAATCTCAGGGAGATAGGATTACTAGCTTCAATCTGCTCCGCTGTAATCTCAGGGAGATAAGATCTGAAATTCTTCGGTCTATTCCACTGTAATCTCAGGGAAATAAGACCTGACGCGATCTACTCTGTTGTAACTTCAGAGAGATAAGATCCTTCATTTTAATCCGCTCCACTGTAATCTCAGGGAGATAGGATTACTAGCTTCAATCTGCTCCGCTGTAATCTCAGGGAGATAAGATCTGAAATTATTCGGTCTATTCCACTGTAATCTCAGGGAAATAAGACCTGTATAATGAACCTAATTATACCTAATGATTAGGATGACATGATCAAAATGAAACAAATGCTCCTAACTAGACATGTGTGAATGGTGTTTTCATGAATGCAGAATTTTATTTTTCGTGAATGATCTCGCTTAGGTTACCATTACTTGAAATTCATTAAGGTTTTGTGACTGATGTGTTACAGCACCTTCTTGCTTGACTAACTTTTCTAAAGGAACACTTAGCCAAATTTTCCCCCACCGTGAACATCAAAGTTCAACCCACTGGGACATAAAATTTGCACCATCAATCTCCCACTGTAACCCAAGGGTAGAAAAATACGGCTTTTTTCAATCTCCTCATATCGCAATTCAAAGATACAGAATGTGAAGCTCTTTGGTCCTTTACCTCATTCCCAAGGTGTCATGCCAAATGCTCATGCTCAAAATGAGGAATTTCTTCTCCAAAGAAACCTCTTCCTATTGCCTGGTGGTTATTGCTTGCTTGTTCATTGAAGCCTTGTCACCTAACACGACATTTGTCATTTTGTTTTATCCACGTTTGGACAACAAATTTTAAAAGGACACTTCAAATCTGGTGTGTTCTAAACAATGGTCCTGTTTCAGGTTCCTTCATTATTTAGAAATTTCTAGAGTAGTATGCAAAGCTCCTTTTGTTTGAACATTCAGTCCATTAATCGTTATTCCAAATGTTTTTGAAAAAAGATTATCACAATGGACAAACAAAATGCTATTGAGAACAAATCTCGAAATGAATGAGTTAACAAATTTTCCTAAGATGAGATGAAAAATAGACAAAATGAAATTTTATTGGGGAACAAAGCTTGAAATGAATACATCAATCAAGACAACAAATTTTGCCAAGATTCAAAATATAAGATAACAATAGGTGCCCCAGATATCGCAGCACGAGTTTCCCTGCATAAGTTTTTTTTACACCATTTAATATGCGTTTAGGGAATCTACAGTATTTTGTCGATACCCTAAGATGTCGCCTACCCTTTCTTGTGATTCAGGTATAGCGAGACCACCACTTGCCCCAGATTTTTAATCAAAATTTGAGTTGTTCCGTTCACCTCATGCCTCATCAAAATTTGAGCCGTCTTTTTCAGGTTTTCAACTCAAATCCCCTTTGGTCTCAAGGCGCCCTTTACGGGTTTTCACCTTGGCCTCTCTTTTTTTCTTTTTTATTTATTTATTTTTTTAAACCCCTTTTTTCAAGTGAAATATTTCTTGACTGAGTTTGAATTCACAGAATTTGGCAGGCTTTTACCATCCATTTCGCTTAAGATTAAAGCTTCTCCTAAAAAGGCCTTTTTTACCACATATGGACCTTCCCAATTTGGCATCCATTTTCCTCTAAAATCCTTTTGTAGAGGAAGAATCTTTTTCAACACCAAGTCCCCCTCGTACAATTCTCTGGGACGAACTTTTTTGTTATAGGCTCGCATCATTCGTTTCTGATACATAGAAGCTTCATATATCGCAATATGAAGAATCCTTTTGTAGAGGAAGAATCCTTTTGTAGGGTACTCACGACTCTTCACATATCGCAATATGTCATGGTACCAGGGATGATCATCTTTTTCTCCTTCATTGTCAATGTTGCAACAATGGGCTGGAGCCTCATAAATGCTGATCTGGATAGGCTTCATATCCTCTAGCCTGTTCACTCTGAACATAGAAGCTAGGGTAGCCAAAGCATCTGCCATCTGGTTCTCATCTCGTGGGAGATAACTAAAGGTGACACTATCAAATTCCTCAATCAATTCCATAACCAATTTTCGATAGAGGACTAACTTGGGGTCTCTTGTTTCCCATTCCCCTTTGAGCTGGTAAATTACTAATGAAGAGTCCCCGTATATCTCTAGCACCTTAATTTTCCGCTCTATGGCTGCTCGGATGCCCATAATGCAAGCTTCATACTCAGCCATGTTATTTGTACAATCAAAATCCAATTTGCTAGTGAAAGGGTAATGATCTCCACTAGGGGACACGAGTACTGCCCCGATTCCGTTGCCTATAGCATTTGAAGCTCCATCAAAATTTAGCTTCCAAGGACCACCTTCTTGGAAATATTTTTCTATAGTTGCAACATACATCAAATCTTCATTTGGGAAATCAAAGTTTAAGGGTTCATAATCCTCCAGCGCTCTACTTGCCAGGAAGTCCGCTATTGCACTCCCTTTTACAGCCTTCTGGTTCACATAGACTATGTCAAACTCAGATAGGAGAATTTGCCATCGGGCCATTCTTCCATTCAAAGCGGTTGATTCCATCAAGTATTTCAGGGGGTCCAATTTAGAAATTAGCCAGGTTGTATGGTACAACATGTACTGTCTCAGTCTCCGAGTTGTCCAGATCAGGGCACAACATAACTTCTTGATTGGCGAATATCTTGTTTCGCATTCGGTGAACTTCTTACTGAGATAGTAGATTGCTCTTTCTTTTCGTCCTGTCTCATCATGTTTACCAAGCACGCATCCTATGGAATTTTCAAATACTGCCAAATACAGTATGAACGGTTTGTCTGGGCAAGGTGGCATCAGCACTGGGGCGTTGGACAAGTAATGTTTCACTTTTTCAAAAGTTTTTTGGCACTCTTCATCCCATACACCTGGATTATGTTTCTTAAGGAGACGGAATATAGGGTCATATTTCTCGGTTAATTGTGAAATAAACCGAGCGATGTAGTTCAGTCTTCCTAGAAAACCTCGAACCTCTTTTTGAGTACGCGGCGGAGGTAATTCTTGTATTACTCTTACTTTGTCAGGATCAATCTCGATTCCTCTCTCACTGACCACGAACCCAAGCAATTTTCCTGATCTGACCCCAAATGTGCATTTTGCTGGATTTAATTTTAGCTGAAATTTTCTCAACCTCATAAATAATTTCTTAAGGACCTGCACATGTTCCTCTTTCGTTTTAGATTTCGCAATCATGTCATCAACATAGATTTCTAATTCCTTATGCATCATATCATGAAACAGTGTTACCATGGCCCTCTGATACGTTGCCCCTGCATTTTTCAACCCAAATGGCATCACTTTATAGCAAAAGGTTCCCCATAGGGTTATGAATGTAGTTTTCTTCATATCCTCAGGATGCATCTTAATTTGGTTATATCCAGAGAAACCATCCATGAAAGAAAATAGTGAATGCCCCGTTGTGTTGTCTACCAAGATGTCGATGTGTGGCAAGGGAAAGTTATCTTTTGGGCTAGCCTTATTTAAATCTCTATAATCTACACACATTCGTACCTTCCCATCTTTCTTAGAGACAGGAACGATATTGGCCACCCACCCGGAGTATTTGACCACTTGCAGGAATCCAGCGTTGAATTGCTTTTGCACCTCCTCTTTTATTTTTAATACAATATCAGGTCTCATTCTTCGGAGTTTTTGCTGAACTGGTTTGCAATCTTCCTTTATAGGAAGTCGGTGAACTACAATGTCAGTACTTAGCCCCGGCATATCTTGATATGACCATGCAAAGACATCTTTGAATTCTCGAAGCAACTCAATGAGGTCTTGTTTTACTTCTTCAGCTATGCATGTGCCAATCTTCACCACCTTTCCCTCTTCCAGGGTCACTGTCTCTACTGTCTCCTTGTGAGGTAAGATTTGTTTCTCTTCCTGCTCTACCATCCTCAACAAGTCTGGAGATAGGTTGCAATCTATGTTATCTTCAAAATCTTGAGATTCCTCTAAACACACATCTCGATCAAAAGGATTTCCTAAGTCCATCGTAGAGTCACTCATGTCATTGATATCTTGGGACCTGTTATAAGTACCGAAAAATGTACAGGGAATGTATGAATTTAAGGATTCTTATTTAATATAGTCATGAATGAATGAAAAAGAATGATAAAAGCATCCAAGATAACTATTCATGTGAAATAATGAAAAGAATATATACTCAAAATGCGAAAATATATTTCATTAAAATCACAATGTTCAAATATAAGCCCCTTTCATTTCACAAAAAGTTTCATTTTCTCTAGGCTTAGAACAATTAGTATGTTTTAAATATTACTCTGAAAAAGCTCTAAAAACTTCAGGCATTTCTTCTGCAGTCCAATTGTTTAAAACACTCCCAGGTTCAACGGGATAGATGCCTGATGTACTTCCTTCTTCAGATTTTTCTTCAGATATGGCATTGATGTTCAAGTTTCCTAGCATTTCCTCTATGATCTCTCTTCTTAGAGTCCTTAGTCCAGAATACATGGTTCCTCCCGATACGAAGGTCTTGGATATGTGGGGGAAATCCATCGGTTCCCAATCAATTTCTTTTACGTCAAACGCGCCTTCCTCTTCTCTTGTCTTTTCTCCAACTCTTTTCTTCTTTGCTTAGCATTTGGTTTAAATCCTAAACCAAAACGGTTTTGCTTGTCCTTCAGCACTGGTGCCTCTATCCTTCCTTGAAGGCATCTTCCCAGTCCTTTTCCGAGCATAGCTCATTTCCCAACTGTGATTTGTAGTCCCATCCTCGTGGCTCTAGATATGCTGGGCATCGGGATCTTCTTTCCCTCAATTACAGAGGTTGCATTTACGAACTCCAAAGATCGAAAGGAACATTCAACCGCCTCATCATCTATTCCCAAATATGGTGTGTCACTGGTTACCGATGCAATGATGTCTTCCTCAGCGTCAATCGTAATTAACCGGCCTTCTGTTACCAATTTCAACTTCTGGTGTAATGATGAAGGCACCGCTCCTGCTGAATGAATCCAGGGTCTTCCCAACAAGCAGTTATACGAAGGCTTGATATCCATCACTAAAAAATCCACCTTGTATATATTCAGGCCAATCAAGAGGGGTATTTCTATTCTTCCCATCACCTTCCTTTCAGTACCATCAAATGCTCTCACTATATTCTGGCATGATTTCATGTGAGAGCTATCCACCGGTAACCTATTTAAGGTGGATAGGGGTAAAACATTCAAGGCTGACCCATTATCAATTAGTACTCCTGCTAACGCATACTCCCCGCAACGAGCAGTGATATGTAATGCTTTGGTGGCTCCTCTTCCCCCCGGCGGTATTTCATCATCATTAAAGAAAATGAAATTGTCGGCACTGATATTGTTAACCAAGCGGTCCAACTTATTCACTGAGATATCGTGAGCGACATAAGTTTCATTTAGCAGCCTAATCAACGTATTACGATGTATCTCTGAACTTATAAACAATTCAAGCATCGAGATACGAGCCGGTTGTTTATGCAATTGTTCTACCACGCTGTACTCACTATGTTTCAAGAATTTTAGAAATTCTCTAGCCTCATTTTCGGTTACCGGCTGATTGACACGCGGTTCAGTTTTGTCTGTTTTTACTTTTCCCAACTCAACTGCTAAGGCTTTTCCTTTTCTAGATTCCACTCTCGCGTTTGCTGGATCATAGCATTTTCCACTTCGTGTATAGAATCCTTCGTCCTCTCCTGAAGTGTTTACCAAG
Organism: Gossypium hirsutum; assembly: GCF_007990345.1. NCBI lineage: Eukaryota > Viridiplantae > Streptophyta > Magnoliopsida > Malvales > Malvaceae > Gossypium > Gossypium hirsutum. The sequence continues at coordinate 6,043,251 of NC_053445.1, read as the reverse complement.
CTCTCTTTCCCTGGAATTGTCACATTCCAGTCGTAATTCCAAGGAACCTTTTTGCTATCCTCGGAAGGAAAGGATACAGGTTTTTGGATTATGACCTTTGACGCTATTTGAATTTCAGATTCTCTACTCATTGGTTTTGAAATAATTACCACTGGGTGACTAGCCTTTTGGGCTTTCCCCGTGGATCCTTCTTCTTCAGCATAAACTTCTCCTTCTTCTAGTCCATTAATCTCTTCATAAAATTCCAACTCTTTGTTATCCATTAATTTTTGCACCATGGTTCTGAATTCGGTACATTTTTGGATGTCGTGGCCTTCTTCTACGTGGAACTCACAAAACTTACTTACTCCTTCAGGCCTTTCTATTGAATCTTGCTTGATGCGACCTCCTTTCACCATTTGTTTCCAAACCCATTCAAGGGGGGTCCTTATCTCTACTACATTGGCTTTGACTCTCCTTCCTCCATTCTCAATTATCGCGTTCACCCCTTCATCATGATTGGGCAACAGACTTTCCGTGTTGGGTGAGTCACCAAATTTGACAACGCCCAATTTGATAAGTCCTTCCACTACCTTCTTGAAAGTAGTACAATTTTCTATCGAGAGTCCTGAAATTCCGGCATGATTGTCACACTGAGCGTTTGTGTCATACCATTTTTGTTATGAGGGTTGTAGAGGACTTAAATAACGAGGAGCGACAACATGCGCATTAAATAAATTCTGGTACAGCTCCTTATATATCATTGGAATGGGAGTGAATTGGGGCTTCTCAGTATTTTGCCTCATTCTCGACTCTTGTTTCGATGAGCCCTGTTGATTAATGACCGCTTTTCTCGGTTGACTCACAATAATTGATTTACCGTAGGCATTCACATTATTCACTTCATTTTCTCTTTTCCTCGGGGCTGTCCTTTTATTGTTCTCCCCTCCGTCTATTCTTCCACTTTTAATAGCATGCTCGATCATTTCGCCATTCATGATTATATCCGAGAAATTCTTTGAAGTGCTTCCCAACATGTGAGTGATGAATGGGGCTTTCAATGTGTTAATAAAAAGCGTCGTCATTTCTTTTTCCAAAAGAGGTGGTTGCACCTGCACTGCGACTTCTCTCCACCTCTGTGCATATTGTCTGAAGCTTTCGTTCGATTTCTTCTCCAAATTCTGTAGAGTTATCCTGTTAGGCATCATTTCTGAGACATGATTGTATTGTCTCATGAATGCCTGTGCCAAATCTCTCCAAGTAGTAATTTTGGTTCGGCTTAGCTGATTGTACCATTTTAACGCCGCACCTGTAAGACTATCCTGGAAGCAGTGTATTAATAATTGATCATTATTAATATACCCCGTCATTCTCCTGCAGAACATAGTGATATGGGCTTCTGGGCAACTGGTCCCATTATATTTCTCAAATTCCGGCATCCTAAATTTGTAAGGAAGCACCAGATCCGGAACTAAGCTCAGATCTTTCGCATATATTCCATGATACCTGTCGATACTTTCTATTGCCCTAAACTTCTCTTCAATCCATTTTCATTTCTCCTCAAACTGCTTTGGTAACTCTTCCTTTACCTTGTCTTTCTCAGCTACTTCATCGAAATCCGGGACAACAAAATTAACCAGATTATCGCCAGGACTAGAACCAGATCCGACCTGAAGGTTCTTCAGTATTGAAGGATCACCTTGAAGATGCTGAAGCCTAATCGAAACAGAAAGTCTTCGTGGATGTGGTTTAGTCTTAACTTGCGCATGCGGATGTGTGAATCTTGGAGGAAAAAGTGGTTCATCATTGTTTTCTTCTTCATCGCAAATCACAGGACCTTTCCTTTTATCCGCTCCCTTAGTTATTAATTGCATCAATTTAGTCATTAGGTCATCCTGAGACTCCTTCATCTTTTGTACCATGTATTTTTGGATCTTTTCCACATGTTCTTTCATTTGCACCTGCCACTGGTCTTGCATTTCCTTTGAAGCCGTTCTAGTTTTCCAACCTTTGTTCCATAATTTTTGACTTAGCCCGAGTGCCGTAACAGTGTCGATTTTCCAGGTTATCTGAAATAATTTTATTCAATTAGGGTCCTTTAATGGTTGTTAATGCATGTAATGTGATGCAATGCATGAAATGAATGCAAAAAGGGGCGTTGATTCTAATTCAATTTCATTTTAAAAACTTTACTAGAAAATAAACTTCTTAAGTAACGAGGCTAACTCTTGTCCTTGACTTGACACTAATTCGTACTTCACGCTCAACACATCAGCTTGTACTGCTAACGTCTGCAAATGGTCAGCCACCTCTCGGATTTGAAGCACGGCTTTTCCCATAATGTGATCCCTATCTCTTACTTGGTTCTGAAAGTAGTGCAACTGCTCGGCTTGACAATCTTCATTAGATTCCAAGTACTCAATCCGAATCTCACAATTTTGCAATGCTGCTTCTAACTCTTCAATTCTTTCTTTCATTTCTTCAATTCTATTTAAGCTTGCCCTTAATTCCATCACAGAATTCTGATTTCGATGCCGATGAAGAGATCCTTTTAATTCAGTCACTCTGTTCTCCAGCTCCCCTTTCTCTTTCTGATTCTCCGACAAACTCCTCTTTAAAGTCTCGTTCCATGGTTGAATTTCTTGGAACCTCCTTTCCCATTCATCAGCCCTATTCTTTTCTTCTTGAATCTCCTTGTGCCACTGTTCAGAGGACTTTCCCAACCCGGCAGTCCTCATTGATAATTGTAGCTTCTTGTAATCTGTTTTTAAACTATCAAGATCTTCTTCAGCCCTAGCTTTCCCTTTTCTTAGTCTCTCCGCCTCAAGCTTCTGAACATCTGCATCCAGTCTTAAATTCATTTTTTCTTCCTCTATTCACTCTATCTGCTTTTCCAACTCTGCATTTCTTCTTTCAAAATCCTGTTTTAAAATTTCCAGTTCAGAAGGGACGACCCTTAAATGCTCTTCTAATGACTGACTGCCTTCATGACTCGATTTGGGAATATTGTCATTGATTCTTCTGGCCCTCCATTCGTCGTACTCAGGAGTCGTCATTGGTCTTACGACCAATCTCTTCATTCATCGAGTTTGGTTCTACGCATTGGATATCTCTCGAATCCTCTTTTTGTAACCATCACTCCCGTATGCGAATTCCCTCCCGGCTAGTCCCTGGGGTACGGGTATAAACTGTCTTGACCTGTATTGTTTGAGCACTAATAACGGGGCATATCCAATAGCTCCCCAGATTCCAAGTAGAGGGACCCAATCAAAATCACCACACCGATATAAAATTTCGTCTGGAAGTAACCACAGAGCTCTCCATTCAATGTCCTCTTCTTGAAGGCTCTGAAGAATTGCCATCCATTTTTCCATCGAAATGTCATCTCTTCTCGGTGTACCTACTATCTCCTTTAGTGGCGAATAGTTTTCAGAGAAGACCCGATATGACACCTTATCCACTTTCCAAAAAAGACTGTGGAACCACGCAAGTAATAACTGAACACGTCCGACGAATCTGCCTTCACCCACTCACCGACAGGCATTCAATGATCTGAATGTTTCCGCTAGAATTGCTGGAACCGGAGTAACTCCCTTGTCGAGACGATCGAATAGATCAGTGACTGCCTCATCAATATGCCCCAAAGCTCTGGGGAAGATAACTAAGCCGTATAGGCACAAAGCGAAGACATCTACCCTCTTTTTTACATCTGGATGCACTAGGACCACTTCTTTCAAATTCCTCCAGGAAATGCACTTGTTATCCCCTTTTTGTTTGATTCGGGCTGTGACCTACTGCTCACTCATACCTGTTATGTTCATCAATCTTCTCAAAAAGGGTGCATTTGCAGCTATTGAGTAGATTCTATCGACTTGACTCTTTGAACACCGAAGTAAAGCCATATATTCTTCTATCGTAGGTACCAAGTCGACTTTTCCGAATGTAAAACAACTGTAGGTGGGGTTTCAAAATTGTACGAGAACCCGAAACAGGTGCTTGTCTACCTTCATATCTAGCAGGTACGGCAAATCCCCATAATCGGAATAGAACAATCGTCTGTCCTCCTCGTTCAACTAGCTCCGAATTTCTTTCAATTCTTGCAAATTGTTCTGGGTTACGCTAATACAGGTGAAGTCCCATAACTCAGATTCATATCCTTCAGCCAAACTATCCCCTTTCTCTCATTGTGTCGTTTCTGACCAAATTCGGACCGCCGCATTATCTTTCACCTTATCAAGAAATCCCCTTTCCATGATAATCTTTCTTTCTAGAAACCAAATATGAACCAACGCCTTTTATAATGAAATGCCATGCAGTTGAAATGTCATGCATCCAAAATAAAACAACAAACGTTAGTATCAGGTATAAACATACAATCCAAGACAATTCAGAAAGAATAAAAGCATATATCAGGGTATCTACTAGGGTTTGGTGTAGTTCTACCTAAGGTGAGTCCCTAAGGTTCACTATATGAGGTTTGGCTCTAAAGTAAGGGTACCCGAACCAGCAGATTCCTCGATCTTCACCTACTGTAGGCTCATACAGACCGAGTTCGGTTCAGGGGAATACATTTCCCTACGGCTACACGGAGATAAAAATCTCACGAAGACATAGGTACGGATGTATCCCGAAAGCGATCCACTATCCTGCACGGAGGTGAAAACCTCACGAAGGACTAGCTTCTCACTCCCACTTAAAAGGTGTGACCAACGGTCATGCAATGCAATGCAAAAAAAATTTAAAATACAAATCATGATGAGAATTATAACTCAAAACAAATGAAATGCAATGAGAGGATCGTATATTTAAATTAAATTTTCAACTTTCGACAAAAAGACAAGAAATAATCAACTCGTGGCTTGACTCTCTTATTTAAAGTCCCCAGCGGAGTCGCCAAGCTGTTGACACCATTTTTTGACGGAAAACGGGGTCGACTTGTGTTTTGAAAAATGAAACGGGAGTCGCCACCAATCCCCCTTTTTTTATGAGGTGTGATTGGATCACCTCGAAAAGTGGTTATTTTTAATAAATAGTTTGATTTTATTAAAACAACAAGTTTGGTCCACAAAATTCAGAAAATTGGGTTCGGGAGTCGGTTACACACGGGGAAGGATTAGCACCCTCGATACGCCCAAAAATTGGTACCTAGTTGATTAGTTAATGTCTTGATGTCGATAATTGAAAACTTTGAAGAATTTTAAAGATACGATTCTTGTATTAAAGGGTAAAAAAAATTTGGGAAAAGAAACATATTTTACGTTAATTGAGAAAGAGAATCGTATCCAGTAAGTTAGGATACAATATCTCGAATTCTCGATACGAGAGAAATGCTTAATTAAAATGTATTTTAGCTATCTCGGATTTAAAAAGCGAGATCACGACCAGTAAGTTAGGACGCGATCTTTTTTCAAATCCCGAGATCATTTAAAACTTGAGTTTGAAAGGATTCATGTATTTAGATTTATTGTAAAAATCGTGACCCAGTAAGTTAGGGTACGATATTCTCAAATCTAAACACAAGATTTTGCTTATTCAAAAATCATAGTTTATGCATTGAAATAAATTAATTCAACATGAAATAATAAAACACGATGTTAATACTTGTAATAAGGCGATATTGAATACAATAAGCGAAAACAATACGAGCAATTGCTATAAAAATAAGATAAGTACAAATCAATAACATACGAAATAGCAATATATACAAGCAAATAAAATTAAAAAATTCATTCAAATCAATAAAGAAAATGGAATAAATAAATGAATAAGATTATAAAAAAAGTAAAAAGGTATATGTTTACTTATAAAAATTAAAACGTATATTGATATATGCATAAAAAATATGTGTATAAACTATAAAATATAGTACAAATATATATAGGTATGTACATATATATAAATAAATTATGAAAGATATACACATGTATAAATACTTTAAGCTTATAAAATATAAGAATATATAAACATCTATATATATAAGGCTAAAATAATAAAAAAAATCAATATATTAACAATAATAATGAATAAATAAAAGGAAAATAAAACTGATAATAATTATAAATAGTAATGATAATTTTAGTATATTTAAAATAATTAATTAAACAATAAAACAGATAAAAACGGGCTAAATTGAAATAAAAACGAAAATATTGGGTAAATTCGAAAATAAAAAAACGAAAAGGACTGGAGTAAAACGCGTGTCAAAAGGAAAGGACCAAAGGGGAAATATCACCCTATTGACCAAACGACGCTGTTCCAGTTTAATGCCTGCACATGGTCTATGGACCACATTGAAACAGACGCGAGAATTCATGGCCAAAATTGAAAATAATAAAGAAACCGAATTGAATACACAGAAAACGCGGAGGGGCTTATTGCGCCAATAGACCATCTCATGAAAATGCGCGGATCCCCCTGGAGCGGGTCGGGTCGCGCGCGGGTCATGGGGCTAAAACGGCGCCGTTTCACTTTTAGTATAAATATTAAAAAAACTCAAAAAAAAAAGAGATCAGATTCGTCATTTTTTAAAAAAAACTGAGAGAGAACTCTCTCTTTTGCATTCTCTCAGGCCCTGGCGCCGGTCATCGGTCGATCTAGGCCTCCGGCGTGCCTCCGCCCTAGCACCGCCGCATGTGGTGGCCGACGACTCCAAAATCGGATCTTTTGATCCTTTTTTTGAAGCCAGGCGAGTCTTAGGCACAAATCTAGGGCCAAACCTCGAAAAAAAATCCGAAGCTTGAAGAACGAGGGGAAACCGCTCGTCTTCTCCTTTCCGGCGCGGCACAGGTAACTCGCTTTTCTTATTTTTGTTTTGTTAAAAGAGTTGTAGAAAATAAACAAAAAATAAAATAAATAAAAAATAGAAGACAGTAAATAAAAACGCAAGAACAGAGAAGAAAAAAATTGAAATCAACCTTTTTCTTTTGCTTTGTAATCTTCTTCTTATTCACTGGTTGCTGTTAATCGATTGTAAAAAAAAATACAGACATGGTGTTTGGCTTTTATAGCCGATCCATTTCTATTTTCTCTATTATTTTGCTACTTTGCGTGTTTTACCCTTGTTTGCAGAGTGATTTGATGCTGATGGATTAGGTGGTAGAGTTGGTGGTTACTAGAGGCGACGGCAACAGAGAGGAAATGACGGCGGCGGCGTGGAAGTCAAAAGGGCAGGTAGTACGGTTGAAGGCAGTAGGCTAGGGTTCTGTTTTCTGATTTGCACTTTGGGCCATTTGGGCCATTAGGGTTTAGTTTTAGTGGGTTTAGATTTTGGGTCTAAGTTTGGGCTGATGGGTAAGGTCTAGGTGGTTTTGGGTATTGGATATTGGGTTAGCGTTGGGTTTGGTTATTGGGTAATGGGCCTCGGTTAAAAAAATTAGGCTTGTACAGGCATCACCCAACAATAAACAATATAAACAACAGGCTGGGATAGAACACACACATAGTAAGTCATGCATCCAGAGAAGAGTGAGTACTTTCCAATTGCGTCAAAGCAGTCGCACATTTGTTTCTTTCACGAAAAACGTGTATCAAAATGTTAGAACTCATAGAATAGAAGAGCATCCCTCATTCATCAACCAAGGAGACAATAAAATATTAGTGTTTAATTTAGCCCATCCCGACGAAGGGGGTTTCCACAAAAATAGGGTGAAATCAGGAAGGTTCAATCTTTTTGTAGGAGAAAGTGTAGTAATTTCACCAGCACTAGTAGTGATCCATTGAAGGAACCCTCTTAAGGGTCTATATTTGGAAAAAAAAAACTAACTCATTTCGGCAGAGCCAAATTTCCCATAAAGTGTAAATAGAAATTATGAACCAAGGGATTAGAAGATTTTGGATCCAACCTTTGGAGTTGACATTACCTTCAATCCATGTTGAAGAGGACAACTGTACAAGGGAAAAAAGGAACTCAAAATACCCTTTTAAAAATAAGTGATGGTAAAGATTTCTAAGAGTATATTTGGAAAAACTGATGCTACATTATTCAACTAAAGATCAGCCTCTTATATAGGCTTTACAGAGCAACAAATCTTAATAGAAAATCATATCTCAATAGGAAATCATATCCCAATAGAAAACCATAACAAAAACAGAAAAAATAAAGGAAACAAACTAACACAACTCAACCAAATCTAAATTTAGAAAAGAAAAAAACAAAATAAACTTTGAATCATTCTCCAACACTCCTCCTTGATTCAAACTTGCACACACCAAGTAAGGCTTTAAGATAACAAAACTTCTCTTTCGACAATGACTTGGTCAGCATATCTGCCAGCTGATCTTGAGTGCTGTAATATTCCAATGTTATCTCCTTTTTTGCAACCAGATTGCGTATAAAATGATAGCGAATGTCTATATGTTTCGTTCTGCCATGGAATATTGGATTTTTTGTCATGGTAATAGTTGCTTGGTTGTCACAAAATATTTCTGTTGCTTCCTTTTACTCATGTTGAAGATCTGCTAACACCCTTCTTAGCCAAATGGCTTGACAAGCTGCTGAGGTTGCTGCTATATACTCAGCTTCTGAAGTTGACAGTGCTGCTGTAGCTTTCTTTTTCGAACTCCAAGTGATCACTCCCGAACCTAGAGTGAAAACATTTGCTGAAACACTTCGTCTATCATCCAATGAACTTGCCCAATCACTGTCTGTGAACCCAGACAATCTAAAATTCGAAGTTTTGGAGTACCAAACACCATACCCTAAAGTTTTTGCAATATAACGCAAGACTCTTTTTACTGCTCCATAATGAACTATTGAAGGTTGTTGCATAAACCTGGAAATAACACCAACAGGAAATGAAATATCGGGCATGGTGTGCATTAAGTAAATTAAACCACCTACCAAGCTTCTGAACCTTTTTGCATCTGCCATTTCTCCTCCATCTTCTTGCTGTAATTTCTCATTGATGTTCATGGGTGTAATTGTAGGTTTGCAATTAAGCATGCCAAACTTACTGAGAAGATCCTTGGCATATTTTCTTTGTGAGATAAAAATACCATCTTCAGCCCGATGAACTTCAAGACCAAGGAAATAATGCAGTAGACCCATATCCGACATCTCAAATTCATTCATCATTTGAGATTTAAACTCATCCACAAGAAAAGTAGAAGAACTAGTATAAATGATATCATCAACATAAAGACAGACAATGATGAAATCATTACCTTCCTTTTTCACATATAAGGTAGGCTCGTTCTCACTTCTCACGTATCCTTTTTCCTGAAAATACCCATCAATCTTGCTGTACCATGCTCGAGGGGCTTGCTTCAGTCCGTATAATGCCTTTTTCAGCTTGTACACATTTGTTTCATTGCCTTTCTTTATGAAACCTTCCGGCTGTGCTACATAAACCTCTTCTTGTAGATCTCTATTAAGGAATGCTGACTTGACATCAAATTGATAAACAAGCCATTGCAATTGTGCAGCCAATGCTAGAACAAGCCTCACTGTTTCAAACCGAGCTACCGGAGAGAAAGTTTCTTTGAAATCAACACCATATTGTTGTGCATAACCTTTTGCTACAAGACGAGCTTTGTGTTTCTGTAAGCTTCCATCAGCAGCAAACTTTGTTTTGAACACCCACTTCAAGCCAATTGCACTTTTGTCTTTCGATAAGTCTACCATTTCCCATGTTCCATTCTTCTCAATAACTTTCATCTCTTCCTCCATTGCCTTCTACCACTCTTCCCTTTCAGCAGCCTCTTCATAGTATATAGGATCTGAAATAGCAAGAGCAAACTGACAAGATTCATAAGTGTCATTAGCATATTTTGGATTCAGCTTTCTGGCCCTTGCCGATCTTCTAAGCGGGAGTTGCTCAGCTAAAGGCTCTTTAGAAATTTTAGCTCTTGGTAAGTTAAGAGGTGAACTTGCTGAATTTAACTCTTGCCTTTCATCTTGTGAAACCTCAATGGGCATAGAGATTTGCTGATGTACCTACTCTTCATTCCAATCCCAGCTTGCATTTTCGTCAAAAACAACATTCCTGCTAATAATCACCTTGCCACTCAAAGGATTGTAAAGCCTATATGCTTTGGATTAAGAGCAATAACCAACAAAGATGCATTTCATAGACTTTTCATCAAGCTTGCTTTGATTGTGTGAATCTATCAAAGAATAGGCAATACAACCAAATATTTTCAAGTGGCTTACCGAAGGTCTCCTAGCACTCCATGCTTCATAAGGTGTTCGGTTGAGAACCGCCCTTGTTGGAGACAAATTCAGTAAATAAACATCAACAACAACACTTTCAGCCCAAAACTTATCTGGCAGCCCCTTAGATCTTAGCAAACTTCTTGCCATTTCAACAACCGTTCGGTTCTTACGTTCAGCCACACCATTTTGCTACGATGTATAAGGTGCTGTCAACTCTCTATGTATACCCTACTCTTCACAAAACTGGTTAAAGTCATTAGACAAAAATTCTCCTACTCGATCAGTGCGCAAAGCCTTGATACTTCTTCCACTTTGCTTTTCAACGAGTGCCTTGAACTTCTTAAAAATCTCAAATGCTTCTGATTTGGAGTAAAGAAAATACACCCAACTCATGCGGCTACAATCATCTGTAAATAACAAAAAATAACGACTTCCACCCAAGGATTCTGTTTTCATAGGTCCACAAATGTCAGCATGCATTAGCCCAAGACACTCAGACGCCCTTCTAGAGTTTCCTACAGGAAATGGTTTTTTACATTGTTTCCCAAATATACACCCTTCGCACAAATCTAAAGACTCAATTTTTGGCAGCCCAAACACCATTTCCTTCTGACTCAACAATTTTAGACCCTTTACATTCAAGTGCCCATACCGTAAATGCCACAACTTAGATTCATTATTCTCTTTAACAACAAGAGCCAGACTTTCTACATCAGAGACTTCAAGAGGAAAGAGCTTGTTTGGTGCCATCTGAACATCAACAATAATTTTTTCTATTTTTTTGTCTCTAATCAAACAAGACATGTCATCAAACATGACAGAATATCCACTACCCATAAGCTGCCCAATGCTCAATAAATTTTGAGATAAAGTAGGAACAAAATAGACATTATAAAGGAGCTTTATGTTACCATGATTATTGCTTATCGCCACAGTGCCTTTGCCCTCAACTTGTATTTTCTTTTCATCACCAAGTCTCACCTTCACCTTGTATGACTCATCCAGCTCCTTGAACAAAGATTTTATCCCCGTCATATGATTTAAAAAATCGCTGTCTAAAAACCATATGTCTTTTGAAGCTATAACATCATCTTGATAAGCCATGAATAGCTTAATCTCTTCATCACCTTCTGTATAGTTGGCTTGTCTTTCCCTTTTCCAGCAATCTACCGTCACATGCCCATATTTCTTGCAATAATAGCATTGAACATTGCTCCTGTATTGCTTCTGTTTTTCTGTCATTTGCCTTTATTCATCATGTCCAGGACTTCTACCTCTGCCACGACCTCCTCTACCACGATAACCACCTCTGCCACGATAACCTCTTCTGTATGTGGCCATTCTTGAATCGTCTTGCTGCTTGGAAGGCTCCCCCATCACTTGGAATGCCTTTTCGTCTGACTTTTCATTTGTACGGTTCAATCTTGCTTCGTGGGACTGCAAAGATCCCTGTAATTCATCAAATGAGTAAGTAGCTAAGTCTTTAGACTCTTCAATAGCTACAACGACATGATCAAACTTTGGAGTCAAACTTCACAACACTTTTTCGACAGTAGTTTGATCCGTAACTTGCTCTCCATAGGACTTCATTTGATTGACAACCGTTGCTGCCCTTGTAAGATAATCTTGCACTGATTCTCCACTTTTCATTTGCAATGTCTCAAAGTCACGACGAAGAGTCTGAAGCTTCACTGTAACAACTTTCGAAGTGCCTTGATACGCCATGTGCAATGTTGTCCAAGCTTCTTTTGCAGTTTCTGCTCTGCAATTTTTGAAAAAATTGACTCGTGAATAGCTTGCTGAATGAAGAATAATGCTTTGTTGTCTCTTTTCTATTTTTCTCTCAACTTAGCCTCCCCATCGTCATCAAGATACCCATTCTCAACTAAGTCCCACAATTCTTGAGATTTAAACAATGTCTTCATTTTGATGCTCCAAAACTCATAGTTGTCGCCATTGAAAACGGGAATTGCCGGTTGAGAAACACTCATGGTATTGTTGTTTGTCGCCATGAGAAATGCACCTAATAACAATCGAACCTAGCGCTGATACCAAAGAATGTTGAAGAGGACAGCTGCACAAGGGAAAACAGGAACTCAAAATACCCTTTTAAAAATAAGTGATGGTAAAGATTTGTAAGAGTATATTTGGAAAAACTGATGCTACATTATTCAACTAAAGATCAACCTCTTATATAGGCTTTACAGAGCAACAAATCTTAATAGAAAATCATATCTCAATAGGAAATCATATCCCAACAGAAAATCATAACAAAAACAGAAAAAATAAAGGAAACAAACTAACACAACTCAACCAAATCTAAATTTAGAAAAGAAAAAAACAAAATAAACTTTGAATCATTCTCCAACAATCCAATCTTCTCAATTACCAAGAGATGGTGTAAATCAGCAGTGGGAAAATATAGTAGTCCATAACAGTTGGTAGTACAACACTCCCAAAACAGATGGATGATGGATTCTTGGTCACTGGAGAAAAAGGTTCAATGGTCAACTAGATTTATGCCTCGACGAGCCATGAAGTTTCTAGTGGGGAGGGCTTATTGCCCACATTACCACAGAAAGAATTTTAGCTTCAAGGGAAGTTTAGTTTTCCGTACCCAGAGGTTGGAGTTTGTACCAAGAGGATTACCAAGGGAAGAATCATTACACAACAATATGAAGGAATAAGTACTTACCAGAGTAAATGATCCTAATTTTGATGGTCCACGACAAATGAAGTAGTACCCAGGTTGCGGGAAGATACAGGTACGCTCAGAAAAGTATCAACCACATCTTGTGATAATTGGTATGAGATCGAAGGAAAGCTACTATTCGACCAATTACTACGGACTTGTTCAAACGACCAAGATTCCTCGAAGAGTGTCAGAGGACCTTGAACTAAGTTGTGTAGGGGGCCTCTTCCTATCTAATTATTATACTAAAAATTGACAGATTTTCCATATCTAATAACCAAGTTTAACCTAGACTCAAGAATGTGGCTAATCTTTCTTAGCGAAGATCAAATCACGGATATGCTCTTTAGACGGGGCAAACTTCTAGGATCAATGAGATATTTAGAAGTAAGAACTTTGGTCCAAATCATGTCTTTCTCTTGGATTAATCTCCACCCTAACCTAGTTAGAGGGTTTGATTTTTAACCTTTGCTCTTGGTATACCCAAACCTCCGGAAGCTTTGGGTTGTGTTACTAACTCTCACATAACAAGGTGACCATGACTAGCTTGTTCATTGCCTCCCTAAAGAAAGTTTATGCTAATACGATCTAGGTGATTATGAATACTAGTGGGGAGCGTACAAAATTGCATGAAATAGTTTGAAATGGTAGCCATTTTAGATTGAATGAAAACCAATCTTCAGTAAGGGATAGGAATTTTGCTTTCCAAGACTCAGTTTATTCCATATCTTATCAATAAACTCATAGTCATTCATAGAGATTCTTTTAGAATGCATTGGGAATCCGAGATATCTCCTTAAATTTGACACTTCCTATATCCTTAATTCATAATAGACACTTGCCTTGTGAGAGGTGAAATACTTTGGGGAGAAAATCACTCGCGATTTACTAAAGTTTATAGTTTGGTTGGTGTAACGCCCTCAACCCGATTCGATTTGCCAGATCCGGCTCTTAAGTGTTACCACACACAAGTCTCAACAAAAATCATTTTTGCTAAATATAAATACATTAAACTCATATAAAGACTTAGACTCAACAATTAAACTAATATTTAGGAATACAAATATTACATAACTTTACAAAATATCCTTTCTACAACTACATCTGGACGGTTACAAAATTTACAAAATGAATTTATATATTACGCAACTCCCACAACATTGTATGTATAATAATCCGATACGCCCCTTCTTTGGCGTATTCTTAGCATCATCCCTCTAGACGCAAAACCAACGTCAATACATGAAACATAAAGACATCATAACTAAGTTCCTTTCAAAGGAACTTAGAGAGAGTCGAAATAAAGTATCTTGACGAATACTTATAAAACTAAAAGATCATTCAAGCCAATTGCTCTTTTAATTCATTTACTTGTTTGGGTGAATACTATTACAATTTTGGACTTACGCTTATACGTCAATTACTAAACTTCTACTCTTATTTGTTCTTTACACTATTGGATTGAATTGCAATCTTTCCATTCCTTTTAGTACTTTTCTCTAGCTTATTACTCCAACAAAGATATTTTCACAATCTATTACATACTGATAATATCTCTTCACATACACTTCTTTCAGAATGGCAGTTTACAATTTTCAATCTTGGGTGGACACTTTCACGTTTGGCGGATACCTATACAATTCATATATTGTCAACTTTCAATCAAATACCGTTTAGTTCAGTCTCAACGCTTGCTGTATACAGACAAAAAATTATCCGAACTTAAGTATCAATATGTCTCGCATGATGAAACTATTGGGAAATGTGCCCATATTGTAGTAAATATGTAACTATTTTCTATTTATTTGAATGATAAATAAATAAAGTTAACTTCACATTTCACTATCATGTCTTTTAAATTTTCTTCCAAACTTGGTTCTCTAAATAGACAAGCAAAGGATAGTGATTCAATCGAATCCGAGGAAGATGAGTAACAAATGCATTAGGATATTGTAATCTCACACTCAGGTTCACAAATGTGTAATCAATCCGCTCATGGATGAGACCAGAGATATTACAAAGATTAAACCTAGTAAACTTTGAGCCTTTAAACCCGATGTCAATCAAGTTATAGTGATTGTGACAATCTTGAAAATCTATAAACCTGGTATAGGAAGGTGGGAGACCTCTAAGTTATGCAAAACTACCAATGACCTCATTAAAGTCTCCGGTAACAAGCCAAGGTAGATTATGATTATCCTCTACATCTTTAAGATTATGCCATAGAAGTATACATTCACTTAATCTAGGGCTAGCATAAATAGAAGGTAAAGTCCATTGAGAATTGAAATGATGTTGTTTTATATATTAGTTTTGTTGGCTAGAAAATAATAATATAAAGTGCCATCAAATATTGATGAGTTAAAATTGTACGAGTTATTATTTAATAATACCCAATTAAATGAATTTGATGGTAAACTATAATTGTATAAATTTATGTAGTAAAAGAATCAATTATATATATGCACTAGTTGTTAGAACCGTAAATAATATCTAATATAAAATTAGAACTGTAAATTAGGATCTATCATGTCAAATCATCGAGAATAAATCGAGAATAAATCAAGAACAAAACTTGAAGTGAAAGATTAACTGAATTCATTAATTTCTTGAAATCTACGGATATTGGGGTTTTGATCTTCCAAATTAGCATACAAGTAATCTAGAGAACGTGACTCTCTTTTTTCTAAAGATGGAATATTAGAAAAGTTAGCTTATTCTGTAATTTGGGGACCATAACCCTAATATATATAACTTTGGCACATTAGCCCTAATTCCTATTCAGCCCATCATCAAATAGAAATTAGTTACTAGAGTATCTACATATATTCAACCCATACTTTATTTAATAATTAAAGCCCAATAAACTTTAACCAAATTAGATCACTTTTAATTTGGGCTAACCTATTATGATAGCATGTAATTACCCTTATTATATATGTGATGTCCATATTTTCCAACAATCTCCCACTTGAACCACATATAGATATACTAATTACTCTATAATTATATATCATTATATAACCTTATGAGCTCAAAATGTTACTATCATATCCAAAAGGTATTCCGAACAATCTTGTTCATTAATTATGTTAACATAGAACTAATGCGACATTCGTTACATATATTGTAACTAAATCCATCTCTAATCACGTATATTAACACAACCAAATGACATAGATCAAGTATGGATGTGTAGTATGGCAATTACATGCAATATGATCTAAACATATTTATTTCCAACTGGTCCTCCTTAAACCTTAGTGAGATCAAACCTTATCAAAATCAGAGTGTGAATAAATCAAATAAACTTTATTTCTGCAGAAAATAAACTTAATATCCATAAATTGAAATAATTAAAAATGTGTCTATAATATAAAAGCATTTAAAAGTACAAACTCCCACTAAAATCAAATATCCTTAAATGATATTACATCCATATGAGCAGTGTGCTTTTATAAAACCTTAGGTGTAGTCCCTTAGTAAGCGGATCGACAATCATGGAGTTTGTCCTAATATGTTTATAGGCACCTAACCACTCTGAACTTTTACTTTAACAACCAGGAACTTAAAGTTTATGTGTTTTGACTTTGATGTGCTCCTGTTCCTATTAGAATAAAAGACTACAATTTGTTTTCACTATTTGCACCTTAGTGACAAAATCTTGTATCCAAATTCCATCAAAATCTGAGTATGTATACATGATGATCTCTAACTAATTAGACCTCTGATATGTGAGTATGCAATATTTTCTTCTCTGAAAATACCTTATAACCCTCTTGGATGCTATCCAATGGTCCAAACCAGGGTTGTTTAAAATATTTGCCTAACATCCCAACAGTGTACACAATATTCCAATGTATACAAACCTGAACATACATTAGACTTCCCACTATTAAAATGTAAAAAATCTTATGCATTTTTGCAATCTCAAAATCATTCTTAGGGCATTGATTGAGACTATACTTATTATTGACAAGCGGTATGTCATGAACATATAAAACCAAATATAGAAACTTACTCCCACTAAACTTATGGTATATACAATTATCGACAAAATTCATCTCCAAACCGAATGAGATAATCATTTGGTAAAATTTGTAATACTATTGACAAGAAGTATGCTTAACTCATAGATGAAGTTCTTTAATTTGCAAATGATTATCTTTGCATCATCAGACACAAAGTTTTCTAGTTGCACTTTATAAATGTATGATTAGTGTTACTATTGAGAAACCATTAACTTAATATTCCACTAAAGCCAATATAACTCTTTCTCTAGTGGACCTTTTTAATGACATTTGTTCTTGAGATTGTTGGGTTTGTTCTTCTGGAACAATTACCTCATCTTGAATAGGGAGTTTTTCAACATTGTCTTATTAAGGTTCTAGATTCACTTTTTAATTAATGATAGGTATGAGAACCTAAACATCATCAAAAGTGATAGTAGGAACTGAGTTAGAATTCAATTCCTCCTTGAAATGTTGTGCTTCATGATTATTAGACTCATGCAATTTGAATGATCCCACCTCTTAAAATCTCTTTTAACATAAGGGGTGTTTTTCGCAGTGAGAGGTGCTAGTTGTTCTTCCCTTAGTGCAATGTCTATGTTTGTACAACCGAGCACTATAAGTAAGTGCCTTTTCCATTCATTGAAATTAGTCCCATTAAGCATGGGTATAGAATTTATATTAGTAGATATTGTGGCAGTAGAAGATGAATTAGCTGAATATAGAGCAAAAAATAAATAAAAATAAGCTCACATCAATATTCATAAGTAAACAATAAATTCAAGATAATGGCTAATCCCATCTTAAGATACCAAACACAACATTAATATCAAGTCTTTGGATAGTAATATTAATAGTAAGCAGTACTCTTATTGTAGCAATCAAACATTGACAATAAATTATGTCAAACAATAAAGTAATCTTTGGACTAACATATTGCTCACATAAAGTACCTTATTGCTCACAAAAAAAAACAAATCACTTTGGCAACTTATTGCTTCAATTAAGTTATTTTTAAAAATATATAATTATATCAATATTCAAATTAAAAAATTACCCAATAGTAAAAGGTCAAAACTAAAATTTCTGATTGCACTACAGTTTATGAAATAACCCAAAATAAGGCTATCTTAATAGTGCAATTAAAAAAACCAAAAACCTTAATCTTTGACTAATTTAAAAAAAACCATATTTGTCAAAACCAAATTTGACCAAAATTTATAACCGTATCATTAAAATCAATATCAATTCATGCAAAATAAAATCATGCATTATTCCCTTAAATTCATTGATATGTATATGCATATAATAAAAATATTATCAACTTACTCTGCATCTACGTGTAACTCCAAAACTGAATTTATAAGTGGGTTAGCATAAAAAACCTTTATATGCATGAATACTTATAAAAAATTTGTAACCACCAAATATATATATATTAATAATTGACATATATCATAATTTATAAAATAAACACTACACCAAAACAGGGTTTTAGCGGCAGTTTTAGTGGCGTTTGGACAAAAAACGTCGATAAAAATAAGGAATTAGTGGCGCTTGTGAAAAAGTGCCGCTAAAAAATGAGCTTTAGCGGCGTTTCTAAGGCAACGCCGCTAAAAATATGCATTAGCAGCGTTTTCACTGAAAACGCAGTGAAAACGCCGCTAATAAAAAATCTCAACGGCGTCGTTTGGTAGCCTTCAGACGGCTTTAGTAGCGTTTTTGTCTTAGCGCCGTTAATGCTTTGACTTTAAGCGACGTTTTTAAGTGTTCGCCGCTAATGGTCGAGGGTTTTAGTGGCGTTTTTAATCAACCGCCGCTAACGTTAAGGTATTTAGCGGCGATTTCTTTAAAGCGCCGTTAAGATATGGTCTTTTAGCGGCGTTTTTATATAAGCGCCGCTAAAGTTAAGATTTTTAGCGGCGTTTTTATGATAAGCGTCGCTAATATATGGTCTTTTAGCGGCGTTTTTGTTGAAGCGCCGCAAAAAACATTTTATCTTAATTGGTTTATTATTTAGATTAATTAAATAAAATTCAACTTAAATCTAATTAAATATTTAAAATATTCAGAAAAAATAACACATAGAAATAATTTGAAATAAATCATATGGAAAAATTAAAATAATATTATTTAAAATAATTTTTAAGAGTTTTGGGTACATGATTAATACTGATTATTTTTTATATTATATATACTAAATTTTTTTTATATAATCGTAAAACAGATAGTATGATTTTAAATTTAAAATATTGAATTAATTAATTATCAGTATAGTTAATTTAGGGTTTTAGGTTTAAGGTATATATATATGATTATTAATTTAATATAGTATTAATTTAAATTCAAATTTTGGTTATTGTGGATGTGAATATCCAAACAAAGGCTAAAATTTCAAAATTATGTTTTTTATTTAATTTGATGGATAAAATTATTTAATTTGAATTCAAGGTTGGAATAGTAATACTCAAATAATTCATGACAAACATTTAATTAAATACTTAAATAAAATTGTGAATTTGAATTGAAATCATTCAAATTAAAATATATGCATGTACGTCCTAACTCGCTATCATTCCTTTTGTTATCACTTCATCAATATTAAAAAAAAATGCCATGTATATCGTCCTTCTTGTTTTCATTTATCTATTTGAGAAATTAAGAATATAATAAATTTGTTAATTAGAGAAATTTATTCATTTATCAATAAAATAAAATATTAAAAATTCCATACTTTATATAAAAATAAATTTTATAAAGATTAATATTGTTTATTGCTACTTTATACAAATTTTTAACTATTAATTATTGTTTAATCGATTTTAACTATTTTATGATTATTAAAGATTTAGGGAATTTTTTGAAAGGTATTTAAGGAGTAGGGGGTATGGATTAGGGTTTGAGATATAATGTTTAGGGGTTAGGGGTTAGGGATTTAGGGGTTAGGAATTTAAGGGTTAGGAGATTTATGGGTTAGGGGTTAGGGATTTAAGGTTTAGGGTGTCAAGGGTACTCAAGTTAGGGATCATGCATGGTTGCTTAGATTAATTTGTTTTATTAATTTATATATTAAATATGTTCTTATATGCATGTTTGTAAAATATATAATAAATTTAATATTAAGTAGTGACTGGCCAGTTTTATTTCTCCAAATTTTTGTCACTACTCTACAAAATCTGGTTCAACCTTCTAATTTAAAGTATAGAAAGGATCGTTCTAAAAATATGTATTGATGAACGACGGGATTTGGAGTGTTGGAAGCTAGAAGCCCCCTTTCGGTATTTTGGCAATGTTCCTAGGGCACCGATAGCACATGTCAAGAATCCTACAATTGGTGGAGGTTCAGTGATCATTTAAGATATTTCAAAGATGTATAGTTTATATATTATTAAATTAAGATATATATATATATATATAGATCAGTTTATATATGCATGTATACTGAATGGTTAAATTAGGGTTTAAGGTTTATTTTAGACTTGTTAAATGATACATTTAATTACTAAAATTTATATTTAAAAATATTTAACATTAACAATTCAATATTTTTTATATGGATATATATAAGTAATTACATAGTTAATTTGGATAGGATCAAAATATATGAAAAATAAAAAAAATATAAAAATGAAATAAAAAACTAAAATTTATAATTTTATCATGTAGAAGCCCAAATTTTCCCGGCCCACCAGAGAAAATAAAACAAATCAAAACAGCCAAAAAAATTAAAAACCCAGCCCTAAAACTAAAAAATTTCAGAAAACTTTAATCCCCCCTAACCCTAGGCGTCGCACCACTTACCCTCTGCCATCACCAACTCTGCCACCACCACCTGCAACGCCACCTGCTCCACCTGAAATGAGAAGAAAACACACAAAGAAACAGCAGAAAGCAAGCAAATATAAAAAACTTGTAAAATGGCTATAAAAGCCAAGCAAAAACTGATTGTAAGGGTCTTTTTTTACTAGAATCAGAAATAAAAGAAGGAACTTTGAAGGTGATTTTGAACGGGTTCATTACTGTTTTTGTTTTTATTTTATTTTTATTTCATTTTTATTCTTTCTTTCATTTTTTTACATATGGAAATAAACACAAAAAAGGAAAAGAGGAACTCACCATAGTCATTACGTGCCTTTGTCGTCAGAGGCTTCTTCTCCGGTGACAAAATCAGTCGTTGAGAGGGCTGGTAGAGCTTTTCCTTTTGTTTTTTGGGTGTTTTGAGGCCGGATTTGAGTTTAGTGGGCTGAGATCTAAAAAAGGGGAATTTTTTTCCTTTGCCGGCCACCGTGCACGGTGGCGCCGATGTCGGCGATCGGAGTACGGCACGGTGGTCATTGGCTGGAGCCAAGATCGGAAGGAGAGGGGCTTGAGAGAGTTTAGAGAGTTTTTTTTAGGAAGGGATGAAGAATGAAAATTTTTAAAAAATTTTAACTTAAATAGGGCCCATGAAACGGCGTCGTTTTGGGCTTGAGCAACAATAGCCAAAACGGCGCCGTTTTGCCTTAGACCCTCGTGGTGACCCGACCCTGAGGGGAGGATCCGCGTGTTTTCTTTAAAAGGGCTATTTGCGCGTGCGGTCCCTTTGATTTTGTAGCGCGTTGCAATTTGCCCCTCTTTCCCTCTTTTCTTTATTTTTAATTTAGCCGTATAGTTTTATCGTTTTTTCATTTTAGTCCCGCGTAAAGTGATACATTGGGAAGGATGGGGTATTTCCTTTTTTGGTCCCCCTCCTTTCACATGCATCCCAAATTAATCTTTTGCTTTATTTTATTCTGATTTCCCCTCTAGGACTTTGTTTTGTTTTCAATCTAATCCTTTATTATTATTATTATTATTATTATTATTAAGCTTATTATTATTATTATTATTCTTGTTATTGCATTTATTATTATTATTTGCCTTATCATTATTTACCCCTTTGTACTGTTTTTAGATTATGTTATATATATACATAATTTATATATATACACATTCATATTTTTATAATATGCATACTCATATAATTTTCCAAGTTTACTTACATATGTATATCTACTTAGATATATATTATTTATACTTTATACTTTAATATACCACTACACCAAAACAGGTCTTTAGCGGTGTTTTTTTAGGCCTTTAGCGGTGCTTTTTAAGGCCACTAAATGTATTTGCCGCGCTTCCACAAGCAAAAAAGGCCACTAACGAAAACATCACAAACGTTTGCAGCGTTTTCTTCTAAGCGCCTCTAAAGAACATGTTCTTTAGCAGCGTTTTTCTCTAAGTGCCGCCAAAGAACATGGTCTTTAGCGGCGATTTTTATTAAGCGCCGCTAAAGAACATGGTCTTTAGCGGCGTTTTTTTTTCTAAACGCCTCTAAAGAACATGTTCTCTAGCGGCATTTTTTTCTAAGCGCAGCTAAAGCTGCGTTTTTTACAAAAACGCCACTATTTTGGGGATTTTTTTATATTAAATTTTTCATTTTTTCAGCCCACCTGTAGCAACAAATCAAAAGTAACCAGATCTAAACCAACCAAAAGCAATAAATTAATATAATATTTCAAATTAAACGAATAAAATAATATTAATATCAATAAATAAAAGTGAATTCATATTATGTTTGCAAAAATGTTAAATGTTAAAATGATAAAAATATTTATGCTATACACTATGACGGCGGAAGTTGCGACTGAAACATCTTCATCATAATCTGAAGCTGCTGCTGGAGTTCGTTGTACTTTTTGCTCTGCTCTGCTTCTCTCGCTGCAGCCTCCGCTTCCCTTGCTGCAGCCGTTGCTTCCCTCGCTGCCGCCTCTTCTTTAAGTTGTAGCTGGAGTTCTTAATATTTCCTTTGAACCTCAACTGTGGTCGCTTGCATCTGAGCCATCTGGTCTTTTAACCTCTGAACTTCAGCTTGAGCCTGACTCCCCGAAGCCATGTATTGGTGGGAGCTGGATCCAAAATATTGGGTTGGGCTAACAAAAGATCCTTGAAATCGAACCTGACCATACCTTTCAGGACCCAAAACTTCAGTAATAATCCGGTTATCAATGTCTTCAAGATGAACAGAACTATCACTAGAAGCAATCGCTTCGTACTCTGCCTTTTTATCCTTTAGTTTTTCCTAATAAATAAATCACATAGTTAGGAATGCAATATTATATATTAAAAAACATATGCAACATAACAATAGTCGCATTATAAGCAATGAATTAAACCATTAGAAAATAAACACTATAAATAACTAAAACAAGTCAAATCGTATTAAGTAAACGTACCATTATTTCAGCAGCTTTAGGAGTCATGGAAGATCCATCTTTCTTCCTATGTGTAATTTAAAAAAGTTGAAGGCGTCCAACTTTTTGACTGGACGACAGTTCCTACAATATAGTAGTAAAAATATTATTTAATAGAAAGTTATACATATTTGACAATATTAAAAAATTAAAAATACCTCCGCCTCAGCTACACATGCAAAACTTCTCGACCCGGCTGTGTAGGTGAAATTTTATTTCTGCCTGCTGCTTTTTCCAACTTGTTCACGATCCTACGTTATGCAATTTTTAGTACGTAAATAGAAAATACTGTAAACCAAAATAATTACAATAGTTTGGAAGTACGTCATACCTCGCCTTTCTTCGAATGCCAAAATCTAACCGCATCTTCCCATTGGTACCTCAACATACCCGGCGGGACATTTTGCAATTTCTCATCGAGGGTTGTTTTTGTCTTATAATAATTTTTCTTCAAAGTACTTTTATTGTCTCTCCATCTTTTTCCCAATGCCTTCTTTACATAAGCATCCGAGACCTCTAAAGCAAACCTCGCCTACAAAAAATAGAAAACACAGGTTAATAAAGTAAATATAAATGAAACTACTTCCCAAGCATTACAGATGACATTAACATTTTGTGTTACCTTAATATTATCGAGGGCTTGGTTTTTGTTGCTATCGGGCATTTGATGCCATGACTCATAGTTGATAGGCAACATATTCGGATTTCGTGCTAAAATGCCCATGTATCCTGCTAAAAGTCGAGCTTCTGATCCAACAGGCTGACCAAAACTGTTTCGTCCAACTTTGACACGCTCGACTGGATCTAACTCGTATAACTCTCTAAGTAGCATACTTCCTCGACCTCTGCGCATCCCTAGCTACAAATGGTATATTATAATATAAGAATTTGAAAAATAAATCAACTATAAGTCAGCACGCATGTAAATTAAATGTAAAATTACTTTGAACTTCTGTTGGATCCTCAGCTGTAATCGGAACATTCGAAGATCCAATTGCTGTCTATTGTTCAGTACTATTTTTTTCTGTCGAGTTTGGATCATTTTGAACAATGCTTCCCCTTAGAATTTTTCTTCTAGGCATTTTATCTGCAATACACATAAAATGGTTCACAACTAAATAACTAATTACAACAATAACAGCACATATAAAACAGCTGAAATATATAATAAGACCAAGATGTAAATTATGATATTACATATAATTAAACAATCGTAAAATCTTACTACATCATTATTCGTAAATATCATCGGTATCCTGACGAACCCATTGAAATTGTGCACTAGTACTAGGGTTATTATCGTTTAAGTTTTGTTCTGGAAAGGGCAAAGTTTCTGATCTGTCGTCATGTTATCTCTACTTCCACTGCCCATGTCAAACAAGTCTCTAGGGATGTTATGGAGTAGAACGTATCAACCCTCATTAGTTGGATCTTTTGAGTAAAAAACTTGTTTGACTTGAGATGAGAATACATACGGCTCATCTATCAGTTGTTGTCCTGTGTGAATCAATCGGTCAAAGTTCACCATTGTAAAACCAAATTGATCTTGCTTAATTCCACAAGCTGTATTAACATCGGCCCAATCACCTCGAAATAAGACAACTTTCCATTTGCCGTAGTAATCCAACTCAATTATGTTAGTAAGATGTCCGAAATATTCCACATTTCCCTCGACAGGATTATTGTCCCTAGCACTAGCATAACTTGTAATTGCAGAATTGACAACTATTCCACAATTTTGCGTTCTCCTCAACCTCTCGCGATATTTTGTATGAAATCTGAATCCGTTGATGAGAAACGCACTATATCTTTTAACCACTCGATTTGGACCTTGGGAAAGCCATTTAACTTCGTCGTTTACGTTCTTCCCACTCCAAACCTATTGAATGGAAAGTAAATTGAGTAATTAAAAATGTTATGAGAAAGCATTATTATTTGTAAACGGAAGCTCCAACTGCATACCGTTTGGCTTAACCATTCATAAAAAGATTCTGTAAACAACTTATTGATATCTCGATGTTGTGTTCTTCGGGAGCGCTAACGAGATCTCAATATTTGTTTGTACTCACTATGTTAAAAAAATGTTCACTTTGTTAGAAGATAAACAATTTTTAGTTTGATAAATATTTATAAAATTTGTAGAACTTACTTCCGTAAAGGTTCCAATGATTCGTGGTGAAACAGAACATATCGATGTGCTTGTACCCACGATAAATGATCTAATTCTGCAATTTCAACTTTGCCGATTGGTTCTCCAAAACTTTGGAACAAATAAGTATCGGCTAAGTTATAGCCCGTGAGCCCAGCATTCCTATTTGGTCTGTTCAACCTTGTTTCGACATCTTCCAAATATCTTGAGCAGAAGGTCATACATTCCTCTGCCAAGTAGCCTTCAGCAATCGATCCTTCTGGATATCGCTTGTTGCGGCAGTAAGACTTTAATTTGGATAGGAACCTAAACACAATATACAATATTATCAAAAGTTGTAACTAAAGGCATAGAGGTGAATGAAGGAAAAAATTAAAAATTTTAATTAACACCTTTCTATGGGATACATCCATCGATAGAAAATGGGTCCGCCAAGAATTGCTTCCTGCGGGAGATGGATTACCAAGTGAACCATAATGGTGAAAAAGGAAGGTGGGAAGATTTTCTCCATGCTGCATAAAGTCAAAGCGGCTCGATCCTGTACCTTCTGAAGTTCTTGAACATCCAAAACTTTGCCATAAATGACTTTCATTATGTTGGATAGTTTAATGATACAAGACGTCACCTTCTTCGACATACAACATCATAGAGCAACTGGCAGTAAATCTTGCATCAAGATGTGATAGTCATGTGATTTTAGCGAATATAATCTTCGATCTTTAACACTAACACATCGAGATATATTTGATGCATACGCATCTGGAACCTTCATATCCTTCAGCACCATACAAAACAGTTCTTTCTCCGTCTTGGACATTGAGAAAATAGAAGGCGGCAACCGATATTTCCCATTCGGAAGTGGATTGGGATGAAGATCAGGCCGAATTCCCATTTAGACTAAATCAAGTCGACTCTGAAGATTGTCTTTTGATTTTCCATCGACATTCAAAATTGTACCCACAATGTTCTCGCAGACATTTTTCTCAATGTGCATAACATCAAGATTGTGTTGTAAAAGGTGATGCTCCCAATAAGGCAACTCAAAAAAAATACTTCTTTTTTTCCACAAGTCCGCCTCATTAGGATCGTCCTCTTCGTCGGAGTCTTCATCAGCTTCATTTTTTGATCTTCTGTTTCTTTGCATGTTTGACGGTTGATTCATCTTCCCATAAATGAAATTCATATCTTCCAACAGCAACAATATTTCAGAGCCACTGGTCTGGGAAGGAGCTTCTCTGAACTCTTCAGTGCCGTCAAATACAGAACTCTGAAATCTAAATCTATGATTTTTCGGTAACCACCGACGATACCCTATGTAAGAAAACTTCTTCCCATTGTACAACCATTGCGAACATGTTTGTGCAGCACAACAAGGACACGCATAATGACCCTTGGTACTCCAACCGGATAAATTGGCATAAGCGGGAAAGTCATTAATGGTCCACATCAAAGCCGCACGTAAATTAAAGCTCTCATTCCTCAGCACATCGTATGTCTCGACACCAGCCCATAATTGTTTTAACTCTTCTATAAGTGGCTGTAAATAAATATCGATATCATTCCCGGGCCCTTTCTCACCAAAGATAATCATAGATAAGATAAGGGAAGATTGCTTCATGCAAATCCACGGAGGCAGATTGTAAGGAACAAGCACTACTGGCCAAGTACTGTACGGTGCTCATGATCTTGAAAGGATTAAATCCATCAGATGCTAGCCCAAGCCTCACACTCCTAGTATCGCTTGCAAAGCCTGGAAATCTATTGTCAAATGATTTCCAAGCTAAAGAATCTACTGGATGCCTTAATAATCCATCATCGGTTCGTCTATCATGGTGCCACGTCATAGACTCCGCTGTCTTCGACGACATGAAAAGCCTTTGAAGCCTCGGTATCAACGGAAAATACCGCAAAATCTTGACTGGCTTCTTTCTCGACTGTGCATCATTTTCATCGTCCTTCTCATCTTCTGTGTTTCTACTAACCCAAGGGGATTGGCCGCATACATGACAGCACTGTTGGTTTTTTCGATCGCCCCAATACAACATACAGTCATTTGGGCAACTATGGATTTTGTTGTACCCAAGGCCTAAATCTTTTATCAATTTCTTCATATCTTTGCATGACTGAGGGATTTTTGCAAACGGAAACATTTCTCTTAAAAACTCTAACAGCATTGTCAACGAGTTCCCGGTCCACCCTCCCAAACATTTTAACTGAAAAGACGAACACATAAAGACATTTTTGAAAATTTTGATCCTTCATACAGTTCTTCGTTCATGTCATTAAGTAGCACGTAGAACTTCGCCGCTTCTTCATCGGCTCTTCATGAGGTACACTACTTCCTGGTTCGGTAAAAGCATTTCTCCCAATATTACAATCATCAGAAGGCACAAAGTCCGCTGGGAATGACTGGACACCATGATTGTGCATATTAAATGCATCCCGCAACATACCTTCCATGTCATCCCCTCTATCAGACTGATGGTAAGTAGTACCAGAATAAGATACATCCATCATTGAAGAGGAAGTACTAGGCGGGCATTCTCCATGAAATAACCATTGTTTATAACCCCGAACAAACCCATCAACAATTAGATGCTCGTATACAACCTCACGATAATGCCAGTTTATGTTGACACACTTCTTACAGGGGCAAAGAATCATGTTCTCTTGGCTTGCATATTGAAATGCAAAATTTAGAAAATACTGTACTCCATTTTGATAATCGTTGCTAACCCTTGACAAATTCATCCAAGATCGGTCCATTTCTTAATTCTTGAAGTCTGACGTTGACAATAATTTGCACGGGTAAGTTAAAACGCCAGTTGTAACCATAAATGACTTACAGAAATTTGTGATATGATATATTTTTATGTATTATGTAAGTTATGTATTATGTATTATGTAAGTACTGCAAGTAATGTAAGTTATGTAAGAAAGTTATTATGTAAGTTGTGTATAATATTAATTATGTGAGTCGTGTATAATGTAAGTTAAGAAGGTTATGTATAATGTAAGTTATGTAAGTAATTTAATTTATGTAAGTTATGCAAGTTATTTAATTTATGTCAGTTTCTATATATGTTTATATATTATGTAAGCTATGTACGCGTATAACCCATGTAAGTTATTTAAGTGGTGTATTAAGTTATGGACGTTATTATGTAAGTTATGCAATGTATTATCAGATTATATATAAGTTATGAAAGTTATTATGTAAGTTATACAAGCTTATATATAAGTTATGTATTATGTTATTATGTATTATGTAATTTATTATGTTATTATATATACGTTATGGAAGTTATTATGTAAGTTATGCAAACTTATATACCAATTATGCATTGTGTTATTATGTATTAAGTAAGCAAATGATTGTCAAAGAGTTACGTATGCTGTAAAATTATTTATAAGTTACCGTATGATTGTTAAATTGGAGTTATTTTGGTTATGTATATTAAAACAATATATATCTTATAGAAATAAAATATTTAAATTTTTTTAAAAAATATAATTATTTACAAAACGTGTAAAATTGATACTTATAAATTTTATTAATAATAAATCTAGAACACTTTTTTAGAAAACTTATAAATTTAATACTACTAAATTTTTATACTAATAAATTTAGAATAATTATTTACAAAACTTATAAATTTAGAAAACTTATATAGAAAATAAAACAATACTTATAATTATTGGTTTTAATAGAAAATTTAAAATGTTATTATTATGTCAAAATTTAAATACAGGTTACATGTCCATATTAATATATGTAATATGTAAAAAGAATATAAATTATCGTATTTATGATATATATATTTCCGTCCAAATTTTTTTGCGTTACTTGCACAAATGATTGCGTTTTTTGCACGAACATATTACATATTCCTTTCTAAGTTGCTGCTGGAAAATATTAACATGGAAAATAAAACCTAACACATGAGGTACATCTTGCGATTTAAGCAAACTGTAAACGGACTGATTATGAATCAGCTTACAAATAATAAATCGAAAGTTTAAAAACGGAATTACTAGTTTACAAACCACAAAATGAAACTGTAACCCAACATTATATTCTAACACACATTATTAAATTAATAAATAGTCATAGTAAGTAACTGAGAAAAACATATGAAAATAGACAATTAAGTAAGATATTAAAATCATATTAGAGGTTGGATTTAATCCATATGAAAATTAAGATAAAAAAACCGTCATAATCACTCAAAACATTAATTCAAAATTATGCTTTCCATGCTGGCCTAATTTTGAAATTGAACATGTTAAATCAACACAATGGGATACAATACCATAGCAACATAGTATGGATGGATTACAATTTAAAACAAGAATAGGTAGTAAATCATAACACTGATTCTAGAACAAAAAATATATTTTCATTCGGCAAATTAAACAATACTTAGAGAGAAATGGGTAATATCTTTACTAATGTATCACTTTGATATTATCTCATTTCGTCACTTATATATATATGTATATATATGTATAAGAAGGTAAATGACAGTTCCCAATCCAATGTACTTTATATATATATTCCAACAGTACATTAAGAAAATGGATGAAACACAAGTATAACAAACAAACAGAAACTGCTGTACATGGAACACTACTGTTTCATCATACTAAATAACAACATGGCCTAAAAAAATTTAACAATATATATCCAATTCATTACCTGGGAATGTAATCGGCTACATCACATTTAACAGAACAATTTTATAAATTATTAAAGTAAACCCTAAAGTAGACATCAAAATTTCATACTAAAAAAATAGCACCAAATTATTTCACCGAAACCAACAGAGAAGAAATTGAATATTGACATTTAGTCCAACCCATTTAACCCGTTACACTGATAATGAAAGCATCTCAAATAAAAAAACCATGAGTTCTGTACCTTCAGCAGGATGAAGAAAAGTGAAATCGTTGAAGACCGATGAAACCAATGAAACCGTTCACACCAGATCTAAACAATCGAAGCAGAAATGTACCTCCAGGAAGATGAACGAAACAGTCGAAGACCGAAAGCCCTAAACACGAAAAATACAATTTTTTAAATTCCAGTATCCCCAAACAATAAAAAAGCAAAATAAAAGTAAAAAATAAGACAAAACCCAATGTATAAAGACCACAATCAGACATTCGAACCTTAAATGATGTTCTTCCACGTTCTCCCTCCTCTTTGCCACAAATAATGTTAAATGATTTCAACAAATACGATGTAATGACCCTTTTTAATGGTTTTTTTTGCTAGGAATCGAAACTTAATAACAGAAGTGTGAAAGAGATGAAGAAAGGATGAGGGGAAATCGCAGAAAGACTTAGGGATTTGGCTGAAAAGGGATTTGGGGCTAGCTGCGGGGGTAGACCCCAAATCTGATATCCCCTCAAAACGACACCGTTTTAATTAATTTTTTTTGTGGCGCATAAAAAAACACCACTAATCTTACGGGTTTGCGGCGCATTGAGCAAAAACGCCACTGAACCTTAAACGCGTCAGTGAAAAGGCCACGTGTCGTTCAATAAATAATTACCGTTTGCGGCATTTTAGTTAAAAACGCCACTAAATATTCACCTTATTTTTAAGCATTTTGAATTTTAATTGATTTTTAAATTGGTTAAATGTTTGGACATTCTTTTAAATTGAAACATTAATATGAAATTATTAATTTTTTTCAATACTATTATTTTAAAATATGGCACAGATTTAATACATGTTTTTCAATTATACATATTTAATAAATATTCAAATTTATAAATACTCTTAATTTAAATACTATCAATATTGAAATTGATAAATAAGTTTGCGGCGTTTTATCAGAAAACACCAGTAAAGGAATATAGTTAAAGCAGAACGAAGCCGTTTTGCAAATTTATTTGCGGCGTTTCTAAAATAAACGCCGCTAAAGCCTACCTATTGCGTCGTTTTGAGTGAAAACGCCACTAATTACTCAATTTTAATAATATTTTATATGTCTATATTTATAACTATTTCTTCTTTTAATGGATTTTAAAATTGGATAAATGTTATGACATTTTTTTAAATTAATGCATTAATATGAAATTATTAATTTCATTTCAATTAAAATAGTTTAAAATTATGACTCAGATTTAACATATTCTTTTTTTTGTACAAATTTTTAAAAAAAATCCATTTTATATATGTAAGTATATATGTATGATTTAAATACTATCAACATTCCAATTTATAAATTATTGACACCATTCCAATAATGTCTTACAATTTTAATTTTATGCTCTCAGTTATGGAAATCTTGATAACGTACGCTACCTCGTACACAATATTAAACCGTTTCATCATACATGATATCGTGCCATGCATATATATATATGTTTCCCTAAACCCTGTCGGTTCTGAACCTAATAATGACATAATAAGAAGTAAAAAACATGGTATTCGAATTTTTTTTCACTTTTGTATCAAAATAGTAAAAAACCCTAAAACTGCCACAACATTAAACCCTAAACTGTAAATCGTACAAACCCTAAATCTAAAACGCAATAATCAACATCATAACCCATAAATAATTAACGCTAAATCATAAACCATAAACATGAAGCCCTAAAACATTAAATTTCATTATCTTATAAGCCAGAAATTGTCTAACCTGATATTAACACTGAAATGTAAACTCTAAACCTTGAACACAAATCCTCGAGCTGTAAACCTAAACTCTAAACCCATATCGTCAAAACTGTAATCCTAAAATAATAAACATTGTGTAACGAACCCTAAAACCCCAAACCACATACAACTATTTATAAATATTAATACGGAAATTGCAATATATTATTTCTTTTTTGCGGCGCTTTTTCAAAAACACCGCTAATACCACTAGATCCAATCAAAAGCGGCGTCTCTTTGTCGTTGTATTATAGACATATTTGCGGCGTTTTATCAGAAAACGCCAGTAAAGGAATATAGTGAAAGCAGAACGAAGCCGTTTTGCAAATTTATTTGCGGCGTTTTTAAAAGAAACGCCGTTAAAGCCTACCTATTGCGGCGTTTTGTGTTAAAACGCCACTAGTTATTCAATTTTAATAATATTTTATATGTCTATATTTATAACTATTTCTTTTTTTAGTGGATTTTCAAATTGGATAAATGTTATGACATTATTTTAAATTGATGCATTAATATGAAATTATTAATTTCATTTCAATTAAAATAGTTTAAAATTATGACACAGATCTAACATTTTTTTTGTACAAATCTTTAAAAAAAATTACATTTTATATATGTAAGTATATATGTATTATTTAACTACTATCGGCATTCCAATTTATAAATTATTGACACTATTCCAATAATGTCTTACAATTTTAATTTTATGCTCTAAGTTATACATAGAAAAATTTTAGTACCCTTGAGATGTCTGGAAATCAATACATTACTAATTATGCGTTGTTTTTACTTTGAATATTATAAATCTGAATTCAATATCCAATCGATCCCGAAATTTTTCGAATATTAAACCAAATTTTAAAACTCAAAAATATAAATTATAACTTTATAGTTGAAGAAAAATGCAAATTGCATTTACTCAGGTTTGAAAGGGCGTTTCAACGGAAAGAATGATAAACGACATTGTATCCATTGATTTTAGCAACAATCACCTTAATTATTAATTTTAATGCTGAAATATTGTCTCCTGCAGTTGAAATTTAGTGAAATTGAATTTCATGCGCCTGTTTCTTTTAAACTATGATCAAATACGAGAATAGTAGTGATAGCGCATATATATATTAAACTCGTATAAACCATAAACTTGAAACGCTAAAACTTTGCATCGTAACCCTTAAATCATTAACGCTAAACCGTATACGATAAAACTTAAATATTAAACCGTAAAACCTAAAATTTTAATTGGCTATTTTTGCGGCGGTTTTGCCAAAAATGCCACTAATACCAATACAGAAAATCCAAAGTGGCGTCGTTTTAACGAACATTCCACCACACAAGAAAAGCATCTTGCCGAAATATTTGCGGCGTTTACTTCCAAGCACCACTAAAGTAATATAATGAAACAAAACGAAGCTATTTTGCTTATTTTTGTTCCGGCGTTTATAAAGGAAACGCCGCAAATTAGTTACTTATAGTTAACAACAGCCGCGAAATCCGTATCTTTTGTGGCATTTTTTACTGAGCGCCACTAAAGCAATAATAGGAAAAAATAAAACGGTACAGTTTTGCTGAAATTTTTTCCTCAGATTACTTACCTCTACCGGCGTTTCTCTCAAAACGCCGCTATATCCCAATATTTTGCGACGTTTTTTAATAAGTGCCACTAACTCTAATCTACCTCAAGACCAAACGGTGCGTTTTGGTTAAGATATTTGCGGCGCTTTTTGTAATACGCCGCTAATACTGTTCTTTAGCGGCGTTTTCTCGTAAACGCCACTAATACTAATATACCTCAAAACCAAACGCTGCGTTTTGGTTAAGGTATTTTGCGGCGCTTACATATAAACACCACTAATGATGTTCTTTTATGGCGTTTTTTAAAAAACGCCACTAAATGTTCAGGTTTTTGCGGCATTTTAGGATTAGCGCCGCTAATGGTCTATTTTTAGCAGCATTTGTTTATCAAACGCCACAAAAGATGCCACTAAAAGCCTGTTTTGGTGTAGTGTACGTATACACATATTTTATTTTTTTAATATATGCACACATTTATCTTTTATTATTTTATGTATATAGCTGCACCTCTATATATATATTTTTTAATTTTCAGAAATACATACTTATATACTTTATATCTTATACCTTATATTAGTTGAATATCTTTATATACGTATTTTTAATTTCCATATCTATATAATTTATATCTTATATATTTATATATCCTTGTATACATATATTTTTATATTTTTTATGCACACATGCACATAATATATATGTGTACATTTTTATTTTTATAAAACATATACATATATACCTACCTTTATATTTTATATATCTCATAACTTTATACATATACATAAATGTACACATACATATTTACATATATTTTTACGTACATAGATTTTTCACATTTTCATAATTTTATGCACACACATATATCTTTTTACTTTTTTTATATCCTTATTCATTTATTTATTTATTTCACTGTCATTATTGATTTGAATGAATGCTTTAATTTTATTTGCTTGTATACATTGCTATTTCGTATGTTATTGATTTGTACCTTGTATTTATCTTATTTTTGTTGCCATTGCTCGTATTATTTTTGCACTATTGTATTCAATATCGTCTTGTTACGAGTATTAACATTGTGTTTTATTATTTCATGTTAGATTAATTTATTTCAATGCATAAATTATGATTTTTGAATAAGCAAAATCTCGTGTTTAGATTTGAGAATGTCGTACCCTAACTTACTGGGTCTCAATTTTCACAATAAATCTAAATACACGAATCTTTTCAAACTCAAGTTTTAAATGATCTCGGGATTTGGAAAAAGAATCGCGTCCTAACTTACTGGTTGTGATCTCGCTTTCAAATCCGAGCTAGCTAAGAATACTTTTTAAATAAGCATTTTTTTGTGTATTGGAAATTCGAGATATTGTGTCCTAACTTACTGGATACGATTTTCTTTCTCGATCAACGTAAAATATGCTTCTTTTCCCAAAATTTTTAATGTTTAATACAAGGATAGTATCTTTAAAATTTTTCAAAGTTATTTATTAAAAACAACCATTTTTCGAGGTGGCCCGATTACACCTCACCAAAAAAGATTGGTGGTGGCTCCCATTTTCGTTTTCATTTTTCAAAACCCAAGTTGACCCCATTTTCATCAAGAAAATGGTGTCAACAGCTTGGCGACTCCACTGGGGACCCAAATTAAGAGAGTCAAGCCACGAGTTGATTACTTTTTCTCCTTTTGTCAAAAATCAAAAACTTGGTTTAAATATACAATCCTTTCGTTGTATTTTCACTCGTCTTTATGACAAATTTCATCATTGTGATTGCTGTGTTAGTTTAAGTTTGGATATATTTCTGCGCATTGCATTGCATGACCACTCGGTCATATCCTTTTAGGTAGGAGTGAGAAACTACGCCTTCGTGAGGTTTTCACCTCCGCATGGGATAGTGAGTTGCTTTCGGGATACATCCGTACCTATGTCTTCGTGAGATTTTCATCTCCGCATGGCCATAGGGAAATGTATTCCCCTGAACTAAACTCGGTCCGTATGAGCCTATAATGGGTGAGGATTGAGGAATCTGCCGGTTCAGGCACCCTTACTTTAGAACTGGACCACATATAATGAGCCTTAAGAGCCTACCCTAGGTAGAACCACATCAAAGGCCTAGAGGTCACCCGAAAGCTTGGTTCAAAGCTACGGTCATTTTGTTGTATGTTTGTTTGTTTTTGTTACGATTATCATTACTTCGGTTTGTAATTGCTCTAATTGTTTGAATTTTGATATATTTCTGCATATTGCATTACATAATCGCTCGATTATTCCCTTTTAAGTGGGAGTGAGAAACTAGTCCTTCGTGAGGTTTTCACCTCCGTGCAGGATAGGGGATTGCTTTCGGGATACATCTGTACCTATGTCTTCGTGAGTTTTCATCTCCGTGCAGCCATAGGGAAATGTATTCCCCTGAACTGAACTCAGTCCGTATGAGCCTATAATGGGTGAAGATTGAGGAATTTGTTGGTTCGGGTACCTTTAGAACCAAACTACATGTAGAAGACCTTAGGAGCCCACCATAGGTAGAGCCACTCCAAATCCCTAGTGGTTACCCGACTAGGTACTTTTGTTTTCCTTGCTTGTTTATGTTTTCTACTAACCCCTTATGTCGTGTTTTGATTGAGATTGAATTGTATTTGCATCTTAGGAAGGAGATATTGATTCAAGTTTGATTACTAAATTAGAAAGCTTGTCATAGAATACGGGTTCCTTGATAAAGTGGAAGATAATACGGTTGCCTGACTATATTCTGAGAAACATAAGAAGAGCGATGGAAGAGTCCGTAACCTTACTTCTTGGCATGAGGATTCAAGGCGATCGTCTGAGAGCCTTCGACGTTCCAACCCCTTAAAGAAGCTGACGAGCCTTATGAAGACGGGTATATGGTGGATCGCGACCAAGATCAAGAAAAGGAGCTGGCAATGGCATCTATTGGCGAGATTACCTCAAACGTGCGGATGAAGAAAAAGATCGATATTGTCTCTTGGAATATAAGGGCAAAGCCGTACATGCCTCTACTTTATGTAAAGGAATTTGCTTTCTAGAAAATTTTTCTAAATGTAATTGAATCAGATTCAACGTCTCTTTAGGCATTCATTTCATGCATTTGCATTACATGCATTTATTTGCATTTATTTCAGCTAACTTGGAAAACCAACTAACCCAACACCCTTATGGTATCCAAACAAAAGTCAGAGAAATGGAACAAACGTTGGAAAAATTAGAGCGAATGCAATTGTAGATGCAGGAGCAATTGACTGAATTTCAACAGGAGATGAGAGATCAGATGCTGGAATTACGGAGAATAATGATAAGCCAGTTCAACCGATTGCTAGCTGGAGAGTTAGAAAAAAGGAAGGACTCGGTGGTCCACTTTAGGGTTGATAATGAGGATCTTGCCTATTCCCTAGATTATACTCTGACAAGTATCTAGGTCCAGCCAGATGGGCACCCATAAGGGGCACTCTTTACCATAAGATCTCAACAATATCAGACTAGTACAACAGCACCAGTGAGTGGCTTGACGGGCCCAAGATCCAATTTGAGGAACAATTTTCTTGTTGCAATGAAGCAGGTGAGGGCAGAGTACCCAGATACTATAGAGGCCCCAAGGAAGAAGGGGAATAGGAGGGATAATGCAAACAGGTGTAACAAGGGCCATTCAAAACCAATCACTGTGGGCCGACCAAAGATAGATACCACCAGATATCAGAGTCCTTTAAAGCAAGAATCTGGAGTGAAACCAGGTACCGAGAAGCTCCAGTTCAAGCCAATTCCGACGTCATATAAGGAGCTGTATCAAAGCTTGTTCGATGAGCATGTTGTTGCTCCTTATTACTTAAAAAACCCATACAGCCTCTGTATCCCAAATGGTATGACACGAACGCACAATGCGACTACCATGCGGGAATTACGGGGCATTCAATAGAGAATTGCATTGCCTTCAAGAAACTAGTTGAAAGATTCATTAAAATAGGCATTGTCATATTCGATGAGGCCTCCAGTGCAGAAAATCTGCTACCCAATCATATTGATAACGAGGCGAGTGTGATCTACGAAAAAGTGTTGGGAAACATTCACATCAACGCCGCATGAAGAAACAATTGAAAAAGGACCTTGTTAGATATTTACCTTTACATACTTAGGTGTGTTTTGAGCAGTGGGACTGCGGAAGAGATCCCTGTACTTTTTAGAGCTAATTTAGAGTAATGTCTAAAACACGCTTATTGTTCTAAGCCTAGGGGCAATAAGAATCCTTTTGTGTGATAGGCTTATGTCCAATATCTTTATTTCAAAAAAAAATGCATCTTTGTTTCTCACTTCGAGCAAATATTCTTTTATTGTTTCCATTTCATTCATAATCATACTATACAGATAAATGTTCGTAGATTCTTTTATTCTTTGGATCTACTTTCATCTTATAACAGGTCTCCAAATATCACTGATATGAGCGACACTGCTATTGACTCAGAACCTTCTTTTGAGTAAGATATGTGTCCAGATTAAACTTCAAGACTTTGGAGATAACTGAGAATGTAGCTTATCTCCTGATTTGTTAAGGACGGGAGAACAAGATCCTACCTTACGCAGAATCAATAGAAGCCATGGCCTTTCTCTATGTGGGGCACAGATGTCATAGGGCCGATCTCACCTAAGGTTTTTGACGATTATCTTTATGGTCATCAATTACGTCACTAAGTAGGCAGAAGCTGCTTCATATGCCAATGTCGCAAAGTCAATAGACTGTGAATTCTTGAAGAATCACGTCAGTATGAAATGCCAAAAATGAACATATCTGACAACGTACTAAAATTGAACAACGACACGATGTTAGAAATTTGCAGTCTGTTCAAGGTTAACACATTTCGCCCCAAAAGGCACGGTGCAGTGGGAGTAAAAATAAAACAAAAAAAGGAAGAAAAAAATTGTTATTGGGGCAACACCTTGCCTTATCGCAGTTTTACTCATTAAGGTCAAGATTCCTTCTCTCTGAGTGTTGAATTAGATCCCAATTGAAGAGAAATGTTCAAAGTTATTCGTCTGGGTCAAATGCATCAAAAACAAAAGACGCAAGCTCACCAAAGAAGGGTCGCCTTAGAGAGTTCCATGAGGAGGACCTAGCATTGAAGAAAATCCTCTCCACACAAAAAGGACTTTAGAAGAAAGAGGATATCAAACTAATAAGAACTTTATGTGGAAGGCTTTATCTAGAGAAGTGTTGATTTTGACCAGAAAGGAGAGCAAGAACTTACTTGATCCTACGAGTGCGAATTCAATCAAGGAATGTCCAAAAAAAAGAGAAAAAAGAAAAGAAAAAAGAATAGAAAAAAAAGAAAAGAAGAAAAAGAAAAAGAAAAAGAAAAAGGAGAGGCCAAGGTGAAAACCCACAAAGGGCGCCTTGAGACCAAAGGGGTTTTGAATTAAAAATCCAGGAATGAGAAATTCAAATATTAATCAAAAGTGGGGCATGCGATAGCCTTGTCCTCTTTGAATTAATAAGAAGGAGAGATGCTACATATTGGGGCATCAACAAAGTCTTCTAGGACTTCTAGACACATATCAAGTTCAAAAGGGTCCTCAAGAAATTTGGGGCAAAGAAGCTCATGCTGCGATATCTGGGGCACCTGTTTTTATCTTATTCATTTCGTATATTAGCAAAATTTGCTATCTTGATTAATTTATTCATTTCAAGCTGTGCTCTCAATAAAATTTCATTTTATCCATTGTGATAATCTTTTTCATCTTATCTTAGCAAAATTTGCTATCTTGATTAATTTATTCATTTCGAGCTTGCTCTCAATAAAATTTCATCTTATCCATTGTGATAATCCTTTTCATCTTATTCATTTTTTATCTTAGCAAAATTGGCTATCCTGATTAATTTACTTGTTCCGAGCTTTGCTCTCAATAAAATTTTATCTTATCCATTGTGATAATCCTTTTCATCTTATTCATTTTGAATATTAGTAAAATTTGCTATCCTGATTAATTTATTCATTTTGAGCCTTATTCTCAATAAAATTCCATCTTGTCCATTTTGGTAATATTTTTCAAGCATTTTTCATTGAAATAATAACTAATGGACTGATAATATTCAAGCAAAAGGAGTTTTGCATATTACTCCGAAAGCTTCTAAATAATATAGGAACCTGAAACAGGACTATTGTTTAGAACACACTAAGTTAAAGGTCGAAATGTCTAAGAAGGAAATGTCTAAATCAAGATTATCCTTTCGAACTTTGTTGTCCAAGCATGGACTGAACAAAACGACAAAATGTCGAGTTGGTGACAAAGCTTCAATGAACAAAAGAGTAATGATCACTGAGTGGTAAAAAGAGGTTTCTTGGAAGAGAA
Organism: Gossypium hirsutum; assembly: GCF_007990345.1. Classification (NCBI taxonomy): domain Eukaryota; kingdom Viridiplantae; phylum Streptophyta; class Magnoliopsida; order Malvales; family Malvaceae; genus Gossypium; species Gossypium hirsutum. The sequence continues at coordinate 6,003,398 of NC_053445.1, read as the reverse complement.
AGTTCCACAATTGTGCATAAACATTTGGTACGACACTCTGGGAATGGTGTAGGAGACCAAAGAGATTCAGATCCTGTATCTTTGAGTTACAGTGGGAGAAGATTGAGAAAGAGCCAAGTCGTATACTCAGTGGGAGGAAGATGGCTCAAATTTTATGTCCCCAAAATTACCGTGGACTTAACCTTGAAGATTACAACGGATTGAACTCCGAAGATTACAGTAGGGGGCAATCCGGCTAAGTAAGAGATGAGTGTTACCAGCCGACCAAGATAGCATTCTGACGTGTTGGTGATAAAACCTTATTGAATAACGAGTAATGACAACCTTAACATTAAAAAGGGATCATTCTCATGACATTCTGCATTCATGCAATTATAATTCATACACACCTAGTTAGGAGCATTTGATTCGTTCTGATCATAACATCCTAGTCATTAAGCATAAATAGGTTCATAAAATAGACTTTACAGGTTATGTTCCCCACAGAGCATATTAATGAAGTTACCCATACCTCTGAAGTTGCAGTGGGATGAATTGAAGCCGTCATATCAAGTCCTATCTCTCAGAAATTACAGAGAAATGGACTAAAAGCAGTAGATCTTGTCTTCCTATATTTGGCAGCGGAGTAGATCGAAGATAGCAGATCTTATCTTCCTGTATTTGGCAGCGGAGTAGATCAAAGATAGCAGACCTTGTCTTCCTATATTTGGCAGCGGAGTAGATCAAAGATAGCAGACCTTGTCTTCCTGTATTTGGTAGCAGAGTAGATCGAAGATATAGCAGATCTTGTCTTCCTATATTTGGCAGCAGAGTAGATCAAAGATATAGCAGATCTTGTCTTCCTATATTTGGCAGCAGAGTAGATTGAAGATAACAGATCTTGTCTTCCTGTATTTGGCAGTGGAGTAGATCAAAGATAGCATATCTTATCTTATTATATTTTACAACGGAGTAGATCGAAGATAGCAGATCTTGTCTTCCTGTATTTGGCAGCAGAGTAGATCAAAGATATAGCAGGTCTTGTCTTCCTGTATTTGGCAGCAGAGTAGATCAAAGATAACAGATCTTGTCTTCCTGTATTTGGAAGTGGAGTAGATCAAAGATAGCAGATCTTGTCTTATTGTATTTTACAGCGGAGTAGATCGAAGATAGCAGATCTTGCCTTCCTGTATTTGGCAGCGGAGTAGATCGAAGATAACAGATCTTGTCTTCCTGTATTTGGCAGCGGAGGAGATCAAAAATAGCAGATCTTGTCTTCCTGTATTTGGCAGTGGAGGAGATCGAAGATAACATATCTTGTCTTCCTGTATTTGGCAGCGGAGTAGATCGAAGATAGCAGATCTTGTCTTCCTGTATTTGGCAGCGGAGTAGATCGAAGATAGCAGATCTTGTCTTCCTGTATTTGGCAGCGGAGTAGATCGAAGATTGCAGATCTTATCTTCTTGTACTGGCAATGAAGCAGATCGAGAACACTAGCCTTATCTCCCTGAGCAGAAGCGGAGTAGGTTAAAGATTGCAGATCATGTCTCCTTAAGTAGTAGTGGAGCAGATCGAAAAGGATGAAGCTTATCTCTCCGAAGTTGCAGTAGAGTAGATCGCATCAGACTTTATTAAAGCTACAAGTCAGATCTCCTTGAAGGGCAGTGGAGTGGATTAGAGCAACGACATAGTAGACTGGAAGGATGCTACTTGGAAAAAAGAAGCACTCAAAGAAGTCAAGACTCGGCAAGACCAGGCAAATTTCATCTTTCTTAGTCTTTGCTCTGTTCTCGTTACACGACAACGAGCAAAGAGGGGCAGCTGTAGAAGCCCAAATTTTCTCAGCCCATTAGAGAAAATAAAACAAATCAAAACAGCCAAAAAAAATTAAAAACCCAGCCCCAAAACTAAAAAAATTCAGAAAACTCTAATCCCCCCTAACCCTAGGCGCCGCACCACTTACCCTCTGCCATCACCAACTCTGCCACCACCACCTCCAACGCCACCTGCTCCACCTGCAATAAGAAGAAAACACACAAAGAAATAGCAGCAAGGAGGAAAATATAAAAAAAACTTGTAAAATGGCTATAAAAGCCAAGCAAAAACTGATTGTAAGGGTCTTTTTTTTACTAGAATCAGAAATAAAAGAAGGAACTTTGAAGGTGATTTTGAACGGGTTCATTACTGTTTTTGTTTTTATTTTATTTTTATTTCATTTTTATTCTTTCTTTCATTTTTTTACATATGGAAATAAACACAAAAAAGGAAAAGAGGAACTCACCATAGTCATTACGTGCCTTTGTTGTCGGAGGCTTCTTCTCCGGTGACAAAATCAGTCGTTGAGAAGGCTGGTAGAGCTTTTCCTTTTGTTTTTTGGGTGTTTTGAGGCCGGATTTGAGTTTAGTGGGCCGAGATCTAAAAAAGGGGAATTTTTTCCTTTGCCGGCCACCATGCACGGCGGCGCCGACGTCGGCGATCGGAGTACGACACGGTGGTCATTGGCTGGAGCCAAGATCGGAAGGAGAGGGGCTTGAGAGAGTTTAGAGAGTTTTTTTTTTAGGAAGGGATGAAGAATGAAAATTTTTAAAAAATTTTAACTTAAATAGGGCCCATGAAACGGCGTCGTTTTGGGCTTGAGCAACAATAGCCAAAACGGCGCCGTTTTGCCTTAGACCCTCGCGGTGACCCGACCCTGAGGGGAGGATCCGCGTGTTTTCTTTAAAAGGGCTATTTGCGCGCGCGGTCCCTCTGATTTTGTAGCGCGTTGCAATTTGCCCCTCTTTCCCTCTTTTCTTTATTTTTAATTTAGCCGTATAGTTTTATCGTTTTTTCATTTTAGTCCCGCGTAAAGTGATGCGTTGGGAAGGATGGGGTATTTCCTTTTTTGGTCCCCCTCCTTTCACATGCATCCCAAATTAATCTTTTGCTTTATTTTATTCTGATTTCTCCCCTAGGACTTTGTTTTGTTTTCAATCTAATCCTTTATTATTATTATTATTATTATTATTATTATTATTATTATTATTATTAAGCTTATTATTATTATTATTCTTGTTATTGCATTTATTATTATTATTTGCCTTATCATTATTTACCCCTTTGTACTGTTTTTAGATTATGTTATATATATACATAATTTATATATATATACGCATTCATATTTTTATAATATGCGTACTCATATAATTTTCCAAGTTTACTTACATATGTATATCTACTTAGATATATATTATTTATACTTTATACTTTAATATACGTATACACATATTTTATTTTCTTAATATATGCACACATTTATCTTTTATTATTTTATGTATATAGCTGCACCTCTATATATATATATTTTAATTTTCAGAAATACATACTTATATACTTTATATCTTATACCTTATATTATTTGAATATCTTTATATACGTATTTTTAATTTCCATATCTATATAATTTATATCTTATATATTTATATATCCTTGTATACATATATTTTTATATTTTTTATGCACCCATGCACATAATATATATGTGTACATTTTTATTTTTATAAAACATATACATATACCTACCTTTATATTTTATATATTTCATAACTTTATACATATACATAAATGTACACATACATATTTACATATATTTTTACGTACATAGATTTTTCACATTTTCATAATTTTATGCACACACATATATCTTTTTACTTTTTTATATCCTTATTCATTTATTTATTTATTTCACTGTCATTATTGATTTGAATGAATGCTTTAATTTTATTTGCTTGTATACATTGCTATTTCGTATGTTATTGATTTGTACCTTGTATTTATCTTATTTTTGTTGCCATTGCTCGTATTATTTTTGCACTATTGTATTCAATATCGTCTTGTTACGAGTATTAACATCGTGTTTTATTATTTCATGTTAGATTAATTTATTTCAATGCATAAATTACGATTTTTGAATAAGCAAAATCTCGTGTTTAGATTTGAGAATGTCGTACCCTAACTTACTGGGTCTCAATTTTCACAATAAATCTAAATACACGAATCTTTTCAAACTCAAGTTTTAAATGATCTCGGGATTTGGAAAAAGAATCGCGTCCTAACTTACTGGTTGTGATCTCGCTTTCAAATCCAAGATAGCTAAGAATACTTTTTAAATAAGCATTTTTTTTGTGTATTGGGAATTCGAGATATTGTGTCCTAACTTACTGGATACGATTCTCTTTCTCGATTAACGTATATGATTCTTTTCCCAAAATTTTTAATGTTTAATACAAGGATCGTATCTTTAAAATTTTTCAAAGTTTTCAATTCTCGACATCAAGACATTAACTAATCAACTAGGTACCAACTTTTGGGCATTACGAGGGTGCTAATCCTTCCTTGTACGTAACCATTCCCGAACTCATTTTTCTAAATTTCGTAGACCAAAACTGTTGTTTTTATAAAATTAAGTTATTTATTAAAAACAACCATTTTTCGAGGTGGCGCAATCACACCTCACCAAAAAAGATTGGTGGCGGCTCCCGTTTTCGTTTTCATTTTTCAAAATCCAAGTTGACCCCGTTTTCATCAAAAAAAATAGTGTTAACATATCAAATACTTTTAAACATTACTTAAAATTTTAATAATTAATTAATTAAAATTCTAATGAAACATAGAAGAAAGAAAGAAATAAATAAGTAAAAGATGTGAGAAACGCCGCAAAAGTTATTAATAATTTGGTAAAAACGGTGTAGTTTTTGGCTGGGAATTTAACGGCGTTCGCGGCGCAAGGGCGAAAACGCCACTAAAGTTGGGAATTAGCGGCGCTAGGAAGAAAACGCTGCAAAGTTGCTCTGTAGTTTAATCAAAACGTTGTCGTTTTCTATGGCATATTAACGGCATTAGCGGCGCGCCGCTGAAAACGCCGCAATTTGTAATTATTTATTGTGTTTTTTAAATATGAATTAAAAAAATAATATTTTAAAATTTCTAAAAAACAGTGCCGTTTCAGTAGAAGAATTTAATTTTTTAGTGGCGCTTTTTACAAAAATGCCAGAAATATGGGCATTAGCGGCGTTTTATTCGTAAACGTCGCAAAAAATTATGAATAGTTTGGGCAAAACGATGTAGTTTTTGTTCGGAAATTTACTGGCTTTTGCGGTGCAATTGTAAAAGCGCCAGAAAAGGTATGTTTTAGCGACGCTATGCGAAAACGCCGCAAATTTGCTTTCCAGTTTTAAAAAAACACTGCCGTTTTTCTACAACATTAACGGCATTAGTGGCGCTATATTACAAACGCCGCAATTGTTCATTCTGTATTTCATCCCAATTACTCCCAACACTTAGCCGAAAAGGGTATTTTCTCCCCAAAAATTCCCCCCCCAATTTTTCCCCAAAAATCGTGAAAAAAAACTCAGAAATCATCACAAACGAAGCAAAGGTTTAGTCAATCTTGACAGGATACTATCAAAGCTGCGGAATTTGTGGTTAAAAGGTAAGAGTTTTTTTCTTTCGAAACACTGTATCTTGATTTAGGGTTTTGGTTCAGTGTAATTTGGGAATTTGGGGTTTAGATACCAAGTTCAATCACCAAGCTTGAACCAGTTTGTTTGGGAATTTGGGGAATTTGGGGATTTTTGCATGTCTAGGGTTTGGGAAGAAGTATCGATCTTCTGTGTTTGTTTTCTAGTTATTAGAGAAGTCCAACGAGTCTTAGCTTCTTTCTTCATCGCATTTTCTCTCGTCGTCGCTACCTCTTCCGTTATTAGATCTTCGAAGCGTGTTTCTCCCTTCATTTTGTTTATTTCGCTTTTCTTTTTCTTTAAATTTTTAGTTCTATTCTTATGAGCAAATGATTGTTGTGCTTTATGTTTTATTGGTATTTTATTTATTTTATGATTTATTAAGCCCAGCTTTTTTAGGGTTTGATTATAAATGTGAGTTATTTGGTTAGGATTTTGTTAGAAAAGAAAAAATAAACATCGATTTTAATCTATGCCACTTGGATTCGAGTGTAAGGATCAAATGCTTGAGTATTTTTATATTTTTAAAGTTTTATGTATTTGAAAAATGTTTAGAAAATCATATTTTCATACTCATACTGCCTTATTGAGTGGGTTAGCATAAAAAACCTTTATCTGCATGAATACTTATAAAAATTTTGTAACCACCAAATATATATATATATTAATAATTGACATATCTCATAATTTATAAAATAAATCATATAATCATAATTTAACCATAAAATGCAAAATCCAAATATTCATGAGTTTGCATCAAAGAATCTAAACATTGAATAAATATCCATAGCATAAAATTAACAACTAAACCATAAATATAAAACATGCATAAGAGAATAGACTTCAAACCCGCAACCTCAAAAGCACTGGATATTTGCAGTTATTGGAGAAAACAAAAGTCTATAGCTTTTAACTGAAAATTATAAGTTTAAGACTTAATAATTATTTATAAGTGATGAAAATATATTACCGTATACAATATATAAAAGCATGGGTTATAGAGAAACTTTTGAATTGAAGAAAATATTCTTTATTCCATTTCATTACTAATTTTACATAAAAAGTAATGTGGGTAAACTACCTTGGTAGTCAACAAACTATTAGTAAATTTTATTTTTGGTCATTTAACTATGAAAAATTACAAAATAGTCATCTAATTATTCTACTTTTTTTTTTGCTACTCAACTATTCGAATTTTTCTTTTTTGGTCACCAATCTTTGAATAGGTAATGGAAACATAACTTGACAACTTTTAAAATTTTCATAATAGTAACTTTAACTCTCAACATATTGTGTCAAAAAAAATATTACTATAGCATAATACGATGAAATGTATATTATTTCTAAAACGAGCCAAACTTTAAAATTTGATACAATGAAATGTCTTAAAAAGAGACAACGGAAAAAAAAAATCATGGAACGTGAAATGCTTTTACACATGCATGTGAAAAATATTGTTGAAAGCACTAAGTACTTAAAGATATTAATAGATGAATATGTGAAAAAAAATGAAAATACAAGATAATGGATGGATACTGTAACACCCTAAACCCAATCTAGACGTTATGGCTGAATCTGGGAGTGTTACGAAGAAGGGTTTTGAAATCGATGAAACTTCGATGAATCAATATTTAGTTATTTGATAAAATGTCCAAGTTTTATAAAACATATTCATTTATATACATTACTGAAACTGTTACATGTTGTTCTTTAAAGTTGGTTAATTATTTCGCAATAGAAGTGTGAAAACCGTTTAAAACAAAACCATTTGAAACCAAGCTTGTGTTTTGAAAAACTATTTGTTAAAATTGTTTGTTTGGATAAAGTGTGTTTGTCAATGTAGCGGAAAAGAAAGCAAAATAAAATCCAAATCCCAAAATTTAAAACCAAACAGTTCAAAGAGTCCCAAAAATTACAAACTCCCAAGAAAAACCAGATTTTAAAATAAAACTGATAATACTAAATAAAAACCGTTCTCTATCGAGTGGTCACCGATAATACTAAGTCTGGAGATTACCTGAGCAGTACAGACAAAAAAATGTGAGTTTTCGTAAACCCTGTGTGTAACTCAACAGATATAGTCATGCAACATTCACAGAATCTCAAATACAGACAGAAATAGAATCGGACCTAAGTCTGTATCAGATACAAATATTAGAATCAGATGTATAGAACAGATATACAGAATCCTACCCCCATCCTCTACATACCATCTCCATCCATCCCATCACAC